>NW_025336087.1:34505692-34534676 GCF_004798865.1 Varanus komodoensis | reverse complement strand
CTGATCTGGCACCTTGCTCTCACAACATCCTATTGAGTAGGTCAGTAGCATTTTGGTTTTCCAGAAGTGGGAAGGTAGATGGTCTCTTTTCATCCAGTGTCAAGGTGGCTGTGGAAGTTCAGAAGTGTTACCTGGATGCACTGATGGGTTGAATGTGGATGAATGATTAATTGATTGGTTTGTATATCACCCAACAGCTGAGGCTCTATGGGCATTTAACAAATCTTCAGAACAAATTAAAACACAGGCACAAACATGCATACAAGCTAAAAAGCTGGAGACTAACAGAAGTAACAAGTCGAAGTTCAAGACAAGGGTGCTGCTGCTTAGGAGATGAGTTAATCCAGGATTAGTTATACAAGCTGTTCTGAATGGGGCCACACTCCCTTTAAAGAATCAGATTCGCAGCACGGGGCACTCCTGGCTCCAGCATTGCTCCTGGGTGATCGAGTGGCTGCTCTGGCCAGGCATGCTTTGGCCCACCAAGCAGCACCATTTCCTGGGAAAGCAAATCTGACCACAATAATACACAACTTAGTCACTTTCTAATAGATGAGTTCAGTCTACCCTTGGGAAATGTTTGTAACTGCAAGTGGCATGAAATTTTGCAGCCAGAGTTTTACTGCTTCACACTTTTTGGCAGGACCATCCAAAGACATTCTGCTGCCTCGTGCAAGAACAAAATGGTGCCTTTCCAATTCCATGCACATAAACTGACAGGAATAGCAGTTATAAATGCAGACCTGAAGGCAGCAGAAGCAGGATGCAGAACAGGGAAACTCTGCCCCCTAACAATTCCCTATCTCTCCACCTTCCAGCATCTGCTACCTAAAATGGCTCCTTCACTCTGTTGGGCTGGGCCTGCTTTTCAGATGTTACATCAGATTTCTAAGTTGTTTCCAAGCACAATTCAAAGATACTGGTGGTCACCCATGAAGACATAAACAGCCTTGGACCAGGATATCCAGAAGACAGACCAGCCACATGAGCCTGTCTGTAGGTTCATTTTTAGAAGGCCCTATTGTATACCCCACCACCAGAGGAAATGTGACTGGTGGAAGTCAGGGCCTTCTGTGAAGGCTTCTGGTCAGGCAGCTTAAAAGCAAAACCAAACAAATTTCAGCTTTGAGTAATTTTTAACTGATGGTTTTAACACAACTTTTTATTTTTGTTTCTTGTTGAAGTGTTTTATTTGTGGGCCTTTGCTGGGATCAAGCAGCAAGGAGAGACATTGGGGGGGTGGGTTACTTTAGATAAATAAAATAAATACATCAGCTCTGGAAATTCAAGGCACTGGTGACTGAATAGTTTTTAGATAAGAGAAATTCTGCATTTCCATTCTGTGATTTGTTTTTCAGTAGGTGGTGGTTCTGCTTTAATATGCACAAGACAATCTGGTACAGCCAAAGAAAAGCACCATCAACCTTATATTTCTGACTCCTAGTCATACAGCTTCTAACTTCCTTTACATTATAAATTTGCATGAACTGTATGGTGGAAGATATACTAATCTTAAAGTTGTAGCTAGAAGTCAGATATGTAGTATCAACCGAGGGAGGTCAGCACTTATTTTGAAAGGTTGTTTAGATGGCATTTGCTTTTGGTGTAACAGTTTTAAAGTTGTGCTGATAAACATAAAATGAAGCCTGAACCTGGAGTTTAACTCTCTCTCTGCCAATATATATCCATCCCCCACCCTGATGTTCACTTCTTTTTTGCCCTAATTTTAAATGTTCCCTGGTTCAGAGTACATCCAAGAATCACATTTTCAAATAGGACTGGGAAATACCAGCGTATCGGTGGTGTGGCATGGGCTGGAGGAGACAGGGATAGCAGACACACTGCTATCAGTGGATTTAACAATAGTGTCTGGCAAGCTTCAGAGAATGCTAATCTCATTTCTGTTCAGGTTTTTCTTCTAAGGAACAACATTTAAGGAGGTTGCAGAGATATGAGAACTATTTTGATCCGTTTTGCACACAACACAAACTAATGGTCCTTCTATTTAAATGCCCAACCATTGAGACTCTTGGGGGAAGGGAGGGAAGCATTGCATTCAGAACCAGGTGCCTGTTTGCTCAGATGGAGAACAATTGCTATTACACCTACAAAGAATTCAGAGTCTAGCCAAACAGGAGAAGTTTTATTTGTAGCCTCTGATACTGTTGAGGGTGATCTGCTTTCAGTTTACTTTTCAAGCCAAGGAAAATGCTTTCCTTCATTTAGTAACACACACATGCACACATGACACAGAAGCATAGGCTGAATTGTAGTATGAAATTTGCAGCAGAAAACCCTATGACCCTTAGCAGCCCTACTTTATTTATTGGTTTGTTTGCTCTCTTTATAGCCTACTTTACCGAATAGTTTTCCAAGTGGCTTCCAAACAAATTTAAGGTAGTACCAATAAAAGTGTGTGTGTTTGCACATACACAAATAAAATATATTCTAGAATAATGATAATAAAAATGGTTGCAGTGCCTACCTAAAATGGGAAGAGAGAAAACTTCCGGGAGCACAGCTGTGAGTCCAGTGGGCATGTTGCACTGCAGTGGTTCTGCTCCTACCTGGAGGGTCGGTTCCAGAAGGTGGCGCTTGGGAATACTGCTCAGCCTGTGGATTCTCCAGGAGGAGGTCCCCCGGGGGTTGCTCTTGTCTCTTATGCGGTCCAACACCTATGTGACACCATTGACTGGGGCCTTCCACAGTTTTGGAACACATTGTCATCAGTGTGTTGCTGACATGTTCTTCTATCTCTTTTAATCTTCACAGGTGAGGCTGTGGATGTGCTAAACTGGTACCTTGCTATGACAATGGACTAGATGAAGACTAACAAACTGAAGTTTAATCCACACAGGACTGCGATGCTGTTGGTGGGCAGTTTCTATGACAGATGGAGGGTGCATGACCATTTCTGGATGGGGTTGTACTTCCCTTGAAAGAGCAGGTTCACTGCTTGAAGGAGCTACTTGATCAATCTTTGTCACTTATTATTTATTTATTTAAACAACTTACATGCCGCCCCATCGCATGAGCCTCGGGGCGGCTTACAATCATAAAATCCGCATAAAATACAAAAAAAATTCATCAAATAAATAGAATACATAAAATAAAATAGTGGACACAGCCTGGTCAATTTAAAAACAACAAATTAACAGTTAAAATAGCGTTTAAATAAAAAGGTCTTGGCCTGGCGCCGAAAAACAAATAAGGACGGCACCAGGCGGACCTCTCTGGGGATCGCATTCCATAGGTTGGGCGCCACCGCAGAGAAAGCCCTCCTCCGAGTACTCACCTTCCTAATATCCTTTACGGAGGGTTCCCGGAGAAGGGCCTCTGCCGCCGATCTCAGGGGGCGGGAGGGCATATATGGACGCAGGCGCTCCTTTAGGTAACCAGGGCCTAAGCCATTCAGGGCTTTGTAGGTGATAACCAGCACCTTGAATTGGGCCCGGGCTTCAATGTGGAGCCAGTGGGAGCTGACGGAGGACTGGGGTTATATGAGAACAGGTTTAGGTGGCCTCAGTGGGACTGAGTGACTCCCACCAACTTTGGCTAATGCCCAGATATTCCCTGTCTGGACATAGAAAGCCTGGAGACAACTTGGAAGGTGCAGCTTGTGTGAAATGTGTCAGCCAGACTGAAAACCAGGAACTGGCCTGCTTGCATTCATAGAATCATGTAATAGTAGAGTTGGAAGGGGCCAGAAGGCCGTTGGGTCCAACCCCCTGCTAATGCAGGACACTAAATCACATCATCCCATTTAGATGATTGTCCAAACACTGTTTAATGTCTCTAGCAAGGGAAAGCCCACAGCTTCCCTAGGCAATAGGTTCCATTGTCATACTGCTCTGACAGTAGGAAATTCTTCCTGTTGTCCAGTCCAATCTGGCTTCTTTTAACTTAAGTTCATTATTCTGTGGCTGTCTATATCTTTCCAAGCCTATTCAAGGTGCTGGCTTTAATCTCTAAAGTCCTATATGGCTTGGAGCCACAGTACCTGATGGAATACCTTGCCTTCCATAATGTATCTGGCACTATGCTCCACACCTAAGGCCTTTCTCCCACTGAATTTCTAAGGGAGGTTCAGTTACTAGCATCAAAGACGAGGGCCTTCTCTGTGGTAACCCGCAAATTAAGGAATGATCTCCACATGAAGGCCCACCTGGTGCCAACTATGCTACATTTTCAGCACCAGGTTAAGACCACCCTCTTTGCCAAGACATCTCCCAAATCCAAATGGCATATGGGGTGGAGAGTATTGTAAGCTGATATTTTCTTTTTATTTGATTTTAGTTGGTGTTAATATGCACCAGCTAAATTTAATTTTAATGCATTTTATTGTATTTCCATCATTATTTTATTTTCATAATATAAAACAATTTTATACATTGTTGTATTATATTTATATTGTATTTTAACAATTTAGTAACTGTTGTTCACCATCCAGATAATTTTGGTATTGAGTAGCATAGAAATAAAATCCATAAGTAATAATCCACCAAAAATTCCCATCTGGGTCCTACCAATCCACTAAAGATGAACCAAACAGAAGGGCCTGTGATTCCAATCTTAAGGTTTTGGCAGGTTCATTTGGATGAAAGCAGTCCTTCAGCGAACCTGGGCTGTTTAAGGGATTACATAATTTGCATCATTTCCTTGGAAAGGTTTTAAATGCAGTTACTTAAGAATTGAAAGCTTTGTTTTCTTCAAATCCACACTTTCTTGAGGAAACTCCACCTCCTCACTTTCATACACCTACTAGCTTTCCCTCACCATGAGTACACCTCCTGTGAGCAAACAACCATACTTGAGGGACGGTAATGTGGGTCATTGGAAAAAAAAGTTGGTGCTTCTCCATCGCCTTACCCACTCCTCCTTAAGAACAATTTTTTGTGCTAAATTGTGGTATGTTTCTAGAAATGGTGGCATAAGTACAACCAGCAGTTTTCATTGAGAATACGTGAAATCAATAAAGCCCATCTTTGTGGTGGTTGTGCTTGAAAATGTGCCTGCAACAATATAGTCGAATGAGAAACAGCTTCAGTCAGTCCTGGGTCCTCCCGTATCCTCCTAAACAGCCAGTGTCCATTTCTGTAAGAACATGAAATGCTGTAATGCAAGGCCTGACGACTCTCTTGGAGGATACACACTGAAGACGGTATAAACATGCAGAGTCAACCAGCCAGCAGAATACCCATTACTATTCCATTTATTCCCTCTTAGATTTGCACTGTTTCCTCATAGATGGCCAAGAGTGCCAGCTAGATCCTGGTAATGTTCCCCACATTGTATCAACTGCAATTTGAATTATAAACAACATAAACCAACTCATGTTAATCACTTAAGAAATTCTAGTAACAGGCACGGAAAGGTTAAGCTACAGAGAGGACAGTGCATCACAAAACAGATTGCATTTTAATACACATACACACACACACACACACATGAGGGAATGTTTTTGTCATCTTTCCCAAACACACATTCACTATTGATTGAACCTTTAATGAATTTATTTTTGTCCTGGGCTTTGGATAAATTTGAACCTCTCGGAAAAGCATTCCAGAAGCTGCTAAGTTTTATGAACTGGAAAGGTGTGTCTGGGTGTGCACAGCAAAGGTACCCAGAAGAGGAATTATTCTAGCTGGGATGAAAACAATGCCCCAGCATCCATGCTGTTTTGTTTTCTGTAGCTGGGAGGTTTTATTTTCAAGCTTTACATTAAAATAATACCTTGGTCTGATTAATTCTGCCTCAACGTCCCCATTCCTTCTTGTCAGTGAACACCCTCTATTAGAGCTCTCCTTTAACAGTGTATTCTTCCCTAGTTAATCACCATCTTTCTTGAATCATGATTGCCTAAAGCAAGAATGGGCAAAAGACATACTGGGTTCTCTTAGCAGATCTCTGGGTGGTTTGTAGTACATCAGCAAGAAAATCCGATTCCCCATTTTTTCCTGCAATAACAAGAGCAGATTTTTAAACCACCAGAGGGAGCAATCCTATGGCTCCTCTACAGTATCAGAGGGGCCATAGGAATTGTGTTTTCCCAGACTCTAGTTTAGGGTCTGGAAAAACACAATTAAATTTAAATTGTCTCCTTTCCCTCTCCCCTTTGGGAAGTCAGCCTTGGAGTGGGGAGGAATGGGATGGTCCAGTAAGCATGAAATTAGAGAGCCCAGGATACATGAAGCCTCTCCAAACTCCTTCCCACCCCCTCCAAAACACTGTAGCTAGGTGCGGAGCTGGTGAGGGGGAGCCTGCCTGGCAAAAATGCATGGCAGGAAGACAAGAAGGGGAAGATTGTCCATGCTGTTTCTCCCACTGTGCACTAGCAGAGCCCAGACTACAAGTAACTAGGACTGTGTCTCAAAATAGGCTGCTAAGGGTGAAGGAAGCTTGGAGAGACCAGTAGCAGACTTCTCATGAAGGGCCTGTGAGCTCAGTTCAGCACTGAAAGCAAATTCTTAGGTACTAAATGGCAACCTGTCCTTTCATTCTAAATGTTTGTTTCTTGCTCTTGGCTCTGATTAGTGCATGAAGGGGGTATTTACTTAAATTATTTCAAAAAAGATATTTTAATGACATACCACCAAAAAAAAAATGTGCATACATGTGGTTCACACACCAGTATTTGTTTATTTACTTAATTCATTTCTATACCACCCAGTAAGTGAGGCTTTCTGCGCAGTTACCAAGCATTCAAATTAAACAAATTTATCTGTGCTATTATTCAGCACAGAACCAGTACAGAGATAGAATGTGATATATAACAACAAACTTGAAAATTTAGATGGTGAAAATGCTTGGAAAATAAAAAGATCTTCACCTGGTGCCAAAAAGAATATAATGTATGGGCCAGGCACACATCTTTGAGGTGCTCCTTCCAGAACTGAGGTGCCACAACTGAAAAGGCTTGGTAGCCACCTGCCTCACTTCCTTTGGAAGGGCCCCTGCAGAAGGGTGCTGAAGACGACCTCAGGTTCCTGGTAGGTATATCTAGGAGGAGGTGATCCCAGTACTAAAGAATCACATTAAATACATTATTAAAAACTAGTTCAATTACCAAATGAATACAGTTAAAATATGGTATAAAACCAATTTGGCACTGCAATAACAATGCAAAACAATGGAACGAACAATAAAGTGCAGCAACGTATAATACATTGCAGTAGTCTACAAGCTGAGGAAGCGCTAAGTGGAAAAGTGCATTTTCAGGAAGCATTTGAAACACAGCACATTTTCAACAGATTTCCTACACGGTGGGCAACTGCACCAGACACAGTAACGCTCTGTTGGTCGTGGAATGACCAGCAAGGCTTCCTCTGAAGAGCTGAATGGATGATGGGGTGTATACAGGTTTCTAGGTATCCTGGTCCCAACTTGCACCCAACTACAGGACCCTGAGCCTTAGTAGCTTGCAGGCAGCCATGCAATTCCTTTAGCACAGGTGTGACCTGAACGTAGCTGAGTGTCCCACTGAACGCCCAAGTTGCTGCATTCTGCGCCAGCTGCAGTTTCCAAATGAGGTGCAAGGGCATCCCCACACTGAACACTCAGCAGCGGTCTACTTGTGAGATTTTCAGTGCATGGGGTCACCATGGTTAGACTGTCCCTATCCAGGAATGAGTGGAGCTGGCACAGCAACTGATGTAAAACAATGAGGTCTGCCTGTTTATGACCTGAACAGTTTTGCAAGAGCCTTAGAAAGCTACAATTCTAGGACACTCTGAACACCCAACACTGTTTGTTCATTTATTTTGCTCATAGGGAGCCTCCAGATGCTTTGAACTACATCCTCCATCTTCTCTGACTGTAAGCTGTCCTGGCTGATGAGAACTGGAGTCCAACAACATCTGGAAAACCACTATGTAAAAGTTCCTGTCTACTCCTTTGAGAAGCAAATAATGGATTCCTTTAAATGGAATTTACTCTACTAATGTCAGGATCATTACTGATGGTTGAACAGCACTATTTCCACATGCTTCCTTTTCACTTTTCAGGAGAAGGAAAACAGCACTCCATTTTTAACAAGGCTTGTGATGATATTGTGTGGGCAGTTACATTTCAGCCAGGACATAGCTTTCAATCATCTTAAGATTTAGATAAGCATCTGCATGTGGTTGTGGATCCTCAGATGGTTGCTACTTTCACAGCTGCTGAAATGCACATAAGAAATAAAAATAACCCTTACAAGTGTGAACAAGAAGCTCCTTAGATTTCAATTTATTTTCTTGTTAAATGCACCAGGAACTCCAATAGCAAATTATTTGGCAAAAATTGCTGATCTGAGGACTCTGCCAAGTATCCACTACTTTTCCTCCTCCTCCCTCTCCACCCACCCAAAACTTTTAGCCTTCGTTGGACACATTAATGAATGCACTAATGTTTGGCTATGTGTATTCAGTAATGCCAGAGTTCCTAGAATGGCGTTTATATTATATGCAATCTCCTGTATCTTTCATAAGGGAGTTTTTATGTGTCACTTGGAAATACTGAATAACACTCTTTATTAGCCTCATGATACTGCAGCCCATCAATACCTGTCTAAGCCTGATGAGATCATGCTATGATTGTTAATCAGAGTGAAAGAAAAAGTAAGGGGATGAAAAATACCTTTAAGGGGGGAAAAATCAATTAAAACCTGGACGGTACAGGTAAATATACTGAATTTCCTGTGTAAAGTAGAAGACAGCTGATTGGCTTTGAGGGTAAAACGAAGCAGACACCTCGCATTAGTTCAGTGGTTGGTTGCTTTGCTGCACAGCATGTGAGACTGTGATGGTACAATGGAATTTTTGTGCCTTTCCCCCTCTGTGATCCTATAAAAACCCCCAGCATTACCACACCCCTTCTGGTTCATACAACCATCCTGATTGCCTGTATTGCTATCAATCAACCAAATCGACCCCTTTGCCTAAGGCCAATGACAAGATGGAAACCCATCCCATCTAGAAATACTGACCAGACTGCCAGTTGAATTCTATCACACCTGAGGCGTACAAAGAAGGCTGCAAAGTACACAACCTGCAGTCCTCCAATGTTTTGCTGCCATTCCCAGCCCCTCAGACTCTGCCACCTGCCATCAGCTTCCAGGTTTGGATAATGAACTTGTGACACACCAAGGTAGCTGATCAAAATTATCTCCTTTCCATTCTTTTGGGTGGTACTTGGGCAGCTTCTTCCTGCCGTGGAGTTCTGTGGTCCCCATTTCACACCCCTGCGGAACTGATACCAGAAGTGTGAGAGCAACTGTACCCCTAAAACGGAATAAGGCTCAGCTTGGAGGACTGGCTTTATATGCAGACAGCTGCTTTCTGTCCCCGGCAACTCCAGTTGAGAGACTCACTTTGCAAGTTCAGTTTGCTGTCCCATCCAGCATAGATAATGCTGGACTATATAAACAAATAATCAGACCTAGGCTAGCTATGGACTGATAATATTACATGAACATGTCAATAATCTTCTACAGCCTTAAAAATCAGCATCTTCATTTCACTCTTAACAGAGTATCCCTTCTAGAGCTCCAGGAATCAAAACAGTGTCTTGGCCTCTTAACATGAACATCAGATGAGCCTTGGAAATCTCATTTTCTTTCAATAATAGCATTAGTATCTTTAACTTGTATGATCCTAGACTATCTCTTTTTCTTCAGGTTATTTTCCACCTCCATGTATTGCACCCACCCTTGCATTGCCTTTCAGGTTTTTAGAGGGCTGTTTTAAGGATAACAGTGCCTTATCTCGCAAGGTAAACCAAAAAAACATAAAGGAACAGGGACAGCAGCATGGGTTGCTGTTTCCACACTAACATCACTTGCTAAACTCCTGCATCAGTCCCATTCTTCTGTTACTCTGGTGCAACCATTTCTTGCTTAAACTCCTGTCTATAGTTCATATTAAATATTTAACAGAATGTTGCAGAATACCCCATGCCCGAAGATCTTCAGTGATCTTTTCCTAAGGGTATCACTGGGCTGCTTCGTGGAATTAGTGATTGATTGGTTTTATGTTTGTATTGGGCTGGGCATTTTTACTTTTATTAATTTGTTAATTATATTTTAATTGTGCATATTCTTTTATTGAGATGATTTAGGATAATTTTTGTCACACAGATAGCTTATAAATATTTATAAATAAATACATCTATTTAATGCATGGCATTTCTACAATGACCCATAGCCAGAGTTTTCTGGACACTTAAATTTCAAGCGAGCTTACCAGAGCATCAGTAATTCCAACCAGGCACTCTCATTCCATTTCTCTGCAGAAATAGGTTTATCAGCCTAAGCTAATAAAAGGCAATCCAAGTCACAGCGACTACATGTGCTTCTGATGACAAAGTTGGATCAATGAGAACCTCCAAACACAAAGCTGATCCTTTAGGGAAATGGAACGCCTTCCAATGAGGCTGAATGGCACTCAACTCTCTGCTTTGTTTGGAACAAGTCTAAGCTTGTCCGTCCTCTCCGAGTCCAATTTTCCATTCAGTCACTGATACCAGGCACCCACTGAACCTATTCAAAGTTGCATTTAGGCGTAGAATCAATACTCGAGGTGGGGTGGGGGGACAGAGAAGGAGTGCGCTAGGGAAGACTCCACATGGCGAGGGACTGCCTCCAAGTCATGGAAGCCAGCAAACACAGCAACGGGGGTGGGACAGAAATAGCACCTGGTCCACATGCCCTGCCACTCACACGTCCATGATTCATGCCTGTAGAATGTCTGCAGAGGGTCCCTGCCCTTCTGGGCTGTGATGAAACAGAGACACCTGGGTATTATCTTGCATATTCATGACATCTCAGTCTGACTCTCTGGGCAGACTCTACCAGCATTTTGTATAGCTGTTAAGCAGCATGGCAGATAAGATGGACGCCTGAATGACTACAAAGCATTATTGCCATGGGGAGGAATTGAAATAACCCAGTGCTGCCTTCTGGAATTGGCCATCTGGGTGAGAGCAGAATCATTGGAAACACCCCCTGGACTGGAGATTTTTCACCTTTGTCTTAGCTTAGATCATTTCTGAATAGCAAAGCAAGACCTAATTGTATTATAGAAGATATGTTGAAGAAAATAATAATAATTTGAGTTGAAAGCTCAAATAAGTTTAACCGAAAACTAAATGCATTCATACGAATGGTACACTGAAATAAAAATGGTATGTTCGTTCCATTGCTAGAGAAAACAATTGTGTTGCTCAATGAACTGAAGGGCCTGCATTTTGCAGCCAGCTTCTTTATACCCCAAATATGTGAAGTACCCTTTTAGATAAGTACCTTAGAATCACACATTAGGATATATCTACTTTCCTCTGGGTCTTCATAATTCTAAGCATCAGAGAGATTAATTGATGACCGAGAAAATGAAGTTCTATTTGTCTATGATTTCCTTCCATTTGCTCACCTCACAATATGCAATTCACATTCAAGAAAGTCTAAAGGGACAGCCAGCAATTCATGCAAGTAAAGTTAAGATGACATCAGACTAATACATTCATAATATGCAGTGCCAGGCAGGAGAGAGAGACATCTAAAATAAATTAGATGAATATACTGCTTTGGGCCCTTTTTACAGCTAAACACTGAGAAGGGAGTCAGTGTCACTGACTCCCTTAACATTTAAAGCAACTTAACCCCCAAATGAGGGCCAGGTATAAATATGACACATCAGCTGTTTGCTAATTGCCTTTATAGATTTAAATCTTGCAACTTACTTGTCATGTGTACACAGAGGGGAAAGGCTCATAAAACACAGGTAAACTCATGAGCTTTTGAAAACCACATGCAAGTATTTTGCTTTAAATTAACCTGCCTATTGTGTGGAACATTAAACCTTTGTGTGCATCTTCTGTGCAAGTCCTTTTTCTAATTGAATTCTATCTGAATTGCACCCCACAGCATGTGTGGCAACAGGGTTCTGTTGTGACCACGAATTGGTATGAAAGCAGGCCCTTGTTCAGCCATTCACTTTTATGTCATTCCCGGGGAAGTTTTATGCAGAGCCAACCCCAACCTAGTACAGGCATATGGCACAGTCCTGACCAGAATGAGCTGCCTGAAAAAGGGTGCATATTTGAATGTACTTTCACATTAAAAGTTTTTTTTAAAAACACATCTGAAGTTAGCAAACTGGACAGTGGGATGGGGTGAGAGTCCTTTGGCTGTTTTACTCACCTGTCAAATCAATCAATCAATCAATCAATGCATTGGCTGAACTAAAATAGCATATTCATGTACCTGCTGAATTCACTGGGGTCTGTGATCGGGATTAGCCAGCAGCATCTGGCAACCTGGGACAGCTTCTGGGACCCCAGAACCATGGCAAGTCTGCCATTGATGCTTGCTTTCAGCCCCTCCTTCAAGCAGAGCTGGCAACTCAGCCTCGTCACCACTGACATTTCCTGCAGTGGCACAGAGTGAGAAAATAAGATGGCTAGATCCTGGGAGGGCAATCTCCCACCTACAGACCTTAACTTGCCCATGGATAAGAGGCTGGGCTTGTCCCCTAAAAGCTGGAGCCCACCCTGTGAGTCCTCTGAGCACAGAGAAACTGTAAATCTTGGGTCTAGTATGGCATCCTCCAACTACCTCTCAAGCATCATATGGACATCAAGTGGTGGAAGAAAGCAACCACAGGAAATCTCATATAGGAGGCAAGTTCAGTCACTGACCACAGCTGCCCCATTCCTCTACCTCATGTGCAGCTCCACCTGCTCGTTGCTGGTGAGTACACCTACTGGCACATGTAGGAGACTGACTGATTAATTTCTTGCAATGTTAACTTGGTAATCAGGAATGCAGGAAGCTGGCTTCTCCTAAGGGGGATCCATGACTCCCATAGCTCAGTATTGCCTGTTCTGACTGGCAGTAGCTCCCCAGGGATCCTGGCAAATCTTTACCAACCCTACTGAGAGCTATGAGGATTGAAGCACATGCTCAAGGAAGCGCTGTAATTAGAGCCCAACAGAGAGACCAAGCAGTGAGTTCATGGCTAATAGGTTGTTAACTGCTTCTATATTTACATACCCACTGGAAAACTTTGCATGACATGACAGCCCATGGGTTAAACTACCCATGAATTGTTGTTCACAAGTGGAAGGCAGTTGGCCTGCTGCTGGCAGCACTCCAGACACCTTTGCTTTTCCTCAGCAACACCCATTTTTTTTTCTTTCACAGATAGCTCAGCATGTTGTCTGAACCCAGAACAAGCTTTGGATTAACTACTTGGCTATTTAGCCCCTGAAATGTGGTCTGGGTTCAGATGACACTCTAAACAATCTACAATGGAGCATTTATGGGTTGGTAAGGAAAAGCAGAAGTATTGGGCACTCTGCAAGCAGCAAATTCACTTTCTCCTGCTTGTGCCTGACAGTCAAATCAGACCATGTAGCCAAAAAAAAAGGAGGGGATTATGTTAAAAGCACACCGTGGAGTGATGTGGGAGACAACAGCAAGAATGTCGCCTATTTCAGACCCTGTGTATATGAGTATGTTGCATATATATGTTCTGTGGTTTTTAAGTATTTGAGAATGAACCAACAAGTGTGGAGAATCCCATTTATTGGCTGGGTTCAGAAAATGGTAATTGACACTTAAAGACTAAGTATACTATAGGTTGAATGTGGGTTGTCATTGAAAGATGGGTTATCACCTGAAGCCTGAACCCAGTTTCAATAGCAAACCATGGTTTGTTAACCACAAACAACCAGTTAGTAACTAGATCGCATGTGAAGAACATACTATGAGTTCTTTTCACAGGTTGTTCATGGTTAAAAACCATGGTTTGCCATCATGGTTGGCTTTAGACAACATGGTAACCAATCTTTCAACAACAACCCACAATTCAATCACAACCTAAACTCAGCCCTTAAGTGAGTTATCATGTTGTCTGAACCCAGCCATAGTTTATCCATGCCAAGTAGCAGGAAGTATGTTTTGAGGAAAAGATGTGATGGAAGGACAGAATTCCCTTTCCTCCTGCACACATCCTTCCTACATCTGTTTTATTTCCAGATGTTTGCTTGCCATCTCATGTGGGAAAACACAACTGGTAAGTTTTACAGGGAAAATGGCGTGCCAGGAAAGGATTAAGTCCACCCTTCCTACAAATTTCAAACATCTACCTCAGTGGTGTATTTAGCTTCCTTGACTCATGTTTGCTGCTGAATCCTTCAGCAAATTATCCTTCAGCCTTAGCTGCAGTAAAACTTACTTCCTTGTCCTATATGCTTATAATAGCAGCCGAAGCCATAACATGGAACCAAACATTTGTAGTTATGGGAGCAAAATGTATATTCTCCTTTCTTGAAAAGTAAGTAAGTAGCTTATGCAAATTTAATGCAGAAGAAAATAAGATAAAATACAGCCACAATACAAAACAAAATACAGCAACCTAAAAAAAATGAACTAAGAGCAGTTGAGAACATGCAGCAGTTTTAAATGTATGTCATTGTATGTTGGAAAATCTCAGGGCATCCCATAATGGTCATTTTTTCTAGGTTACAAATTCACATACACCTCTTTGGGAGTTACAGGCACTTCTTCCAGTGAAACAGCTGCCCCATGTGGAGCGCAGGAAGTTGAAATGACTTACTTTTTGCTGGTGCAAAGCAGCTTGGCTTGCCGCCAGGTCCCCATTGCCCAGAAGCAGCCCATTCCAAGATGATCAGGTCCTTGATAGTCTCCTAGTCCTGCTGCTGAGTTAAAAGCAAACATCTCTTGGGGACGTCTCCTGCAGGACGGTTCCATAACAAAGTCTCTACCAGTGAAATTCTCTAGCCTGGGTCAAGTATAAAACAGCAGCCTTGATCTTTCAACAGAGGGTCCTCATGCTGCCCTTAACGGTATAAGCAGTTTCTCATAAGACAACATTGCCTGGGAGGCAATTCTGAGCCTCCAAGAATGGCATCAGCACCCAAATATTTCTGAGATGCTGAGCTTCTGTGTATTATCAGTTAGAAACCATGGAGACCCAGAGAAACAGCTTGGGCAGAAATGAATGGCCCTAAGAGCTGAGTCCAACTTGACTCCTTGGCCAGTTGGCCAACATGAGGTAGAAAATACTTTCTATTGTACAGGGAATGAACAACCACTGACTGCTGCTCGATATTTCTGCTCCACAGGAACATAAATATAAAATAAAGGCGCAGTCAAAACAAAGTTTCCTCCTCCCACAACAGCAACTTCCAGTTTTCAGCTTATCTCCTCCTCTCCAGCTAGCTAGCCGTGTGTGTGTGTGTGTGTGTGTGTGTGTGTGTGTGTGTGTGTTTAATTTTGTTAAAACCTAGGACACTAATTTACTCATAGAACTCACACTGACTATACTCTTTCACAAAAACCCTGAGCTAATAAAAACTGAATTAATAACAGTATTTTCAGATGTTTTTAGTGTTAAGTATGTAACAGTATACTATTTCAATGTTTTGTTCTTTCAGATCATTCTCAGGTAAATATTTAACTTTATTACACTTGATGGACGAATTATGCAATTGTAAGACATAAAAATTAAATGGGTTAAACTGCAGCCAGGGCAAAGAATGTAATAATAAAGGATTGTTCTATTTATGTTTTCTAAGAGGAAAAAATGGGTAACTCTGTTTAAATTCCCTGCTGCATCCTGGTGTACCTTTCTCCTGACCCATGCCATACCAATTAATGTCAGTTTAAGGACAAACAGTTTCCCTGGGGAAAATCTCGGTACCTTAAAACCTTGGAGATTGCGAAACAGAAAGGATAGCTGACATTTCGGCCACTGTTATCACCACCAGTGCCCAGAGAGTTCAGTGTGTGGTCATTGTCAGTCGATCATCTTCATCCATCAGACAAGCAGCCATTACTCTGTTGTTCAACAATTTTATACGCGGGATGTGTTTGCATTTCTCATTAATTTGTCAGCTTCCATTTTAGAGACATTCTTGTTTAATCAGTGAAAGTCAGAAGCTAAACCAAAATATTTTCACAGACTGTATCTAATGAGACTATTTAGTCAGCTGTTGACAGCAAGTGTCATGGGTGACAGGAATAGAAACGGATGCTGAGGGAGATTTATACCAATTTATACAAGCACACACTGTGTAACCCTTTGTAGCCCCCTTGAAACGACTAGTACAAGCAATAGTGGCTACAAGCTGCATACATGTTTACAACTTCATGTTTACAACAAGTGGTGGGGTCGATCCTCCCAATGTCCTTGCCTTCCCTCAGTCTACATGTGCGTTGGTGGTTGTCTTGGTTGCTTCCCCATAGGTATGAGCCATGCGCACATGGTGCCATTAGGGCAATGCGAAGGGAGGGGCGGTAAGGAAATCTGGGTAAATCAACCCATGCCCACCCGAAAACCCACCCATGAAATCATCTTGATAAAGTTATTCACAAGAAGCCCTCCATGCCTATATTTAGAGGAATGAACAACATGCTGCCTCCCGCAGAACATGGAGGGGAGCCTACGCACTACCCCTACAAAGCCATAACTACGTTCTTCCGTGTGAGCCTTCCCAGCATTTACAGATCTTCAGGGAGAGCTATTCTCAGCATGGGAACATCGGGGGTGTGCTTGGTGGAGACACAAGAGGGGGCCTCCCCCACGGTTGCAGCCTGCTGTGGGAGGCCAGCTCTGTCTCTGTCGCCCTCCTGCTGGCAGGAAAAGTCATTTTCATGCAGGCAGGCCTGGGGCATGTGGGTTAGTCTGTTTGGTTAGGTGCTGTTTTTATTGCTTGATGGTTGTATCTATTTTGCTTTATTATTCTTTTTTGTTATTAACAGCTAATTAGATTTCCATTTTCCAGTAGTATATGAACAATAAGTCCTTTGGCCTGTCCCCCTGTCTGCATGCTCTCTTTTTCACGTTATTTTGTATCTAAAGAATGAAGGATTCACAAACTGAAGTCATAGTGCATAATGCAAAAATAGGATTAAATATTTTATTTATTTAAAATTTATTTATTAAATTTAAAATTTGGTTCTTCTTATTGTTAGCATCCTTGAGCACCATTTCCTTGGTAGAAAGGTAGGATACAAATCTTTTAAAAGAAGAATTTTATGTGTACGGGCTCTCCACCAGACTGGGATTGTTTGAACAACTCACTTGCACAGAAAGCTTAAGCATGAAGGAGCTCCCTCCTGGTACCCTTTTGACACGTTGCAAGGCCACAGACACAGTCACACAGACAATGAAGTATGGCTGGCAAGTGCAGGTTAGTTCCTCCTCCATGTGAAAGAACTGGTGTGTTGACTTGCAAGCAACCTTCTTAGACCACTCCATGCAAGTTCAGATGCATGACTTCCCGTGTGGCTGGGAGGTGAGCAGGGAACTAAGCCCAAATACCGAAGGTAAGAATCAGCACTTGTCTGCGTTAATCTCCTGTGTCTTGTCACCCACCCAGCTTCTCTCCTGGGGGAGGTCTAGTAGAAGGTGAGTCTCCAAGTGTCTGGCTTCCCATGGTTGGACCTGACTCTACAGCTTCCCCCTTGGACTCCAAGGCTATGATTCCCCCTGGCCTGGAGCAAGGTCTGACAATCTGGAACTTTGCCTGTGTCTGGCCAGGAGTAAACATGTGAGTGTATACACACTTACACAAGGCTACAGTTCCTGGATTTGGAACTGCACAAGCAAACCGGCTTCAGATGAAGAGTCACCTGAGGCAGTCCTGCTTTCTGGAGTTGGAGTTAATGCAAAGCCAGGCAGCAATGGCTGTTTCAGATGATGTAACAGAATGGTCTTGGTATAATTAAGTGACAGTTTTAGGAGCCTCCTTTAAAATATACTGATGTTTTTAAAATCAGGAAGTGGCAACTTAAGACAGTAATCTGAATCCATTAAAAGCTGTGGTCTAATTTCTGGAATTTGAAAGCTGGATCTGTGACCTGGGCTTCCGTAGCTAAAGCTTGGTGTAAACATGGGAGCCTCCATCCCAAAGCTTATCCAGGGAGCACTTCATGCAGTCCAGCCCAGCTCTGAGCACATGTTCTCGATGACTTCAGGACTAGGAGAGGTGCTCCAGTCTTACAGCGTTGCTCCAGTGCTGACTGCCAGAAAAAGCAATGTTTATAGAAGTTAAATGCTATGTTAACTGTCTACATGTGAAAATTTGTTGTTAAAAAATATGAATGCCATTGTGGGGGCGTTAGGGGAAAATTTCATTTCACAGCTCTCTTTTCCCATACCATGTAAAAAAAAAGAGATTAATGTCTGAAATTTCAACTGTATTTGTTTTACAAATTCATTGACTCCCTTGAGAAGAATTGTCTTATATCGCTTGAAAGCTGGCAATTCCATTGCAATGACCTCTTGTGTTATAATTATAGCAAGAGAACTCTCTTGTAGCCAGACAAAGTGACTGTTAATGGTTTCATTTAACTGGTTTTGTTATTTCTATATCTTAAAAAATACTATTCCATTTAGCATATATACCTGAAGTCAACTCTGTTGACACTTTGCTATATAAAGTTTGATAAAAATGCAATATGCATGACTTTTTTAATCATTAGAGTTATTCTCACATAGCTCCTTTTTTGGAACATAAAGAACCCAACCAACACTTTACTTTAACTTCTGGCTTTGTGACACCACGTAGGAATATAACTTTCACTACTTAGAACCTGGACTTCACTAAACGCATGTACATTTTGTGAATTACACTTATATAACATAAACGAACAAAGTTGTATTGGCACTGGTGGGACCAGACAGGTTGGCGGAGGGGAAGCACCTGCCCACTCCCACCTCGCACCTAAGCTGACCCCCTGAAGGAAGGGCATTTGAACATGCAAATTTTAGCTCAGTTGTAGAGTGGAATTAAAAGAAGGCTGCATTACTAAACATTCTGGCTTACAAGTTAACCCTTACAATTAACATGACGTATCAAATGCATTTTATAAAATACATTTATAAAATACATGCAGGATGGAGCATTAGATATCTATCATATGGCATACATCCTGGAGCTAGACCTTGTTAAAGAGTGCAGCTAATAGTGAAACTCAAGAGCACTTCTACCTTTGCACAATCATGAATGAGGAAAGAGTGTCACGACTCTTATCATAGTAACTGTTACCACTGGCTATACTTTTCAATGCATTGCATCTAGCAAGCAATTTTCTGCATGGCCACTAACTATAGGTTGGATCCAACTTTATCATCCCACCAGCGGAGAAGATATTTTAGCCATGCCTGCCCTGCCCTGCAGTCTCTGTATGTCTTCCAGAACATTTCCAGAAAGTTGGGAGCCCTCTGGAGTAGGTCTGAAGGGCACATGAAGAGGGGCTGCAGCACAGGAAAGGATGCAGAAACCCTATTCTGCCAGTGCTGTCTGTTGTACTGCTGAACCTAACGTTGTATGAGCAACACTAAGAGAGCCATGAGATGAATTGTGGTGCCAGCAAGCACTTCTTTGTGCAAGCTAGTTGGATCACACCCACACTCCAGGGAACCCACCATTTTCTTTTTGTGGCACTCTTCCCATCTATGCAGATAGCATATGCTTGAACTGGAACCCTCATGCTGTTTCTGTATTCCTATGTTTAAAATGGGAGCAAACCAATAGGATAGAAGGCTTAAGCCTGTGACACTTGTGTTAACCGAATTAGGGATTTAGGAAGAACCCTGCTGAATCAGACCAAAGAGTCACCTCGTCCATTGTCCTGCTCATCACAGTGGCTAACCAGGGACCTCCAGGACACCCACAACAGGCTGATGAATGAGGGCCACTATCCATTGCTGAAATGCCACACATGTCTCCTTTTTTCATATGTGCTGCTGCTAAGAATGACCCAGCTCACTTGTAATGTTCAGTTCCTGGAAATGGGCCTGGCCACATGGAAACACATGAGTGCACTGCCACTTGCCCACGACTTCCGATTCCTGAAGCCCAACTGTCTCCTGTGGCTTGTTGTTGGCTTAACTCTGAGTTGTTTAATTCCTAAACCAACCAGAGATCCCAGTTTCAGGTGTCACAAATGTTTCGGGAGTTTCAGGAAGCAGAAGTGGGAAGCAGGTGGGAGTTTGTACACTCACTTAACCCCAGAACTGAGTGTTACATGAGAACTGCGTCAGAGTGTCTCCGTGTGTGCGCCCTGAAGCCCTGTAGATGCCAACCATTTCTAGCCTGGCAATTTGCTACATTTGTGTGGTGACTCCACATGGAGGCTCACAGATAGAATGTGAAGACAATTAGAAATTGCAGTGCAGAGGAATACAAAGGAATGTTTTGACTTGGTGTATACATTCGAAAAAATGTTTGAAGTACTTGCTGCGTTAACATCAGTTGACATAACAACTGTTCCCAGAGCTTGATACTCCTGGATTCTCATACAAAGCAGTAGGAAACTTGAACAAGGCCAAAGAATTTAAGGTTTGGCAGGAAGGAAAAGAAAGAGAAAAGAAGAAAAAAATCTATAACTTGTCTTTGGCTGGGACAACCTCCCCCTACTTTCCCTTATTGAAATAGAGATGTTAATGAAACGCATGATAATAACAGCAGCCAAGCAGAGAGAGCACTCAAAAATCCTAATCAGCCACAAGTAACACAACTCCCTGCTCCATAAATACAGACCCTGAAAAGTCTTTGCTCAGCATCTCCACCCAAAGCAAATTTGTACGCATGATTATTACTCTCAATGGGGAGAGGGACTAGAATGTAGGGTTGGGACTGATTGTTGATCACACTGGGTACTGTATAAGTCATGTCTGAACTGGCATTTTCTGAGCTGCACATTCAGTAGAAAAGTTGATAAGGAGAGAGGGGCTCCATCACTGTTCCGACAGGGAGCAGGGCATCAAGACATTCTCTCCCGTGGCTCTTGCAACTGGGCTTTCAAGAAAGCCGCATGCACTGCTGGTCCTCTGCATACGTAGAGCCAGTGTGACATGAAATTCAACTCCTCTGAAGCGTGCCAAATAGGGAAGGCTGAACAATAAGTAATTTTGCAAATGCCATGCAGACACTTTTGATAGTACCACTGCCCATGAGGCCTGTGTGCTGAGCACAGGAAAAGACCTTCTCCTGTATTGCTTCCTAATGGCAGAATGCAATTCCTCGGGAACCTATTTGTTTTTACAAAACATGTAAAAACACATTTTTATTTATCATTTTAAATGATTAGTTAGCTTTAATGTTTTGTTGCTTGGAATATTGCTTTGATCACTGTAAATTTTTATTTTAAAATATGCACCTCTTTTCCTTTCCTATCTTTCCCTGAAAGACCCCTGAGTTATTTTTGAAAACGGACAATCATGTTGCCCAAACACTACCATGACAAAAATAATTCTCTTCACTGGTTTGTGGTTAACAGTCTATGATTTGTTAGCAAAGCTGAGTTCAGACAACTCGACAACCCATAACCCATGGTTTAACCACAACTTATACCCAACCTTTCCTCAACCCTTGAGTATGTTTTATCATTTTGTCTGAGGCCTTTCAGTATATTATATTTGACAGGGAAGTTCATGTAAAGTGGCACTTAAAATGAATTTAGATTATCTAAAATGATTGGTTAATTAGCTAGGGAAATGTTGCTTTCTGGAAGCTGGTCTCTATTGCTTGTGGGGGTGGGGTGGTTCTCGCTGTTTGTTATCTACAAGGCACAGCTGGATGTGGGTACATAACTGTGAAATACAAAGTACCTCCAGATATATGGTGCAGATTCCAGAGAAACAAATTTAGAAATGATCTGAAAATAAAGATCAGACCATAGAGCATTTAAAAAACTTGGATAAAACAATAAATGATGATTTCCCTTTTTGTTCACAATTCTCGTGTGTTTTTCATAGAAAAGACTATTCATTTTGCAGCATTTCTAAAATTACCCTTCCCATGAGCATACTAACACAAAAGAGAAACTGAAATGGGAGGACTTAAAAAAGAAGTACCTGGAACTTCTGCTGTCCACTGTTGTCTCAGCACATGGCAGGCTTTCGCGACAGGATGGCATATAAATATTCTAAATAAATAAAAATAAATGACAGAAGTGGGTCATCCAAATGTACCTCAGTGAATTGAATGGAAATTTTTGCACACAAGTACAGGTCATTTAAATATGGGTTTGCAGAAGTGTACCTAACTGGATAGTTCTGTTTTTGGCAACCGAGTGCTATATAAACCACCAGCCAGATTGTGGGCTAAGGGTGCAGCTCTGTGCCTGAACAGACATAAACCTTCCTAGGACTGGGAATCTAAACATGTTTAGGATTGTCCCCTAAGTTATTCTTGCTAGTGAGCCCTTGACTGTCAAACTACTTAGGATGCAAGTATGTAATTTGAACTAAGCACCAATTCACCTAGTGGCACTGCCTTCCAAGTGTACGTGCATAGGATTGTGATGCATACATAGAGGAAAAACAGGTGTGTGGGTAAAGTACAGTGCAAATATTAATTTTTCCAAAAGCGCATAGATAGCTACACTGCTGGTGCATACGCAGTAGTATTAGCATTATATGGCTTGGTCCATCAGGTCTTGCACACCTCCACTTTATACATGGCGTATTCCCATCCAGCTCTGTGGAAAGGAAAGCTTTACACACAGATTCCATTATATGTACATTGTTCATTGCCAGCTCAATAAGCCTCAGTATTTGCAGGCATGTGAGAAGAACAGAAGGAAGACTTTCACTTTTGGCAGAAGTCGCTAAGAGTGCTTGGGCCTGCACCATCTCCTTAGAGGCTAAGGGGCCTGATTGACTGTACTAATTACCAGTGACAATTGTTCAGTTAAGTTGTTTATGCTTCTCTTCCAAGCCACAAGTGTGTTTCTTTAAGTTATACTAAATAACTGTTGAGCTGGAAGACACTGGGCATACGTCGCTGTTTTCCATATGCAAGAATGTGCAAAGCTCTTTTCTCTTCATGGGTGGCTCCAGAGCAGAGGTAGACCATCTCAGCTCTCCCCCACTTTCGTAGGATAAATTGGATTCCACTGTTATGCACCTAGTCAGTCAAAAAAAATTAGAATTTAACAAAG
The DNA here is from genome assembly GCF_004798865.1 of Varanus komodoensis. Taxonomy (NCBI): domain Eukaryota; kingdom Metazoa; phylum Chordata; class Lepidosauria; order Squamata; family Varanidae; genus Varanus; species Varanus komodoensis. Next base: position 34,511,722 of record NW_025336087.1, on the reverse strand, counting down.
GGCCACACACTTAAGTATGCTCACTTTGATTTATAACTTTAACTTTTAACTAAATCAAAATCAAAGAAAGAAAACATATTTGAGATGAAAGCATTTATATTCAATATAATGTGCTTTCCCTTTTTAAAATCAAATATGGACATAGCTTGCCCATGCATGTTCAAATCACCCTTTTTGTGACACCATGGGTGTTCCTAACCCTATTTGTTTATTTAGATACTCAGATACTTTATACAGGTATGAGAAAATGCATGCAGCTTTGGCTCAGGACACCTGTGCATTGTTTGAAGTACCACTGTTAAAGTTCTGAAAAGAGGAAAACAACATCTGTCCAGCAAGTCATTCATTAGAAGTGCGAGCACCTTTTCAGAAATATCTCTGTTTGAGTGGATCCTCCTGCATAGCTTATTAATGGAATGTGTTTAAATGAGAATATATTTAGGGGATTTTGAATTAGTTTGCAAACAACTGAGATAAACATCTGAGAGGTAAATTAATCTAATAACTCATTCGCAATGAATAATGCAGGCAACACACTTCCTTCCAATGTCCAGCCATGTACAGAGGGCTGGCTGACGTTGCAGACGACGACGACAGCCTGATGATCAACCCTCAGAAGTATTGTCCTGTGCCCATGATTCAAACTTTTATACTGTAATGGAAATGGAACCTTAAATTATTGCTGGGTGGCTGATTGGAAGTTGCTGTACCTGTTTTCAAAAATGTTGTAAGTAAAAATGGATGGGATTTTGAAATGGAAAACTATTGTATGAAAGTCTTTAGCAATGAGGGAGCTCACTGGAATAAGGCCATAAACTGCATTTATCTGAGTCAATTTTGCATTAATCAGTGTGCCTTGAAGATTACGTTCCCTGTTTTATATTTAGTGGTTCATATATTATAAAAAGTGCCTTTAAGTGTTTTGAAGAAACACATTAAAAATCCACTGTAGTGCTTTGGCAGCTGACAATTTTAATATATAGCAAGTACAACTTGCCTTTGAAATCTGAGTAATCTGGAGGGAGGCTATTATTTTAATCCATTTTTAAAAATTGTCACAAGCCAAAGGCTAAATTAATTACATTCAGAAATAATAATGAAGATTTTTCAGTAGGTCTGCTAAGACATGAGATTGTTAGGAATGAAACTATGTTGCACAAATTGCCTTGTTTTTCAGAAAACATAAGACAGACGTTTCTTCAACTGTTTACTGGGTAATACATGAAATATTGCAAGAGACTGCAAACATGTCAAATGTATCTACAGTTTACAGAAAATGTCTCTTCTCTAAGGGTGCAGTCCTATGCTTGGCTTGCAGTTTTCTCTCTCTAAGCATGCATAGAATTCTGTCTTCAGACAGATATCCTCATTAGCACTTTTATTAATGTAATCCCCAAACTCAGAAAACAGAGTTCATTGGAATAGCCGCAGGAATAACCATGTGGCAGTCCTCTTTATATAGAATTTCCTTCCTCTGGCGGTCAGACAAGCCCCAGCGCCGTGCTGCGGTTCTAGGAAGCCTTTCGTGGTTTTAATGTTTCTCCCCTTTTTAAGGGAATGCTTTTATTATTTTTCCTATTTTAGCTTTGTGCTGTTCACCATTCCAGAAACTGTTTAGATACGAAGCAGTAAACAAATACTGTGAAGGAATGAATAAACAAAATAAATATAAACATATTTGTCCACAGCTTGCTCCTTGTTCCTGAAATTACTGATATATCCTGCAAGAAAGAGAGCCCTCTCCATATCACCACTTTAGTTCTGGGAAAATCTTTGAAGAAATGCTCCCTCAACCTTGTGTTGATGGTTGAATATTCCAATCAACCCTATTTCCCAGGAACAGTCCCTGTTTCCTGCCACTCTATCAGGCAACAGATCCTATATACAGATACAATGTTTTTGGAATTTAGGGTTGGCATAAATGACCTACTTGCTCACAGCCCAGTAGGAATGACAGCCAAAGGTTCAAGGTTTGGGTGAGAAGCTGCCCTCTTCCCATTCCCCTCTCCCCTAAGGCATGTCGTTGGCCAGATCTTGCCCAGGCCTGCCCCAAAATAAGATGATTCCTCTTTCCTGCTTGTAGGCCAAGGGGCCAGGTCTATCCCAGCCTTTCAAGCTTAAAACTGCTAGTTCTGGAATTGAAGGACCTCCAGATAAGGCTTTTACTGTCCTGCATTTATATAATTTCATATGAGTCCTAACGTTTATAGGAAAGGTCATAGCCTGTAAAATTTCCATCAGAGAGATGCTGTAAGTCTCCAGATACCTGATTCTAAGGAAGCCAACCCTGGTCAAACCACCAATGAACCCTGGAGTTGTCAGCCACATGGAAATTTGGAGCATCCAGGGCATGACAATTTATTTTCCCCAGCAGGATAAAATAGTAGATCCAGGTAGACAATGCAGATTGGGAAAACAACAAAAGGAGGGACAGGATTGCTTAAAGCACACACACCGTTGACTCTAGGGGCTTTTGTTTTTGTTTTGTAGTACTTCTTTCTTTCTTTGTTTTTGGCCTATTGCAACTACTACTGTAACAGTAGGCATTCTGATCAGAGATCTCTGATGTCACATCCCATTTGGGTCATTCTGCAAAGAATTGATGCATCTAGATCTTGGGTACGTACTTGTAAGTATGCACATATAAATCTGCAATCAAACAAGAGAAGGGACTCACTTCAATGTGCACAGCACATTGTCGGCATACCTAAAATCCATAGTATCTGATCTGTTGAAGGATCTCAGATAACAGGCCTAGGAAGGGACTCTGCCTAAGATGCCAGAGACCCATCAGCAGTCTGAATATAGTAGCAGCAGGCAAGATGGGCCAATAGTCTGACTTTCTCTAATTCATCATTTCCAAGCATGAGCTAAGCTGAATTATTTATTTGCCTACAGTTCAGTTCTTCATGCAGTGAGAAGAATGCCGTACGCCTCCCATCACTCCTTCTGATAGCCAGTTCAACTGGTGCGTGCCAACAAGACTGTGGCTAAAGCAGGGCCACTGAGCAAGAAGAGGGAGGTATCAGCATGAGCGGAGGAATGTCAAGGCGTGCAGCACTACAAAATAAATATATATCTATGTGTGGCGGGGAAAACCCCAAGGTTCTCCTTGCACAAGGGAAATTGCTTGGCCTAGTAAAAAGAGTGGTACAGGGAACGTGGTTGCAGGCCATGGGTCTGTCTCTTTCTTCACATGCATGTTGCTAACCTCAAACTGGCAGATCCATGCACACTTCTGGGGCCGTAGCCATTGCTGCTGCTGTGCTCCGGCTATATCTGGCAACACTTGCACTTCTGATAGCAACCCTGGAAATGAGCAGATTCTTTTTTTCTGAACAGGAGAATGGAGATCTCTCTTCTGCATATTCTGCTGAACTCTTCCAGTCCAAAAAAAGTTAATTTTTCCTTGTTTCTGAATTCTGCAGAATCTCTTAACTGTTGCTTTAGCAGTGCGTCTCACTAGTGCACGTGGCATTGGGTTTACACTTCATACATCTGATGAAGTAGACAATATTTTCACAAACTTGTATGAGAATAATTTTATTAATCTTTAAAGGGCCACAAGAATCTTAATACATTTTACCACAATAGACTTGTGTGACAATCCCTCTGAATGTAATTTTGAGAACTAAGAATTCTTGAAGATCAGATGAAGTGCCGAGAAGGTGAAGGTGGCCAAATATTCCCACTTACAAAAAAGGGGGTGGTAAAAAGAAGATCCTGGCAACTTTCCAGTCACCTTGACATTAATGCCTGGAAGATTTTAGAACTGATAATTAAGCAGTCAGTTGGTGAACATTTAGGAAAGAATTGTGTGCTCACAAAAAACAAAAAACAAAACAAAAAAATTATACCGAATCAACTTTATCTTCCTTTTCATAAAGCTTCTAGTTTGGTAACTGAAAGGAACGTTGTGGAAGTGGAACATCTTGATTTCAGAAAGACTTACAACAAGGTCCTCATAGTGTTCTTGGTGACATTGCTGCTAAGCTAAAGGGTGATACCACTGTTTGGAGGGCTGGAAGCTGGTTGATGGATTACAACTGTAGAGTATTCATCAATGACAAGCTGAACAGAAAGGACAAGGGGATGTTGCAGTGTTATTCAGCATTTTTATAATTAGTTGGAATGACTAGTAAAGAGGATTCTTGTGGAATTTGCAGGTTAATACCTTAGAAGGCAAAAACAGGACTCAAGACAAATGTGAAGTTCTGCATTTAGGATAATCATATGTACAAATAAAGGATGGGCAGTTCCTGATTTGTGGAAACCAAAAAGACGAACACAATTCTAGGAAGAAATCTGAACAAGGCATTCTTACCGGCGTTGTAATGCCTGACTACTGGTGTGCTACATGATATTCACCCCAAGTCCTCCTCCCCATGCTATTTCTGGGGTTTCTTCAGGGCTGTTGCACCAAGACTTTTGTGCATGCTGCATTCTTATCTCGGTGTATGCATCAGTGTGTGCTAAATTCGCAGTACCGTTCTGGGGCCAGAAGACGTGGCTTCAAAGCTGTTGGGCCATGGACAGAGAAAAGGGTTTTGGCCAGATCGCAGCAACAGGGATATCCTGCAGCTGCTTTCTCACCTTTCTTCCCTGCCCCATAGCCCCTCCTTCCCTTTCTGGCTTGCAATGCTGCCTTCCCTTTGAAAAAAATAAAGTGTGTGCTATCTCTTCCAGCCTTTCCAATTGTCTTCTTTGTCCTCTTGCGCAAGAAACAAAAATCTGAAGTGCATGTCTAGTCAGAAGTAAATGAGGTTATTTGCAATGGCTTCTCTCACCATTAAATCAAGCTGACTTCAAGGGAGCCAGCTCATGATCAAGTCTACATAGGAGGGAGTATTTGCTTCCTTTTGGGTTGAGGAGAATGGGGGTTGGGATGCTGGTTCCACTGGCTTCACCTCATGGTGGTTGTGGGGCTGAAGCAAGCAGCAGCCTCCTCCACAGAGCCTCCATTATTTTTGGTGAGAGAGCCAGAGGAGGTGCCAATCCCCCGCCACCCTTAGGTAATGTCTCCACTCTTTCACTCTTCACACTTTTGCATAGTTAATTGAACTAAAACACATGTGCACACACACACAGAGGAAGAGAACACCTTCTCTCAGGGCTATTTCCCCTTTCCAGCTCCTCTGACTAATCCCACAATCACATCTGTGTGCTGTGTCACGATATTGTATTCATCAGCACGGGCCCCAAATGTGTTTAATGCATTTGGCACCAATACTAAAAGAAAGGGGCCGAAGGGTAGATCTCCCTTAGGTAGCATCAATAGAAATATAGTATCCAGATTAGCAGAAGTAATGGCACCTCCGTTCTCTTTGGCTCTGATGGGCCTCAACTGTGGTTTGCTTTGGTCAGATCTCCTGTGAGGGAAGCACAGAGGAGCTGGGGGTTTTAGCCCGGGGAAGAGATGAGGTAATGTGACAGCCCTCTTCAACTAATTGAAGGTGTCATGCATAAACAGCAAATTAGTTTTCTGTTGCTCTTGAGGGTAGGACCCAAAACAGTGGCCTCAAATTACAAGGGCGTTTTGACAAAACATTAGAAAGGACCTTCTGCCAGCACAAACTCTTTGACAGCAAAGCCGACTGCTTTGGAGAGTGGCAGACTCCTCGGTTTTTATGTGAAGGATGCTGTAGCTGTGGATTTTGCTGCTTCTGCAGGAAGTTAAACTAGATGGCTTTTGATGTCCCTTCCAACACTGATTCTATTTTATGATTCTGTGGGAGTGAGGAACAAAAAGAGCCCAATAAGGACTACTCAGAGGTCACAGTGTGCTGAGTGTCTATTGCAGAAATAAAAAAATGGTAAATTGGGTAAGAGGATTGGAATGGAATATCTAAGAGGGGCTGTCTGTCTTTCTGGCTGGCTGGTAAGAATAGGAGCATTCCTTGTTGCAACTCCTCTTCTCTTCTCTTCTCTTCTCTTCTCTTCTCTTCTCTTCTCTTCTCTTCTCTTCTCTCCTCTCCTCTCCTCTCCTCTCCTCTCCTCTCCCCTCCCCTCCCCTCCCCTCCCCTCCCCTCC
>NW_025336087.1:34444457-34505592 GCF_004798865.1 Varanus komodoensis | reverse complement strand
ATATATACATTTGCTTTACACCAAGAGTATTTCTAAGTAATGAATGCATGGCAAAGAAATATAGTATATGTAATATATTAGGAGAAGGCAGTAGGTAAACAAGCTCTGTCTAAGAGTAGGTCTGTGTGAACAAATGAGGATTTATTTCAGAACAGGACCACACAAACTCATGCCTATATATAGGGAAGACTGTAATTCATTATGTTCAGTAAAATTATCAGTATTTAGTTGGGCTTCTGACCCACAGCAACAGTATAAAAATACATTATTTTTTATTACACATGCAATATGAATGTCTCTAGGGGGGAAAAAAGAGAGCGATGTGGGCAGTGCAATCTTACACATGCTTACTCAGAAGTGAATCCCACTAAGTTCCTTGAGAATCCCGCATAAGTACACATAAACTTGCAGCCTTACGATGCAATCCTACTGGTGGGAGCAGGCAAACAGAAGTCGAGGGGACTTTCTTATCTAAAGACTGCTAAATTCATACCTGCAGAGGTGAAGGTGTGATGTTTCAGAGTTGTTTCTTTATTACCTAGCTTTCATAAGCACCGATTGGAGGGAGTTCCATGTGCAGCTCCTGGGCTGCCATACATCCCTGCCCCACAGGAGTGGACTGGGAGGGTTTTGGATGCTGTGGGTCCAAAGCCCTTCCTGATCCACACCTGACACACAATCAGATGGGTACCCTATTTGTCTTTTTCAATGTCAGACTGGCAGAGGTTGCAGAATCTTCCACCTGGACTAGGAAGATGCATAAATGACAGATCTCTCCTTCTGAGCTTGGCCCTCTCTTTCTTGCATGCAAAGCCCAACACTTAAAGCATCATTTTTTCCCTGGGATACACTTCCAATGGGCCATAGGACTGTAACCTTACAGCCTTTCTAGACTGTAGATTTTGGTACAACAACTGTGAAGCTGTTCTTTCTTTCTTTCTTTCTTTCTTTCTTTCTTTCTTTCTTTCTTTCTTTCTTTATATCCTGCCTTTTTCCTACAAAGGGCTCAAGGCAGCTTACATCTCCTCCTCCATCTTATCCCCACAACAACAACCCTGTGACTGCGACTGGCCCAAAGTCACCCAGTTGGCTCCATGGCTGAGCGGGGACTAGAACCCAGATCGGCTGAGTCCCAGTCCCATGCTCTTAACCACTACAGCACACTGGCTCTCACACTGGTTATTGTGGGGATGGTGCACTCCCTTGGCATTCAAACAACGTGACGGTTCACCCTCACCCATATCTGCTTGCCTGTACATTAAGCTCAATAACAGAAGCCTTTCTCTCTTGACCATTTTTGAAAGCAGTTAGTTGGGTGCCTACTCAGGGCAAGCCTTGCCCACTGAAGCTCAGCACTTCCAGAATGATTGCCACTAAGGACCTGTCAGGATCCATCAGAGCAAGTTTTTGGGAGGGCCCTTGAAAACCCACTACTTTATGCTAGTCTTCCCTTTATTGCATGTATTGGACAGTTCTGCTTAGTTGCTTTAATTATACTGTAGGATTTTAGTAATGTTCTTGCTAGTGTCCCTTGTTTGATGAATGCATGGTGACTTATTGTAACATTTTGTTTATTTTTCAGATTTATACCCTGTTTTTTTTCTTATAGAGAGCTTAATGCGAGTATATTATTCAAAATATATGAATCTGAATGCTCTAAGCTGCCTTGTGAGGGCTTCTAAATTGAAAAGTGACCAAGAAAGAAAGAAAGAAAGAAAGAAAGAAAGAAAGAAAGAAAGAAGGAAGGAAGGAAGGAAGGAAGGAAGGATCGATCGATCGATCAATCAATCAATCAGGTGTATGTCTCTTGTATTTCTTCTTCCAGGTACGGCTTCTATTATAAACTATTTTTGCTTGTTTTTACTACACTGCATAACCTATTAACTTGAATGAACTGGGTGGGGAGGATTGATTCCTCAGCTCCTTGTTTTCTATTTTAAAATGTGCCTTTATAATTTGTACAGTTCTCATAAATGAGCAGATGAAGGCTTCCACACTCTTGTTTGGGCACCTTGCTGACTCCAAGCAGGTTTTGAATTGGCGAATGCCTGGTTGGGAGACTGCTTGGGATCACTATCTATGTTGCCCTGACTTCTTTGATGGGGAAAAGCAAGCTATGATGCTACTAAATAGAAAAATGAGTGCAATTAATTAATTCATATCAATTAGAGCAATCTAAGAGAGCTGCTAATGGCAATCCAGAGAAGAGAGCTGGATAACCAGAAGTAATTCCACTCTCGCTGTGCTCTGATCCTCTCTGAGGCCCCCGAGTCCGGGCCCCCTTTCAGAGATCCAACCCTCTTCGTGCCCCAGGCATCCCTCTCTTCACATAGCTGGTTCCAGCCCAAACCCTTTAACCCTGCTCACTGAATTATGCACGCTAAGTGCATTTAGCCAAATTGCCCAATTTGCATAATTTATTCTGAGCACACCATTTGGTTCTTAATAGCATGGAACTCTGGACCCCCACCCCTGAGTCCCACAGCTACAAAATATTTTCTCTGTTGCAGCAACAGCCGTGTAGCTTCCATGTCGTTATCCCTTCCAAGGAACAACCACAGATTGCAAGCTGCCAAATATCAAAAACTGGGGATTTGTGGAACTGGTTACTAATCTGGGCAGTAATATTGGCAACCAAGGTAGAGTCAGGATAGAAGAAGCAGAGGGTGTAAAGAAAACAGGGGGATCCATTTAATGGAGCTTTTAGAAACAGCTCCGTCTTGGCTTTCTTTTCTGAGCTGATCTATCTGCAGGAAGAATGTGGCTATTTCTGGCCACTCTGAACACTGTGTGTGTGTGTGTGTGTGTGTGTATTCTGTATAGAATATATATACTCACACAGTCGCTTGGAGTTTCCTTAAGGGATGGATGAATTACTGTCTTAAATATGAACTCCAAGGAACACCTACATCATTAGTACATGTCATATTTTTGCCGATTCCTGATCGGGATACTTGCAAGATTCTGTCAAGTTGGCCCAATGGAAAACTGACCCCAGAATTCATGCCAAGAATATTACTTTTGCTATTTATACAGCAAGATACTGTGAGATATAAGGAAATATATAAGAATGTCTAAAACAAGTTAGGGCAATTGATCATTGTCTAATTTGTTGTTCATTCTCTAGCCACAATCAATCTTAGATGTTTGTGGGGAGGGGGACAGAGGTCTCAAAAAGCCCGGTACAGTCAACGATATAGCCATAACTCTGGAGGATCATATAACTGCATTTATCTATTTGACTTCTGAAAATATCAGTAAATATTTTGCTGCTCTCCCTACCCTTGGTACTTGATCCATCTCTGAATCCCTCTGTCATGTCTAGCATCTTGTCTGGAAGTAAAATCTCCTTGGGCTGCTTCATCTAGAAATCCTAAACTGACAGCTTGATGACCCTTGACGTTAAAGTGGATCCAGATCCACCATTTGGGAATTATTAGATGAAGGTGTGTGTGCAGGGTATTTTATTGATGATGATGATGATGATGATGATGATGATGATAACAGGTGGTATTATTATTATCATTATTACTACTACTATTATTATTATTTCTATAACATGTAATGGCTGAAGCACAACAGGGTACAACAGTTGATAGAGTTTTCATTGCATATGTTGAAGGGTAAATAATATGTTCAAAATATTTACATAATTAGAATGTTGAACAAATTAGAAGTACCCTTTCTACTGAGATGAGATGGTGTGAAGCAGGTAACCAAAAAATGCAGGAAGTTCACATCAGTTCCTATGCTACTTTTTAATTATTTATTTACTGGAGTGTTACTAGGAAGTTACTTCTATGATAGCACCCCACGAGTCAGCCATGGATATGCTAACTTCCAAACCATCCATGTCCGAAACTATTGGGCAATCACTGTTCACATGCTTTGCTCTCATAAGAGGAATGCTGTCTATAAACAATAGGCAGATAAAGGAAGTTGCCATCACAAGACAAAGACAAGATAAATGCAACTCTTATTTTTGCCGTTTGTTTACGTGATGTTTTCTGTTTAAGACTGTTTTTAGCAGGTACCAGAAACAACATTGCCTGCCTAAGCACCGGAGGCAGGGAATGCCACAGAAATGGGGCCACAACTGACATTTCTTCTCCTGGGAGGCTGCCATGGGCCATGACTCCATCTGGAACTATCCAGAGAATGTCCTGCTTGTCTCAGTCCCTGGGCACAGGTTGCTATGGGAGATTCAGGTATCCTGGTCCCAGGTCGTTCAGGGTTTTGTGTGCTAATGCAAAAACCTCAAACCTGACCCAGCCAAGGGAGTTCCATCAAGATTTGCACACTGAAAAGAGGTAGCTCTTGATGACAGCCAAGTCACTTGCATGCTGCACTAACTATGCAGCAGTTAAGGGCAGCTCTGCATAGCACTGATCTCAGTAAACTGATCTTGAGGTTATCAGTGCCTGTGACCAAACATCCTTGTCTAGGAGATGACATAGCTGGCATATCAGTCGGAAACAGTGAAAAGTACTCCAAGCCATTGAGTCACTTGGGACTCCAGCAACATCAAAAGATCCAGGAGTTCCCCCCAGACAGTAGGCCTGATCTTTCAATAGGAGTGCAACACCATCCAGAACAGGCAATTTCCCAGTCTCAGGAACCACTCATTTCAACTTCAATTTATTGGCTCTCATCCAGCCCATCACTTAGTCTAAAGACTGATCTAGGACTTAGAGGGTTAGTCCAATTGTCAGAAGGAGATAGAGCTGTGTGTCACCATGTGCTGAAGGTAATTGGTTTGAAAGCCTTTAGTGACTACTTCCAGCAGCTTTAAAGGTAAAGATTTAAAGGTAAAGGTTTCCCCTTGACGCTACGTCCAGTCATGCCTGACTCTAGGGGGCAGTGCTCATCTCCGTTTCCTAGCCGAGGGAGCCAGCGTTTGTCCACAGACAGTCTCCGTGGTCATGTGGCCGGCGTGACTAAACACCGAAGTGCACAGAATGCTGCTACCTGCCCACTGAAGTGGTACCTTATTATTATTATTATTAGAACATTTCTATGCTGCCCCTTGCCGAAGCCTCGGGGCAGCTTACAACACAATAAAATACAATAAAATACAAAAATAACAATATAAAATTAAAATTAACAATATAAAATAAATATAAAATATAAAATATAAAAGAACTACTTGCATTTGCATTCTTTCGAACTGCAAGGTTGGCAGGAGCTGGGACGGAGCAATGGGAACTCACTCCATTGTGCAGATTTGAACCGGCGACCTTTTGATCAACCAGCCCAGCAGCACAGCAGTTTAAACCACTGCGCCACCTGCAGTCCCTTCCAGCAGCTTTATATAGATATTAAATAATACTGGAGACAGGACAGTATCCTGAAGAACCCAATAGCTCAATTGCCAGAGGTGCATGGGATAGGCCCCAGTGTTACTGTCTAGAATTCACCCAGCAGGTAAACTGGAACCATGGTAAGACAGTGCCTCCAATACCAAGCCCACCAAATTCCTATTGGGTGCTATTTATCCAATACCATTAGGTCAAAAGTGTTTTTATTCAACAGTAGCCATACTACTGCCTCCCTGAAGACAGTGGGAACCTTCACAAAGATAGATTTAACACTCTCTGAATCCACCCTGTTAGATTCCCTTGGCTGGCTGTTATCATCCGGGAGGGGCACTAATCAAGAGAGCACGTGGTTAGTCGCACTACTGCAAGCACTTCATCCACATCATTGGTCCGTCAGGATTGAAATGGATCCCACAAAATCATGCAGTTAACAGTGTCAGATACATCAACTGGAGATGCAGTAACCACAGTGTCAAGTTCACTGTGGAGACCAGCGATTTGTCCTCAAAGTGTGATGCAAAACGTTCATGGCTGTCTTTGAGGGGGGCCAGGGCCCCATACACTGGGAGAAGAGTTACCAGTCCCTGGACCACCTAGAGGTGTACTCAAGGATGTAACAGAGGCAGCCACACATCAAAGCCTGCTCAGTCACACATCAGGAGTGATTGCGCCCTCTAGAGCTTGTTTGGTCATCTTTGCTTGGAGTCTTAGGGCATTTGTATGATAACCAGTATCCAGCCTGTTTCATTGATCCCAGTTCCCCAATCCACCAAAGAGCAGAGCAGGCTCCGTAACACTGGAGGAAACACGTGACTGTGATCAAGAGCATTCAGAAAGCCATTAGAGTCTATCAGGTTCCTGAAGTGGACCATCCAAATGCCAACCCCCACTGCAGCCCTACAGGGAAATGCCATGTTGTCAGTTCAGACTTCACCAGGAAATCGGGTGAAGCTACCAGTTACAAGAAAACTAGAGGAGAAGGTCAAAGGGGAAAAGTGTGTAAATATTTGCAACTCATTCTACTCTGCTGAAACAACCCCATTCTCCTTCCATATCTCCTTCTTCCCCAAGTTACTGGGATAGTGGCAGCACTTCCTTAGGTACCTGGGCCAAACACTTCTTGCTGCACCAGAAGTTGTCACACAGTCAGTACCCATTTGCAAACTACAGACATATCTTCAGCTATTCGAACCACACGTGCAGCATTGATCAAGCAGCCTTTGATCAGCCACAATAATCCTGAGTACACTCATGAAATTTCAACTGGTGCTTATGACCAGCCACTGGTCACAAATGTGACACCCAGCCTGCAAATTCACTAGACAGCATGAAAGAACACCTTATCCACTGCATTCCCACCCTCACTCCAATTCTCAGCTGAAGAGTTCCTGATATTTCTCCCCACAGCTCTCACCCAGAGGGAATCCTATTTCCTTCCATTACAGGCTCCCATTCTGAGCTGAACAAGCAACACAAAATGCACGCCCACTAAGCTTGTCTCTCACCCAGGACAGGCTATATTTCCTAAGCCCATGGACTACATCCTTCCACGCTATGGATCTATACATGCAACCTGCAGCACAAACACACAGAAAAGAAAAATGGGTGCCCTCATCTTTGTGGTATCCCAAAGGAACATTTCAAAAGGGTATGTACTCCTTTGATATCACCCCTGTTGGGGTGACTTAGAAGGCTGCTAGTGGCCAGGCCAGGCAAATTCAATTGCCCTGATGGTGATTCAGCCTCTGGCCAGAAGAAAGTGGCTAGCAGCCAGGTCTTAGAGGAGGAACAGAGAGGCGTTCTCTCCACAATGCCAGGAGCTCCTCCCTGGTTTCAGAGTGCTGGGAACAGAGTACGTCCAAACTTCTCCATAAAAGCTCATACTTTAATATGTTTTCTCTGGACATACATAATTTCCTCACATTAACTTTGAATTGTTTAGTAACTCCATCATAACATGCCTTCAACCCGTTGCCAAACCCTAAAGGTCAGATAACAGAGATCAGCTATTTCCTGCTTGGTGTCTTCCAGATGTCTTGGACTACAGTTTTTATTGTCCCCACCCAACATGATAAGGACATAGGCTAAGACAGATTAACCATTCCTGTATAAGGCATTCTGGATGTCCGTTCATGTAGAACTCATGTCCCCAAGATAAGACATCATGTATAGTAGTGTGTTGTACGAATCAGCCCTCAACGGTGCATTTTTTAAAAAATCTATAATTGTTTAATTCACTGTGGTCATGGAAATCACTTTTGTTTCCTTTTTTTTTTTGTTCTTTTGCATTCATCTACCTAAATAAAGACTTTCTTATTAAAAAAAGCCCTTCAAAGTAGCTTATAACATGTTTATATACTATCTCTTGCATAATAGCCAGATATTTGCAATGAGGTTCCTTTCCTCAGTTCAAAGTTTGTAATAAAAAATTCTGTTTTCCTCACTCTCACACACACTGCCATCTACACAAATGTTTTTGATTATAAAATGTGTTGGTGAACTTAGTGACCATGCTGCTTTAACAAGGGACTTTTAAAAAACTCTGCCCTGATTAACTTTGCTCCTTTGGCAACCGAAATCCATTCCCAACACTTATCTGTTTATGGGGCTTTGAAAGGAAATAGTGTATAAAAAATGTCAGTAGCAGCTAGCATTAATTTCTGTACCACATCTGGTACTACTTAACTTATACATAGAACCGCCATTTTGTTTTGCAAAGAATCAGATTGCATATTTTGCTAATTTTTGCATGAATTAGCTATTTAAAAACATAAAGTATATTTTAAATTATTTCCCTTTTTAGTGCTTTTAGAATAAGAAAACAATAAGTACGATAGAAAATGTGATAGACCTGGTTCCATTTCAAACATTACAGGACACCATGGCTGTTCCAAATTCTGGGTGCCACAACTGAAAGGGCCCTGTCTTGGGTTATTTCTCCTACTTGCACTATATTTCTGATATTAGAGGGATTCAAAATAGGGCCTGAGAAGAGTAATAAAGATACCAGGTGGGCTCTTGTGAAGGATGACTATTCCTGCGATACTGTGATTCTACACAGTTTCGGTCTTTAAAGATGAAACTGCTTGGGAATGTGCTGGAACACTGTTCTATGCCAAAACATTTTTATTTTCCATTATTATTTATCCATTCAGCTTGGTTGAATCTGTTTTCCCCCACATGTTCTCAATTCATGCTTGGGGAAATAAACTGACCACCAAATTCTATGGATTTCTCTGTTTGAATCACAGGTTGAGAATTTTTAAAAAGTTCACATATGTATTTATGTCTTGTTTTTAATCAGAAAGGGACAAAACACTATTGTATTTTTAATGTTCTATGTAGCTGAACAAACATGTTATCTTTAATATAAAATAGTTAATGATATAAATAAGATAGCTGATTCCCACCTATTGATTATTTGCTGAATTTTAGCAATAGCATTAGACTAACCTTTTGGGGGAGTGGGGTTATTTGAGAACAAATGCTCCTGACAAAGATGAAGTACACAGCTGGGATCCACACAAGCCATTCTGGTTCCAGGGCTGAGTGATTTAGTGTATGTAACAAAGTGTTCTAATCTTGGTTATTTTGGTTGTCAATTTCCTAGGAAGGCCAATTTGAGAAGTGGGAAAAAGCAAATAATTCTATTAACTGATTCTCCATCAGATTTGTTTATTTACATTTTAAGGTCCAGCTTCATTACAGAAATGAAAAATGAGTTGTGGCTACATGTATGTGCTGAAGTCCCATTAAACTGTCTGCAGGGACTTTACAGTACCAAAGTCTTACCAAGTTACATTTGCTCCTGAAAAGTCCTTACTTTAGATGCATCAGCAGACACCTTGACCTGACAGAATGGGGCATTTTGGGAATGTTGAAATGCAAAATCTGAGTGCACAGGCAGTTCGGGACACACACACACACACACACACACACACACACACACACACACAGAGCTTGTCACTTATCCCCCTCCCTTTGCTGGACTTCTTGCATGAATAATGAGGGAGTGGGTCCTGATGGAAAACTGCGACAATGGGAAAGAAATGGTGGGGAGACAGAAGCCTTCCAACCCGCATGATGGAGAGAGTGAGAAAGAACATAGCAGTTCTTCCCCCTTCAGGGTCCTCAATTACGTGGGGAGCCTATTTGAGTCCCCTGGAGACACAAGGGAGACCAGTCCCACCTACCCTGAGGCAGTGCCACAGTTCCCTCGGGATGCAGCTGCTGGGAGGGGACAGCCAGATGTTAGGAGAGAAGCCACTTCAGCCCCCTAAGTCAGCTGCCTGCATCCAAGCTCAGTGAAAGATGCTGTTTGACATCAGCACTTAAGGCAGCTTCATCTGCCCAGCCAGCTGAATTCTGTACTTGGAGACACTGTCCTGACATTTGCCTTGGGCAGCAGGGGTGCCACAGAGGGGGCATTGGGCTCCACCCTCCACAATTCTAACTGCACAAGGGCTTGTGTACTGAATAGGGTGCCCATGTGTGAGAGTGAGACAGAGGACTGGAAAGAGGGATGTATATGATCTAGCTTGCTCCATGGGAGTGAATGGCACAATCAGAGTCTGGAAACCCCCAAACAAGCAAGAGACATTCACAGAGGAAAAAAAATGTTTTGTGAATGTGAATGTAAATGGAACCGGGTATCTGTCAACTCACAAGGATGTTGTTTGAAGAGCTCCTGTTTCCACCAGCATCCCTTGCTGAGCTGGCTTGCTTTCTCTATAGTTACTGCTAAAAAACTAGTGTCTTTCCCAATGTTCTTGGAGAAGGTATCTGTTAGAAGTTTTATTGGTGCATTTTGTAACTGCTGCGACAAATGCATGGTTGATTTGCTCTCTGTTCTTACCCTGGTGGAGTGGTGAAAGTGGTGGCTTTAATTCAAGGAACCACCTTTATTTGTCAGCAACTGTGAAGTATTTCAATGCTAACTGTGCTTGATTTAGTGACTATTGTGATACAGCAGCTCCTCAGAATGACCCAGTGTGGTGTGGTGGCTGGACTGTGGCTGGGAACTCAGGATATCCAGGTTCCAGTCCCCACTCAGCCACGGAGCTTTGGACCACTCATGGGTTCCCTCAGTCTAGCCTAACTCACAGGTCAATAGTGATTATTATAGGGCTGTTGTGCCATGAGAGCAACCCCAGGGGGCCAAGGATCCCCGCTGAGTGGCTATGTGGAGAGGGGCATCCCAAGAGGTGGTGAGTGAAACTCTTCCTCCCAGAAGAGGCAGGTCCTGGATCCAAGGTCATGAGTGCTAGAGAACAGCATATCCCAGCTGATGCCCTCCCTGTGCTTTGGAAGGCAACTCCCGGCATGTCTGACCTATTGGCTATAGCTGGCTGATGACGATTAAACTCTAAAATATCAGGAAGACACCAGGCCGGGGAAGCCTGATGTAAAAAATATGGGATGAGATGAAGTAATGCTGTAGATAAGTCACACGCCGTCCAGTATAAACAACCCTCAGCACTTGATATGCAAAACAGCAATAATGAGATCGTAATTCAAGTACTGCAGGTCAACCTTCTCCAGTTCTGGTACATTCCAGATGTTTGGGGCTATGGCTGTCAGGATTTCTGACCACTGGCTATTCTGGCCAAGGCTGATGGAAATTGAAGTCCAAAACATCTGGAGGGCTCTGAGTTAGGGAAGGCTGGTTTCATTACTCTGCAGAGGATTTTGTTTAAGACTGAAATGAACAATACAGCTGAAAGCACATCTGGATTTTATTGTGCTGGACATTCTCCCCAGCAAAGGTCTTCTCTGCAATGATGTTGGATGACATTACAAGCCAGACACTGAATTGTGACACCAAAGCACATTACCCAGGGTTGCCAGGGTTTAGCATCTTTACAGAAGAAACCTTTTTATATAAAAACCTCCAAGTCTCTAGGGCCTTCTTAAATTCCCAAGTAAGAAGTCTAAGAATTTATGGCAGCACTGTTAGATGTGGAGGCCAAGTAAACTCACAATGTTGATCTTAGTTTGTGTTTAAATTTCTCTTGCCTTCTGGCACGATGAGCTGCAGTGGAAAGAAATGATTTAGTTGTCATGCTTTGAGCATTTGGAGACCCACGAGCACCATGCTAGAATATTATGGACATAATTTATGTCATTGATATGGACTCAGGTTGGCAATGGCTAGGTATGCTTTCTGTGGTGACATGGGTGGCAGATAATCCAAGTATCACTCAAAGAGCAGGAATGGAATGCAGAATCATGCCAATTTCCCTCACTATCGTGCTTTTGTATTATTATAAACAATTACAAAGAGGTTTGACATCTGAAAGCCAGATTGGCCAATTTGAACATACAGTTTTTCATTGTTGTAAGAGTACCATTTGGAGGGCTATCTGGCTCTTTTGTTTTAACTATAAATGGTCTATTTTATGTGGCTTGCTTTGGCATGGGAATGTAATACACAAATACTCAAATTTTTATAGTTCCATTCCCCCAATGATTATCCAGCTCAGGTCAAAACAAAGCAGAAATTACAAAATAAAAAAGATCCTAATATAAATCATGTGAATCTGCATTCTTGAACCGTCAGTGCTAAATGAATAGATTTGCAAGAAGGCCTCTTTGATTTCTTGAAGGATTCTCTCTGAAATGAGGTGTAAAGATTAAAGATAGATTTCTGAATGGATATTTCCGAGTAATAGCACTGTGTGTCTGTTGGGTCTTTTTCAACTTCATGGATTGTCAGAGAAAGGATGGAAGGAGCTTTGAGAAAACACGAGAGGGTCAGGAGCAGAAGCCACTAATGCCTCTCCCTTCCCAGTTGTAAATTGCTGTGAATGATGCAGGATAAATGCAGGTCTAGAAGCATCCTGTGCCACAATGCTTTGTTCGCATGTTACTAGGTCTGGTGACCTGGTGGCTGCAGGCACCCTTATCTGGCATTGCAGGGCCCCCTGGTATCAGCTGCCAACACTGAAAGTGAAACAAGCCCATTAGCCTCAATCCTTAAGCACCCTGGACCCCTTGGGAACAACTGAGGAGTCCTGCTGGGGCTGCCTGTCTGTCTTTGCAGCCCAGCAGTGTCCTTAGGAGACCACAGCAAGGTAGCATTCAGCACGTTATTATTATTATTATTATTATTATTATTATTATTATTATTATTAAAACATTTATATGCCGCCCCTTGCCGAAGCCTCGTTACAGGCAGCCTGGGTGTGGCCATAGCAGAGCATGACCCCAAAAGTGTGGCGACCTTCTAGGGAGCCCCCCCCCCCCCGCATACTTTCACCCCCAAATCACACAATCTGGTTTTTGGTGAAAACAGAGTAAAGTATTTATGAAGGGTTGAGGGAAAGTACTGAAAGGAAAATGTTGGTGAAAATCTGAGAAGACCCCAATAAGCCATTTAAACTAGCAAATCATTGCAAAGGACAAACAAACAGGGCATTCAGTAGCACAGCCCTTCATAAAGTTGAATGTCCTCACATTGAATAGACTTTCTAAAATATGACTGAATCAAATCAGATTGGCAACATAAGACCATCACAAAGCCAGTTAATAGACAAGAGGCAGTGCCTATCACTTACACCGGCTGTTTTGTATCATATGGTCTGCTTATTTGATGCTGTGATGCTGTGACAGGCTTCTGATCTAATTGTCTGGGAACATCTGTAGGAGGAGGAAGCCCCACAACTGTTTGGGTGGTGAGTTGTTCATTTATCTGAATGGTGTTCAAGCAGTTTCTGCCTGCATGATGAACTGTAGTTCAAAAAAAGCAAACAAGGAGGAAAACCACTTTATTTCTACCAATTAAATATATTTTCACTATTTCCACTAATTAAAAAGATTTCATTTTACTTCTGCCAGTACATCATCAGAAGTCATGGCCACCATTTCAGCTTTGGATAGGCAAGATTCACAGCAGGCAGGAAAACTTTTCTACTCAGTGTGTCCAAACGTAAATGGCAAAAAAGAGAATATTTTGAGAACATTTCTGGAGGTTACTTTTTAAAATACTGAATGAAGTCCTGAGAGCCAGAGGTTCCTAAGCAATATTCCCCTATGTGTAAAACAGGAAATAATGCCAACCTGCTCCATACGTTGAATTACTGTGAGTGGGTGTCGTATTCTGTGCAAAAACATTAGGAAACCAACTATAGGAAGGAAAAATAAGTGGTTTTTTTTTTTAAATAAAGACCATCTAATTCAACCAGGATCCTCCTGCTTGTCTCAATGCAAAGTTTCTCCACAATGCAGTTGCATGCAAATAACACTCTTACCTTAAATGAATGCCTCCAGGTTAGTAAAGTATTGTGTCATTGAAATACTGTGTTTGTCTCCTTTGTTATGATTCTTGTTCCTTACATGCCACGGATATAGCCTTATGGCCTAGATAGGGTGCTGTTTATTAAAAATATAACTGGGATTTAAAACATCAGGCATGGTTACCATTTTTTTAACTGTGTAGCTGAATGTTGTCTCAAAGTTCATTGCACACAGCCTTTGAAGGCGAGCACAATGCCTGCCAAAATAAGGCTGGCTTGACAAGAAAAAGAGAGGCTGTGTTTATTGATCAATAAATCACCGTCACTGTAGCTGACCTGCTGACTTCGGGTTCCTTAGGTCAAGGGACCCTTTGCTATTATGCAGCTTCACCCTTTTTGCTGAGCCTCTTCATCAAAACTATAAGGCCAGAAAGTATATCAAGCAATCAAGATTGGGGTGATTGGGATGGTTATTTTAAGTGACTATAGTGCTCACTGTGATCACTATGCTGATTCTTGGAGAGAATGACTAGGGGAAAGTGAGGGAGGTGCTGGTAATAACCCACTGTTCTGTTTTGTGCCAGATGGTTCCACAGTTCAGCAATCTTGCAGTGGAATCCTCCTGTCAGAATTGACTTCAGCAAAATTTAAATGTGAGTACTTAGGCAGAACCTGCTGCCTTGAGGGAAGCCTTCATCCACTGGTCTATGACTGGTTTCAGTTACCACAGTAACTCCCACTCAAGAGCTGAATATGGGTTGCATATAAGCTGCCTCTGAAACCTTGTTCATAGCTGAAACATGGACTATCATATGGTCTGATTCCAGCCACACTAACAAACCATAGATTGTTAACCATGAACAACTCATAAAGAGCCGTGCTTTGTGATTAACAAACAATGTTTTCTGAATATGGCTGGATTCAGACAACATGATAATCCATGTTTATCAAGAAACAACCCCACACTCAACTTATACTCAGGCCTTGAGTGTAAATTACTGGGTTGTTTGAGCTCATCCTATGTGAATTTTGCTACTGATTTCACTACCGCTCAGATTGACTCCTGAGTGATATAATGCAAAATTGCATTTTTCAAAGCATGACCTGAAGACACCCACCAACACATGTTGTATGATTCTGAAAATGAACACTTAAACTTCTTCAGCTGTATTTTGCTGGGACTGTTACAGTCAAAACTAATCAGGATCTAAAGTATAAATGTTAAATCTGTGCTTTGGATTCTATTAATTTATTAACAGAATTAATTAATTTATGTTATACTGTTATGTATTGAATTTTATTTGTGTAAGCCATCCTGAGGCTCTCGTAAAGGACGGCATATAAATATCTTAAATAAATAAATAAATAAATGTTATTAACAAAGTGGCAAGCGGAGAAATTAGGAAATGCACATTTATAGCCTTTTCTTTTTCTAGGCAAACCTGATAGAGTGAAGAATTTAAAAAAGAGTTCTTATCCCTGCTTTTTGATTTGACAGACCCTAATTCTAACCTATTTAATGTGGCTCTGCCTAAAACAATATTGGGAAGTTAAATAGTGCAAGTAAATACTTGCACCGTACAATTACTGTAAAAAATCTTTCAACACTCTCATTCTCAAGAAAACAAATGCTGATGAACATATATTCAAAGAGCATTTGTGACTCCCTGTTGGCAGCCATCTGTTAGTTGCTTAGATAAAAGGTTTTTTTGTTTTTAATCCAGACAATCTTTTGCATTCCAATGTATTTATGGCAGTTTGGTTCCTACATAGCCCTATACTGTTACATTTTATCTTGAGCATGCAGTTTAGCTGTAGTCTTCTTGGCCACGGGGCCTCTTCATCTGTTACATTGAGAAGGCCTTGAAGGGGTCATGGCTATCGCGTAGCTGAATATACTATAAAACAAGTCTTTCTGAGAGTCTAAAGTGGTCTTTGGCAGTCTATTCCATCCACTCAGATGGAGTGAAGTTGATGGAAATTTCCGTGGTGGAAGAGGTGCTTTGCACCGAGAAAGGTAATCTGTGAGCCAAAACAACAAGCTCGAATGAACTGAGCAATGGACTCTGCTGCCTCATGTTTAGCCCCTGAACAGATGACCCTCTTGGGGAGCAACTGAATCATTTCTCTTCACTTGAACTGCTCCCAGAAAATAGCTGTGTCAGTCTATTGCGAAACCCATGAGGACCTGTTTTATGTGACACAGAAGCCTGCTGTCATTTAATTCATCCTCAGAAGCAGTTTCCTTGTGCCGGACACTTGCAGGACTCGTACCATCAATAGGTGCCCAGCTTGTCATGTCTTGCCATGTCATGCAGATGTGGGAGCTATTCAACGGTTGAGCAATGCTCAAAAAATGCACAACTGTTTTAGGGTTCTTTGCAGGTTGCTTAACCCTCAAACAACCCCGGTTGCCCAGGTTGTCATGGCACAACAAGCCATAGCAAGCCCAATCCCATGGGCACTATGCAAAAATGGTACTTGCAAGTAGCCAATACAACCCAACAGCTCCTATGTGTATATTATGGTGGGCTGTTGTGTTGTGAGGCTCAATTACACTAGATTGTTGTGCTGTGCAGTGATTATGGTGATCTGTTCTGCTGTTCAAATCAGGTTGCAGAAACTTGTGGCATCTTAGAGACTAAGACTTTTAGTTTGGCCTAAGTTGTTGTGGATTACAACCCCCTTCTTCAAGTGCATGGAATATTATGGAGACTCTCAGGTTTATATGCAGTACATTGGTAGGAGGTGGGTAGGGGGAAGAATTGTAAGCAGTGAAGTTCACAGGAAATTAAATGCAAAAAGTGACAATCGCTTTATTAACCAGCCAGTAGCACTGCAATTGTTACTAGTACTACAAACATCTTGGCATTAGATTAACCCATGAACGCATGTGATGTGATGAAAATGCATTATCTAGATTCAAGCCCCTTGTGATAGAATTAAACCCATTGATTAATTCAAACTCAACAGCCTCTCACTCTACTGTCCATTTGAAGTTTCTTTGCTCTACAATAGCTATTGTGGTATCCTGGGAGGTTGAAGTGCTCCCTCACTAATTTCTGAATATTACCATTTTGGATGCCAGATTTGTGTCTGGAGACTGACGTGAGACTTGAGACTTCTCTACATTATACATTTTTATGTCCTCGGGTTCCTTCATTCATGGAAGTTTGCAGGACTTTTCACAATGTCATTGTCCTCCAGAGCTTCACCTGTGTTTTGTCAACCTTTTTTAGTAGGGGTTTTTAGAGTGTGGCAAGTCTGAGATTAAATTTTAAGCCATGAAAACCCAGAACAAAAGCCTTGTCAAAAGCTGCAAATCCACTATACTGCACCTATGGCACAGTCACACCTTGTGCTTTGTTAATTGAATATATAGAAAGACAGAACAATATAAACCCAGGGCAGGAGAAACATGTAAGGAAAGGATCGTTCCTCTTGCAATGAAAACAAAAGAAGACACAGCAGAATAACCCCTCATGTAGAGAACTCCTTACTCTTTTCTATGGAGACATAAGGCAAACAAAAGCATGGCAGCATAACTGGAATTATATACATTATTGAATTATCTTATATTAATATTTATAAGATTTGCATCAAGGGAAAGACTGAAGCCTTTCAGAGCATGTATTTCTTGTTCCAAATATAAATATATTAGATAATTTCTTACCGTTTCACAGATTTCTAAGAAGCACATAACTTAAACAAAATTAAAACTGTGTCCAATTATGTTATGTTTGTCTGTACGTTGTGTTAATAGTTAAATGTCTGTAAGAAGTTCACATGGAGATGAAAAAAAGGTATAAAAGTGATCAGTCCAAAGAAAGCCAGTGGTTAAGAGTGTGGGAATGTCTCAGGCAATCTGGGTTTTAGCCCCCACTCAGCCATGAAGCCGACTGGGTGACTTTGGGCCAGTCACAGACTCTCAGCCCAACTTACTTCATGGGTTGTTATTGTAGGGATAACATTGAGAGCAGCAGAAGCAGAATAATGTAAGCTGCTTTGAATTTGTAAGAAAAATAGTATATATTTCAAATAAATAGAAGAGAGGGACAAAAAATGAAAAACAAGAAACCTCTTCCAGAAGATCAAAAAATCAAAGGAAAATTAAAACCTAAATGTAATTGATATTATCTGGTTGGATTTGTGCTATACCCTCTTACTTCCTGCTCTATGTCCTGTTTCAGCATTAGAGCCACTCCACTTCTGCTCAGTTTGTCATTTCAGAAGTAAAACACTTTTTCTGATTGAAAATGTCCCATTCCAGTCCACTTTACTTTGCTTACTCCGAGTACTGCAGTGTTCATGCTTTCCTTTTCTTGCTTCATGATATCCAGTTTTACAATTCTCACTTTCTGTGTCCAGATCGTGTGTGTTTTGTATCATCAGACTTTCCTTTCACCTCTGTGTATTGGCCACTGCACTTCCTTTTTGTTTGGATCTCCTTGTCCTTTATCCTTCCCTGGAAGCTTATAAAGTGCCTTCCAACCTGGGGGCGGGGGGGGGTGTCTCATCTTCTGACACTATCTTTTGTTTCATAATAGGGTTTTTGAGGTAAGAAAATTCAGACGGGGATGCCACATCCTTCTTCTGTGCAATACTAACCAGAGTTGGCTTGTGCGTCGCTGCTGCTGTCTGGGAAAGAGCCTCTGCCAGTGTTGCCTTCCATTACTGTTGGTGCTGCTCAGTAGCTGCCTCTTTTCGCAGATGTGATCGCCACTCCTGAAGAGGGAGGGGTTGATGCACTATAGAGTGTGCATGCACCGAATGTGCCGTGCTCAAATACCACAACAGGGTTTGGATGACGGGACTTCCGTGAGAACAACTGAACAAACTACTCGCACCATTGTGTGCCAGGTTGTGCAAACCTACCTGCTATCTAATAAGGTGTAATTTGGCTTCTAGGTGGTATCCCTTTTGGGTTCTTACGTCTGAAACAAAATGAAACTTTCCTAAATAAATGTTGTGCCATGACCTGATGGCAGATATTCAGGGTGGCGTAACTTCTCATCAGAGCTCCCGAACACAGAGCTCTACATTTAGGGGTTACTCTGTTTTGTGAACAAATCACATTGTTTTCATTTAATGCTGTATCTGAAATGTATCTGGCCTGATCACACACAGCAGGTGAGTGAAGGAAGCAGGAAGAAAGGGAATAGCCACTGCGTTGGCCAGTAGGCAGGTGGAGGACAGGGCGGTGCCTTTCCTCAGCCGCGTCCTTGGGGATCCATGGCCGGCGATGCAGTACTCGCAGATCTGGTCCCATATGCCTTGCTCCCACTCCCCACCCCCACGTATTGGTGGCCTGAGGCAGCCACCATGCTTTGCTTGAGGAATTAGCTGACAGAGTGAGTCCTATTTCTTAGCCTCATGATAAGAGAGGCTGCCACATAGGCGGAGAGGGTGCTGTGCAATGTCGGGAGAAAGTGGGGTAGGTGTGGAGCCAGGGAAGCATCTTGCTGACCCTTGAAGCCCAAGTAAGTTGCCTGAAAGTGCAAGGAAAAGATTTGTGCCCAGCATCCCATGCAACTTTAAGCCTCTACCTGGAGCTATATATAAGCGGAGTGGCAGATGCCACACTAGCCATCCTTCGAGCCCCTGGCCAAGCACTGCTCCAGAGCTGGCATCTGACGAAATATTGTAAGGGTCTGGAATAATGTTTAGAGGCAGACCATGAACCAAGATTGCTGTGGATTTAACTCGGTGGTCACTATTGATCTCGGTGGAGCTATTCAGTTTCACACTGGCTACATCTGGCATAGTACTTTCATCTTTACAAAAGATGAGTGATGGAAATATAACATTGAAGGTGGACAGAAGCCACGGCAAAGGTTGCTCAGTGACTATAGCTGTGTGTTCTTATTTCTTTCATTATACTTTCTAAGTGGAACATTAACTTTGAATTTCCTGTCTTTCTAGTGGTTCAAAGTTTCTTTTTTCTTTCTTTCTTCCAACCACAAAAACCCCTGCAAATAATTTCCACTTATTCAGGAGAGGAACAGCATTAAATAGATTCAACATGACAACCCCATCACTTTGTTAACCCAAGGTGGCCAAATCATACTGTGCTCCCCGAAAAAAGCCCTAGGTTCAGGTTTTAGTTGACTATTATGGTATGAGTCATGGCCATCAGTGCCTAGATTATGGGAAGGAAAATTTATTCCACTGGCTTCCTGTGCCAATGCAAACAAGAGAGAGTTCTTTTCTTAGAAAGTTCATTTGATGTAACTAAATGGGGAGGGATGTTGTGTGGGATAGTGAAGCCATGGGAGAGGTGTGGGACGGTTGAAGGGGAAAATAAAAATATAATGAATAGCAGTGGTGTGACGGAGGGGGGGCAGGCAAGAAGAGGCAAGAAAAACACTCGCTCACTACAAGCAATAGGACCAATGAAACTGTAGGGGCAATGCCAAAAAGGGCTGGAAAAGCAAGCAGCTAGGGTGCCCAGGTATCCCTTTTACAAAAGGCAGACTTCTGTTTGAAAAGCTGTCTTGAGAACCATCCTATGCTTGATGACGGCCTCTACTGGAAAGACTGTCGTGTCTGATTCTAGTTTAAGGATCAAGAACCCTAAGAGTCATGGTCCACCCATTGTTTAGCATCCAGACAGCTAACTAGGTAGGCACACAGGTGGCTTGGACTTCCCCACTATGGTGAGATGCAATGTATCCTATTTAAATTATAATTAGGGTTTCTAAATGTGCATCTGTAGATATATTTGAGCATGTGTGATTTTACCGCTCTATGTCCTCCTTTGGTGCAATGCATGTCCTCCTTTTCGGTGATGCATAATTGACCATAAGATTTGCCATCACTCCCTTCCGAGTGAGCAAACAGTCAACTACCTGGAAGGGGATGAGCAACCAGTGCTGGGGCCAGCTTGGCTTTCCAACATGGACTATGGTAACCCATGTTGGAAGTGATGGTAGCAGCTTGCCTGGGATTGTGTGATTGTCAGCACCTCAAGCAGCTCCTCCTCCTCTTCTCAGCATCCCTTGTGATATCATGAATTTGGGGGTCACACCTTTTAACTTGCACAGGGCTTCCTTGGTGCTCCCATGAAGCATATTACTACTGCAGGGAGAGGGTGGCTACTTACAAATTGTCCAAAAAGAGGAAGGCCAAAACAGGCTGTGATCTGCTAAGTTATATGTATAGGTGCACATGTAGAAATCAATAACAGAAGCAAGGAAATTATTTAAATACTCGAAATAACTAATCTAAATGATGTTAAATAATTTTCAGACACACCTTCCAGCTTTTCCTTCTTATGATTGTTTTCCTGTAAACTTAAGTAAGGCTAGTTAGCCGGCAAACAAGGAGCACTTGCAAATAGAGGGTCATCCTCCTCTTACAAAGTACGCCACTCTAGGGGATGAGCATTTGATCTATGAAGGCAGCCGCGACGAAGAATGGCAGCTAACATTGAAAGATACGGTTGTAAGGAAATCGTCCACAGCAAAATTCTGAAGTCGCAAGTGGAGAGGCTGGAAGAGTAAAATGTGTTGAGAATCTCCACATGAATCAGACTTGCATTCCTGAAGTCAAGCCTTTGCACTTTCTCTCTGCTGTTTTCTCCTTGAGCTGCATCTGATTAAAGCTGTGCTCCTATGGAGGCAAGTCCCACTGAACGCCGTGAAATCTCCTTCCATGCACTCAAGACGGGGCAGTGGGGCTGCTTCTTGACTTGAAGAAGCTGCAGTACATTTTAAATGTTAAGCTTGCTTAAGATTCAACAGTGTTTTTGCTGCACAAGGCAAATGGCATAACTGTTGCTTTATATTTCACAGTTTTTAATTTAGTGGTGGATTTACTGCATTCATACTGCTATAAAATGTGAAACCAAGATTGCCTTTCACAACTACCCCAATTGCATTTGTTCTAAAAGTTTTATGTAGCAGCTGGAATCAAGTTAGTTCTGTAAATATGTTTCAAAATCAGAAGAGAGTCATCTTATATTCAATAAAGCAAGCAGGGTAGGGGGAGCCTCCCTCGATGAGGACTAGGTGTCATCCGGTCTCAAACCTTATTTCCAAGTGTCTCGCTCAGAGAAGGGGACCTTTTCCCCTTGACATTCAGAGCTGGTTGCACATGCGGCTAAAAGCAGCCGTGGGCAGGTCCAGAGCCAAATCTGGCAGGGGCACCACTTGGTTTGCCTTCTCCCAGCCCCGTTTCTTTCTCTCCTTCCGCCTTCCCATTCCTACTCTCACTCTCGGACGGCCACCTCCTGTTGCCCTCTTTCTCACACTTTCCTCTTTCTGCCTCCAACGCCTGAACATCACAGGCAGGAGTCTTTTGAAACTAACCCCGGGGTTGCGCTTTGCTCCGACACTCCTGGCTCAGCCCGAACCTTTTGGGAAGGCCAGTCACGTGACGAAGGACAACTGGCCTCTCCCCTCACTGTGTGCTCCAGTGACCAGTATCCAGAGATTCATGATGTCAGACCTTCAAGTTCTATTTAACAGGCAAGGGTAATACCTACTCACTGAAAGCTGATAGCCACCACCCTCTCACACAGTAACAAGTATACAAGTCAATTACACTTAATTAACAAGTACTTCTACAATGAAGTACTTTCTCTTGTTTGTCCTGAATCTCTTGCCTACAGTGGCAGCTGCTATGAATATTACATTTATATCCCACAATTTGTCCTTTTACAAGGAACCCCAGTGCTTCCCGTGCTCTTCCCCTTCTCCATTTTATCCTCACAACAACCCTGTGAAGTAAGTTAGGCTGAGAGGGTGACCCTAAATTCAAGTCTGATCAGAAAGGGAGAGAAATCTCTTGTCTCCCTTCTTGAAACAACATGCATAAGTTGGTACATCCTTTATAAAATACAAAAACAACAGCAACCACCCTTTTCTACATACACAAGATGGTAATAACAGGAAAATAATGGGGGAGAACTTTGAAATTTTCAGCATGGGTGCATAACCAGCCAAGACATGGTGGAGTGTCTGAAGAACAAGTGGGGTTTGGCTTGGCAAATTTACATGTGCTTATTGAGTGTAAGCATGTTATTTTTAGAGTGGTTTTATTGTTTTGTTTTGTTTTGTTTTAATGCAACCCAGATCCGTCAAAACAGGACTGGAATTCCTAGCCTTACAGCAAATCTATAATAGAAATAAAAAGGAAAGAAGGAATAAAGAATTGCTGGGAAGGGAAAATCAGTGATTAAATTTTCCTTGTCTACTGCAGGGCACAGGAAAGGATGTAAGGGTGACTCTGTTTTCCCGAAGAAGCATCTCATCCTCTGCCATGGTCACAGTTAGCTGCCTGCCTTAGATCACAGCCCAAAGATGTGTGATGAGCCTGCAGCTGTTGTGAAGAGCTCAGTTCTTCTTTCCACCTTAAAAAGGCAAGAAGGTGAACTTAAGAACTGAGGCTCCTGGCCCGGAAGAATGGACTTAATTCTTACCTCCTTTCTGAAACATTTGTGTCTCATTAGCTCATGACAGATTGCACAGGTTGGAGGGCAGGAGGCGGAGGCGGGAGAGGAGAACAACCCATGCAGCCCGACTCCATACAATTTCTTGCTTTAAAGAACTTGGCAAAATGAAAACTGCCTTGCTTTGGATGATTGACTATCCAGGCTACTTGTAACCCAGCAGGCAGTCTGTTGGCCAATTACCTGGGCATTTTCTCAAGTACAGTAGTTTCACACAATTATTCTACCACAGTGGTTCTGGTGCTTATACAAAAGGTCATATAACATGAGAAACAAAACAAAAGAGATGACATATTGTTCGCAGACTAAAGTGGTGTTTTTTCAAGTGGAATAAGGGGTGAGTTAATGCACTAATCATTGTTTCTTGACATATATGGCTGCAGTGAAAGCAGGTTCTGTAATGTAGCAAAGGTCTCTCACAGGGAGTGCGGTTAGAGCTTTCAGATTTGGTTTCAGAATGCTGTTGTATTTTCTGTGTGAGCTCAGACATCAAACAGGCAGTTATGCCTTGGGCCACTAGATGGTGAACTTTGTAAATTAGGGTCCATCAGAGAGGTTATAGGGCTGAAAGCTGTAGACAGACAGACAGACAGACAGACAGACAGATGCAAACTGCTTTAATAGCAACAATAATGCCTTTTATCCTATCCTTTTATCCTTTCCTGACTTATGAGTTAGGGCAAGAAATGTAATCACACTGGCTGGATCTGTGAAGCTGCATCTCATATCTGGGTACATACTTGTTTGAAAAAAATGTTCATCCTACTCCTCAGTCAAAAAGGGGTCCAGGAACAATCAGTAAAATAAGACAGTCTTAGTCTATTGATGTACAATCCAAAAAGATGCAACACACAAGGAAAAGGTTGTTATTAATATTAATACTTTCATTTCTGAAAGTAATAGCCAAAAGTGTATTTTGCTGAACCCTTTCCTCTTTCCCTCCCCACATAGCCAAAGTGGGAGGGTAACGGGGACAGAAAGAGGAAAGGGCTCAGCAGAATATACCCTTTTTTAGACATCACGATCTCTGGCTTGGCAGCCCACTTTTTGTAATCCCTGTTTTGGCTCTTTGATAGGACCCTCTTTTGTTGCAAACCAAGTTTGTTTTTTAATTGGAACCTTTCCTAAGACACAAAAGTATTTTTTGCACATTATTTAGTTCTTTAGTCATCTGCAAGTGCATATCTATGCATTTGTGCAGGTTTGATAATGAGCAGCCTACTCTGGGCAATGTCCAGGAAAGAACCTGCTGGCAAAGTTCTGGAGGTACCTTCTCTAGGCATGGACCCAGAGAGACCCAATTGCCTTCCTGGCTCCTTTTGAGAGAACAAAAACAATAAAGTATAAACTGAAGAAATGACCCTTTGGATTTATGGTAATGAAAAAGAAAAGAAAACTTTGCCCAGTACAGTTTAATGGAATTCTCCACAGTCAGTCTTGCACGGTCTCATTTCATCCATGTTCATAACTGACAATAACAATTAAATCAGTGGAATATTTGACTGGAAATGTCAGTGGTTGGATTTTGTTAAATTATCATTTCTACACATTGGAAAATTGTGAACTGGTGAGGTTTAAAATTTTACCACTAGAAAATAAATCTGTCCAGCTTTTGCCACAAGCATATTTCTCATTATTTTATATTTCTGAATTATTCAATGTTTCAGTTCCATTTATCTAGGAAGTGATGTTAGTTTGCAGGTTAACCCCACTTAACTGTTGGTATATTTTAAGTCCCCTTTGCTCATGAACACAAGCAGCATGTATCTAGGCACACACAGTGTACTTGTGCGTATACATATACACATGCAGTATAATTCCTGGTAGGCTTCATAGTTTTTGGCATATTAGGTGCACCTCAACAAGCATTATAAATCTGATTATAATGTTCCACACTTGATTTTACAGAAAGGATTTTTTACAACAAAATGACCCAAAACCTAATTTGATAGATATATTTCTAGTAAAAGTCACTGAGTCAATACATTTGTGAGTTACCCCTGATGTAGTGATTGTGTGTGTGTGTGTTTTAGCCATTAAAACCACAGTGAACATTTTTGAGTTAATTACAGTCTTTCTGTAGGCTAATTTGCCACATTGGTTCTGACTAAAGCATGGAAAGCCCCAGCCCTGCTGACAGAATACGCATTTTCCAGGATATTTCCAGACATGCCTCTTTTCAAGCGATCTTCCTGCATCCAGAACAGGATGGGGGATGCAAGAGCAAACAGCATTATCCTCCATTTCTCTGTTTTCTCACTGATCCCCCCTTTTGTCTTCTTTCCCCAAATTATCTGTTAAGGAAAAAAAGACAAAATAGTCAAGCAATGTAGTCTGATTGTTGGCATTGGCAGCAGGAGTCTTGAAATACCTCCGGTGACAACTCACATTTAGATCATCAGGCACAGATCATGTACTTAGATACTCTGAGCAGAAACTCTGTTCTCCCAGGTATGGGCTCCTGGGGCGCCTTCTGGATGGAATGGTTAGAGCCAGAAGCTGAAATGACAAAATTATCTCATGGTGACTTCACCACAAAACAACGTGGTGTGAAGTTTAAGGGAACACACGGCCACACTGAGGCTGCAGAACTGTGCACAGTTACCTGCCAGTAAATCCTGCTGAGTAGGCATTACTGCAGGGGGAATGGAACTCTTTCAGCCAAAGGAGCAAATTCAATTCAAGAGAAGCTCTTAGGGTGCATTCCAGTGATGGGAGGAACCTAAAACAAAAAGGGTGGGACCAAAATACCAAAAATGCAAGCATATTTTGGTTTAAGACTCTTGCTTTTGGTAACTAAACCTTTAGGAAATGCATTTTTGGGGGAAATGACACAAAAACCAATGGATTGGCGGCTGGAAGAAAGGGCGTGGGACCAAGGAGCCATCCAGAGAATCCCAGATGACTGGATTGGGACTTCAGGTGGACCAAATCTGGCCTGTAGACCTGAGGTTCGGCACCCTTGCATTACAGGATTGTGTTGCCAACGTCTCTAGCATGAGGGTTTGCATGTGTGAAACAGATAACACTGGTTACCATAAACAATATCTTTTTGGGGAACAGTTCTCATTATTTGGCTGAGAGGAAGCTAGTCTACACTTTATGGGCAGGTTTGCACAACACAAGAAACCATGGTGAAATCCTATCATTGCGGGTCTGTTGTGCTACCCAGACCCATTTCTGGAGTTGCTGCATAGTAGGATTCATTTTATGAAATGATAGAGCAAATCAGTGTTCTGTCCTAAGGTTTTATGGTTCACAGCGGTTGCTCTGCTCATCTGGACTGGGGATCACCATTTTACCATTTGATAGTGTCAACCATAGCTTCTTTCTGGGATGACTGGGATGAGTCCTGAGTTAGGAGTTGGCGGTACTGCTTTGCCCTGGTTCTGCTCCTACTTGGAAGAGTGTTTCCAGAAGGTGGTGCTTGGGGGATACTGTTCAGCCTCATGGACTCTTCCGCATGGAGCTCCTCAGGAGCCTGTTCTGTCCCCCCATTTGCTTGACATCTACATGAAACCATTGAGTGAAGTCGTACAGAGCCTTAGAGTATGCTGCTGACATGCAGCTCTATTTCGCCTTTTCCTCATCAGCAGGTGAGGCTGTGGCTATGCTAAACGGGTGTCTGGCTGTGACAACTGACTGCATGAGGGCTAACAAACTGAAACACAATCTAGGCAAGACTGAGACGCTGTACGTGGGTGGTTCCTTTGACTGGATCGGAGGTGTTCAACCTGTTCTAGATGGGTTCCACTCCTCCTAAAGAAGCAGATTGGGAATGTCCTTGATCCATCTTTGTAACTTGAGCCTCAGGGGCTCAGAGTGCCTTCTATCAGCTTTGGGTAGTGGCCCAGCTACACACTTATCTGGACAGGGATAGCCTGGCTTCAGTAATCTACACTCTGGTAAATTCTAAATTAGTTTACTGCAATGCACTCTGCATGGAGAAGCTCTTCAAAAGCTGCACATCTGCAGAATGCAACAGGCAGATTAATAACTGGGACACAGAGGTTTGAACATATACCAGTCCACTTGCATTAGCTGCCTGTGTGCCTTAGGAACCATTCAAGGTACTGTTTTGAACATACAAAGCCTTATGTGGCTTAGGACTGCAATACCTGTCAGAGCACCTCTTCCAACTGAGATCCTCAGACATTACACTCAATCTCTGGGGCCTTCTTCAATGTGCCAACTCCAAGGGAAGTGTGGAGGATGGCCCTTGCCTATGGAAAAACTGTGTCTTGGCTGGCACCAAATTTGTCCTCTCTGTAGTGCCAGGTTAAGGCAGCCCTCTTCTCTGAGGCTCTTAAAGCCTTGCTTGGCCACCCAGGGCTTGAGCAGGTTTACATCCCAGCTGCATAGTAGGATGGGTTCCTCTACATTTAGTACAATTTCCTAACATCTTACTAGCTCTGTTCTAGCCTACCGATCAAGTTACTTAATCAATGAGGTGAAATAGGCATGACCATGCCCTCACCATCTTTCTGAGAAGGCTAAGGTGTGCAGATGGAAGAGAAAATGTGCAACAGGGCACTTCTGGTGCTCATGGAAGCTCCTGCTTGCTCAGATAGTTTAGACTGCTGTGCTGGGATGGGCTCTGCTAACCTCACTTTTCAACAAGCTAGCACTGGCATGGTACAGGAGTAAGGAGTAGCACTTAATCTGATGCTACAGCTGCGGAGGTGAGAGTTGCTGGCCCACCCCTTAAAATGAAGTGTAAAGGAAACATGGCAGCTATGCTTTCTTCAACCTTTGAGCCTTCTGTGCCACTGCTTTAGTGCAGGAGAGAAGCCTTGAATTGCAGCATTGGAAGCTTCCCTCCTGAGCCAATGTACCATTTACTATACCCCTTTGTAATCCTGCACAAGAAATTTTAATGGGTTGTAATATCATATCACTTTATGCAGGAGACCGCATTGTTTTGACATTTGAAACCTTTTGCACACTATGGTTAATATTTAACAAGCTTTTTCTACAAGACCAACTAGCACTGTTGCTCCAGTGAAGGAGGGAAAAAAATAGAAACTGACTTCCTCAGTAACTGTACTATGTACTGTCAAGTACTGTGATAAGATATGAAAGGCACATGGCTGTAAGTGACTAGCAGTCTCTTTTAATGCATTTGTAAAATAATACAAAAGAAACCAGACAGGGTTGTTATCAAACTGGAGATACTGTCATTCTCTCCTTCCCATGAAAATAAATATAATTTTAAAAGTGTTTTGAAAAAGCTTCACTGTATATCATCCAAGTGATTTCTTCATTTATTAGGACAATTTCTGTTGGATTTCACATCCAAGTAGGCCAGTGAGAAAAAGGTGGTTCTAGATTTTGAGTATCACATATATAGTACTTTAAAGAAGCCACTGTTGTTGGGAAAGGGTTTGCTTAATGCTGCTCCAGAATGACAATGAGTCCGTTTTGTAAAGGGATCAGAAGTACATCCAGTTCATTTCCAGTTCGTGAACAAGAGATGCAGGGCAGGGGGAATGTGTTCCAGAATTTGTCCTCTAATTTCCTGAATATCCCCCTTTCCTGTGAAAGAGGCTTTGATTTTTCTTCCTCATCCTCAGGTTGTTTTAGAATTTTAGTTCTTTGGAGATTTCAAGGTGGTTGAGTGTGCCCTGAATTTTTGCCTTTATTATACATCTCTCCATCATGGTGCAGCCTGCCTGGTTGCTCAGGCTTCTGGATATTAAAAGGCCTATGTGGAAGGAGCTATTTCACAATGTCTTCTCCTGGACATGAAAGGGACTGTGGGAAGCCAGGGAGGCTGCCAGGTGCCAGAGATATGATTGAAAGATGGGGCACACTCCCTCCGACATCTCACAAAGAAGATAAGCAAAACAACCACAAATCCCAACCATGAGAATTCTCAAAAAATTCTTTGAACACTTTGCAAAAGCAATTTGTTTTCAATTAAAATAAACAAGAACGGTTCAGAAAAACAAAATAAAAATTTAGCACAGCATTCTTGTTGTAATACTATGCTCACCTTTGCATCAATGCTATCAAAATGGCAGGGTGAGGGTCAAAGGGCTTTTCTATACATGCTACCTGTACTTATGGTTTACTTACAGAAATCATGCAAGTAGCTTCTCATCTGCCTATGCTGTTTAAGTATAATAGGAAGCAAGAAAAAATACAGCTTAGTTCTGTATTTGGTTTACTTAGGCCTGCCAGTAAAGTAGAACCACTTGCATTTAAGCTGAAGTTAATGGGATCAAATGTCTTAAATACCAAATATTTTGGATTCTTTGTCATGTCTTAACCACTGCAACATTCCTTTTGTTTTTAAAAGAAAGACCCCTGAAAATACATGGGAGAGGCCTGGCTTATCTTAGATAAGATAAAATAATGCTAGCAGAAGTGTTAATAAGCAAGGCTGATTAAGTTTATGCTGCTATCACTCATACAGCAAGCAGCCTCTGTGAAGGGTGGGCAGGCTGGCTGGCTTCCTTCCTTCCAGTTTTATCTCATTGCTAAATGCCTGAAAAAACAGGTGTACTATATCAATAGGATTTGCATCCAAATAACTGTGTTTAGGAAGAAAGGCACCAAAAAGATACAACTTCAGTGTTAGTTTTTTCATACAATTAATGTGAATTACCTTGGCTTGGCTCCAAAGGCAATCTTCCAAGATGAAAGAGCTCTTTCCTGCAGGATAAAAATTACTACAAATCCAACCTCTTGCTTTTCTATTTGTGCAAGTCTTTATGCAAGCTCTCACTACCATTAATGGCCCACTTTGACTGGACACCTATAGTTTCCTGTGACTGAGCGCCATTTAACTCAAGGGGACTTACCATTGAGTAAATATATAGAATTGCTCAGTTGGAGTCTCACATAACCAGTGTCTTCATAATGAACTGAATCAAGATTTATTCATTCCCTTAGCAGGTCCATTGAAATCAAGATAGTCATTACTAATTTCCCATTGATTTTAATGGATCTACCCAAAGTGTCATTAAATACAAATCCAGCCTCTTGCCTGTTACACTGTAACACACACTCAGTCTATTGTGCTGCACTGTGAGACATCTTCTGCCAGGCTGCGCAACCGTTCAAGAAACAGCACAAATTCATGTTCCCCTAACAATTTTTTGGTACAACCATTGTGCAAAAGCCTTGGAAACACTCTCTCCCTTGATTTAAATATATTAGTTTCATGTGGAAACTTAAAAAATAACACATTTATTGTGATGTGATTATTAGGCAACCACTGCATCCCTCTGAGAAAGTAGATCCTCACCCACAGTATGGCCAAATAAATGTGCTACTTTGCAATATGCCAGAAGAATGTCTTTTTTTCCGCAGCAGAAAACACTGATATTTAACATTACAATAATGGGTATTAAGAAAATAGGGCATGAAAAAATAATTGCATTGAAAATGTGAAGTCCTGCATAGGCTTGCTACAGGATTGAAATGCAAGCCAGATTTAGTAAAATAGTTTAAAGACAATTTTATTAAGGGGAATTCAAATTCATTTCCTGTGCACAGAACTAAGCTAAACTCAAACTTTTTGCACTCATTTTCAGAAGAAGCAAGATGATGTAAAAATCTGTAGCTTGCTCTAAAATCCACCAAAACCAGTTTTTTACTTTAGTGGTATTATATATTCAAGAGCTGTACTTGCTTTTCGACACACACCAAGTTTGCAACTTTGGGACACATGTGAGCTAGTATTATTCATATAGGAGAGGTTGTCATGAGGGTTAGGATTTAGGGGTTAGGATTTTGTGGGGCACTAGATTGTGCCTAGGATGTTTTCTGGCAGCTGCAGTGAGGCTGAAATTCATAGGATCAAACATAGAGGCTGCAGTGAGAACATGACTGCATTGCCTCAGCTTGGGACAGTAGACAACGTTCCAGTCCCACTACCAGGACTGCCGAAATAGCCACTGCGTCTCTTGCACTGTCACTTCTAGCAAAAAAAAAAGGGGGGGGGGATAGGGAGGCAGTTCCACTCCTGTTCTAGATGTGCTGGTCTTTTGAACCCAGAGGGACAATGATCGCATTAGCACAGAAGGAAGTATCAGAACAGAGTTTGCAGACTCCATACTAGAAGAAATGCTGGACTATAGGACAGCTTTCATTGTTTTAACTGCCTTTAAGCTTTTGTTGTTATTGCCACGCCTTTTGTGGCTGGGTTTTATGTTTATTGTAATTTTAATTATACTTTGTACACTGCATTAAGTGTATACAAAGGAAAAATACAAATGACAGAAAGTAAGTAGAATTCAGCTGCTTCACCCCACACATTTAATGGATCATAAATACCTAATTACTTATGTAAGTGAAAAATACATCAGTTTCAATGGTGTTCATGAATTCTACAATCAGTTTCATTTCCAATAGTGAGGTGATGAGGTAGGTTTTACAAAGGCAAAAATGGCACATCCTGCTCAGCATACAAACTAGTTATGCCAGCTAAATAGGATTTAAATCTATATAGTCCCGGTGACCTTCCTTGTAACTTGCTAATACAAAATAGCCACTGGCAGACTATTAGAAAAAGGTATCAAGTTGCCTGATTCCCAAAGTGTAGGCCATACATCTAAAGTTTATGGGGTTCTGTTTAAGCACCAACATCCAAAGTGCAAGAAATTACAATCAGTTCAACCCCATGTGCTTCATTTCAATCTGATTTTACCTCAACAAGATTATCTCCACTTAAATTTTAGTACTGACTAGTGGGTGGATCATACAATCATAGAGCAGTAGGGTAAGAAAGTGCCAGAAGGATCAAATGGTGTCATTTTGTTACTGTTTTGTTTTCTTATTAAACTAGTCCAGAAAAAACATGGCCTTTATAAATCAACTTTTAAGATTTTTAGAAATTAACATTGCAGTTCAAAGCCTTAATATCATGTTGGTCCCACAAAACAAGAAGCCCACAGCAAAAGAGATCCCAGAATTTGCTGCTATAGAGGGAAGTGCTCTGTTTATGTCCAATCCTTTGCCCCATTTGGAGGATCCGCTGCAACATAGCTCACCCTATTCAACAGGGTCTACTGATCTTTTGTGTAGCGCTGGAGGGGCTGCTGTGTAGAGGACATGAAAATCTGCTTCAGTCAGCCTAAATTTAGATTCAACTCATTATCTTGAGCTAGGAAAAGCAGTAGTCACTCAAGCTTAAATGCCAATTCCTGTTGCCAGCCTTTGAACTCTGGTTAGTTTCTACAATAATCTAGTACTGTTGCACTACGTCTATACTTGAATATCAATTAAACACTGGCATATTTTAAAGCTTCAGTCCTAGGCACACTTAGGTCTAAGTCCCATGGAATATTACAGGATTGGGCTGCATATCACTGTTCCAACTCCTGTGCGGTGTTATGTACTCAGCACTACAGCAAACAGAGAAAGCATTTGAGAGCAATCTGCACAGATTAGATCAAATCAGCCAAATGATGAGACTCCTGGGCCCAGATTTGTGAGTCAGGAGATAATTAAGACAAAATCAAATAAAATGGGTCATTGTAACAAAATCAGAAATGAGCACAGATAAATATGCAATCAGTAACCATATCTAGATTGCCTGTTATTTACCAATGTTGCATATTATGAAATTGGAACAGATTTGCTCTTTCATGATCGCCATATTGTGTGAAGCTGTTTCTATGCTGTTTAGGTGCTGATGAAAATTTTAATGTTACTAGCAAAGTAAAACTGCTTTTTGCTGTACCATTTAACATTTATGTTTTCAAGCACGATATTTTTAGATAACAGTGTCACTGCTTCACTGAAACTATTATAAATCACCTATGAATAATATGTGTCATTCATTAAAGAGAATTGTATTTGAAAAATTTACATATTTCAAATGTTTCCCTTATTGGAATTTTACAGCATATATATCTACATATATACACACGCACGTGCACACACACACACACACACACACACACTATATATATATAGTGTATATATATAGTGTGTGTGTAGCACAAAGTTTATTTAACAAATCTGGGATCACCAGGCCAATTCACTGTTGGCTAATGGAAACTTTTATACAAAAAAGTGCACAAAATGTGAGTCCTGAAACCATGAAAAAGAAATGTTCTTCAGTCAGAGGAGGACAAAGATGGTCCTAGATCACCTTCTCTCTCTGGTCATTTAGAGAATTTTTTATTACAGCCAAGTCAAGACCAACACAACCCAACAGACCCCAATAAGGAAGGAGTGTACCCAGGTCCACTGAGTCATGCTGAAGGTGCAACAATAAACAAGTCCATGTGCATTTGTAGTCATAGTAATGGGCAGAAGAACCCTCAATCTTGGTTGCTTTGGTATTAAATAACAATTATAAAAACTTTTAGAAATAAAGCAATACATTGGGGTTGGGGGGCAGGTTAGAAATGCTAGCAGGTCCAGGTTTCTTCTCCATTGAAAACAGTCTCATTGCTAGTCATAAATAAATAATCTCTTTCCTGGTTTCACTTCCATGCCAGGATCAATATCTCTTAACATCTTACTTATTTTATTACTGCTCTTGGTTTTCTGGGACTGATTGAAAGTTGCTCAGAGGAAATCTTTGGTTTTGCTTAAGTGTCCGTGACATTTAATCATGACTTTCCTTGCAGTTTAATTCCAACCAGTCAATCAGTTAATCCACTTCAATTGATTCTGTGCTCTCTGTTATTGGCTTGCACTCATTGGGCATCCTCTGGTGTCGACTCAGCTGGGTGGCTTGTGTGAAGCTCCTCTCACACCTCTCGCACCTGGAGAAGGCAAGAGAGAAAATTGAGACCAGGAAACTGCTCCTGGGGGGCCAAGGGGCCTCGTCTTATCCTGCCTAATCAGAACAGACACTCAAAAGTGGCTTCAGATTTTACTGGCTCAAGAGGTTTAATTGGTGGCTACTACCAAGGCCTTGATGCCTATGATGGGACAAGGCCTGTCTGATTCAGAACAGAGGAATCTGTCAATAGACAGGGGGAAGGTGATTTCTCCAGAGAGGCCTGTCCTGCTGCAGCTCTGATCACTGTCAGTTCAAATAGATAAAGAACAAAAAGAGATTTTTAGGAGTGAGCCATCAAAGAAGCAGCTTGTCTGCAGTTTTCTGCTCTGTAATCCCTTGGAGAAATTGATGACAAATAGAATTTCACCTCCTGCTAATTTAAAATCAGGATGCCTACCTATTGGAACAATTGTGAAGCCATGAAGCAATAATCATGTTGTTCTGCAGCAACACAAAGCTCTTGCATCTGACTGTGCTTACCACAAAGCCAAGTTTATAAGAAGAAGGCTTTTAGCAGAACTGGTGA
The DNA here is from genome assembly GCF_004798865.1 of Varanus komodoensis. Classification (NCBI taxonomy): domain Eukaryota; kingdom Metazoa; phylum Chordata; class Lepidosauria; order Squamata; family Varanidae; genus Varanus; species Varanus komodoensis. The sequence goes on along the minus strand of NW_025336087.1, from coordinate 34,471,316 downwards.
GTGGTTGAGCCAGTTGTTGTTTAATGCTATCCAGGATTGAATACAGTACTGAAATAGTTGATGGGAAAAACCAAATGCTAAACAGTGACTGTTCCACCGCCATTTTAAGCCTGTTTCTACTTCACCTTTTCTCCGTTGATTTAAATGACATGGCAAAATAAATAATGAATTAAGATGTAGGGTCTTCTGTGGGAAAGGACAATGGGGATGTTGTATAGTCCAGAAAGAGACATCTGTACCGATTCCATATGAGGTTATATTCCACCAATCCTGAGTGCTTCAATATGTGATATTTTTTATAATTATGTAAATACATGCCAGGACTGTTGAATGTCTCATGAGCATATAGGTAACAAAGAACAGAAAATATGCCAGGAAACAAATGACAGAAAATTTGCTCTAGATAAGACCTCCTGAAATGAATCCATTAATTACAACTGAGCTTACAAAGAAGATTCTTGAAGACAGTGCATCAATGTGTTAATGTAATATTAACAAAAATCACTTGGCTTTAACTAGTGCTGAATGTTGCCTATTATCCAAGAAAATCCCTTTGCAAAATGAAGAGATTCTGTCCCTCTGTATTTGTCTTTCTTCCATTGTAAACATTATACAGATGAAGAAATCATTCTTTACAAACATATCAAAGAGAGATTTATAAGTAGACATAGTTGCAGAATGTTATAAAGTATCAGTTAATTATATTTTTAGGGAAATTATGGTTTGAGGAACCTATGACCTGAATGTTACACAGCCATTCATCTAATCCGTAGTTCCAGCCTAGAATGTCAACATATTTAAGTTGTGCTTCTTTGATTGTCTCCCTTGGAATATTTTAGCAGCCTGCTCTACTGTTAAAAACTGCACTGTGATCTTGACAAATGTAAAATGTCAGCTCTAATGTATCAGACCTATCAGCTCAATGAAAATAACTCAGAAGTATTGATCACCTAATGATTTTTGGTGTATTCATTAACGTCTATGTGCAGATCTTCCTCTCTCCAGAGTTCCTGAAATGCTGATGACACATTAGTGTATTGCTGATTGTTTATTAGAAAACTGATTAGTTACTGGATTAGTGTGTCAAAATATACTACCTTTCATTGCTTGACAAACTTGCAAATTATGATTATTATTTTTTATCATGGCCTTGAAATCAATTCAGTTCTAGGATTAGCTTATGTAGTGTAAGACACTGAGCTCTACTTGGCCTTGAAATTATCTGGTATTCTACACTATGCATTCAAATACCATCTTGCCTTCTTATTTTAAAACCAAGAAGCACCAACTCATCACACTCAGCAGGACAGCACTATGACTTTATTTACATCATAGTTACACTTGGGTCCTATAAAATGGCTAACAATTTCCTCAAGATGGAGGAGTTAAAGCTTGTTTACAAGTCATGGCTACTGCATGATGACTGCAGCATGAAGTGACTACCATACCAACAGTATTTTGAAGAGTTTCTATGGAGCACTTAGTTTATGCAGTGGTAACTTTCATGTGGATTACTCTACATCGTACTGCAGGGCAACATGGAAGCTGCAGCTAGTGCAGAATGTGGCAGCCAGACTGCTGTGGGTAACAGGTTATAGAAATGATATAATTCGATGTTTCAAAGGGACTTCAACTGACTGCCAATACACTTCCAGTCTGATTTCAGTCTGTCAGTGATACCTTAAAATCCATAAATGGCTCCAGACCTTGATATATAATGCCAGTCACTGTAAAATACTTGCTTAGGTAGTGAGATCTGCTGAATGCACTTTCCTCTGCATCCCACAGTTGAAAGCTGCACATTACATGGAAACATGAGAGAAGGGCTTCTTTGCTGTGGTGCACCAGTTACAGAATGTCCACCCTTTAGAGGCCTGGCTGGCACAGACACTAGTTTCATTTCAGAACCAAATTAAAATCCAGTAACTTACCCAAGCTTTTGATTTTTATGGACAGTAGCTTTTACATTTGTTTGCTTAGATCACAGATGATTATAATAGACTGGCTTTGTCATTTTTTTATTTGTCCCCACTTTGAGATAAATTGATGTAGGGCAGGTTAGAAATACTTCAATAGTAAGCACCAAATAGTTCAGACTTAAATGCTTCCCTCATTGCTAAATTGACTTCACAGCTAAGTGAAGAACTGATATCTATTCAAATATGTTACAATGATGCATGGAAGTTTGTAGAACAGATACATTCAATTTTGCTTTAAAATTTAAGAAAATAAAAATGCTAATATACCTGTGCTATTTCTGGGGAAGCTGTCACTTTTGGGAAGGCCCTCATAGGATATTGTAACCAGAATACTTGATGTATGATTATGTGCATGATGTGTTGCTGTAGGTATGTATTATTCACATCTACTTTTAGTAAAACAATTCTCTAAGCTGGCATAGAAGAGTGTTCACTTGTCCAATAAAGAACTTGGTGTCATACAAAGCACTACCTGTATTTTGTATTATAAAAGTAATTCATATCAAAATCCTTCAGAGCTAGTTTTTCATTGCATGAATGCCCTTACAGTAAACTACAGTATAAATATCAGGTATTGGTGAATTCTATAGGTAACAATCCTGCATTCATTTTACATGCACAGTCCACACCAAAATCAATGTGATTCACATGCATGTAATGATATAGGCTGGCTGCAGTTCTTTTTAGGAAAACAGTTTATTTTATTAATGTAACTGCACTGTAGATATTTCAGAAGAATAAATGAAAATGAACCAAAGTAAAAGGGCAAACATGTAGTAATGGGGCAAATTGCAACTTTATTGGATACATGACAAAAGCAGGATGTTAAGGGGGGAAAGTAAGTGGAGTCAACAAGGTTACACGTAAGTAACACCTTAACATTAAAAGAAATCTATTTTCCATTTTGACCTGGAAGCCTCTACAATTAATTACTAAAATCTATTTACACAGCAACTAGATAAAATCAATCTGATTCCTGGCACTGGTTTTGGCTTTGCTTTCCATTGGCTCTATTAATCCAACATAATGGCTCAGTGGGCACCATCTGTTGACAGGGCAAGATTGTATCATTCTAAGTAGTCCTTATTTGAATTGAATTCTGACTGTGCAGGATTTTGAAAAATTTGGACTTCACCCCCATTTCCCTTATGCTTAGATGCAAGATATCAAAGAGCACAATATATGGAAGTTAAGGAACCTTGGCAGCTATTACTTCTATAAGCCATCTTGTTCATAAAGATCTCTGATACATCTCAGTAGCAGATATCCTGTTAAATTATCTAGGTACAAGCTGCTTAACAAATAACATCAAAACATGGAGGCTCATTATGGGACCCATAATGGCCCCTTTCTGCGTCTCCAGCTCTGTCACAGCAGAGGAACAAGTAATTTTATGTAAAACATTGCTTCCTTATTTGGAAGTTATTTTTGGTAGATTCTTAAACTTAGGCAATAAAATTCACAACAGCGGCTAATTTACACATGCATATAGATTAACAGGTCAGGCTATGCACATCAAACTAAATCCTGTTTGTTTAACACATTCTTCTATCTAGTAAGTCTATGCTGGATTGCAGCTTCAAGTTGCAATATTACAGAAACAAACTTGGAAGCAAGTCTCTTTGAAATCAATGAGGCTTACTGCACAGAAAATGTTTAAAGGATTGGACTGTGTATGTGACATTTTACTAGATTTTCCACACATAAAAAGTGCCTTTCAGCTATTAAGAACTGAATGCATTTATGCTCTGTAAAATTGATTACAGTGTCTAAAATGTTTATTTTCCTATGGTTCCATGCTGGGGATGGCACGGACATCACTGATATTTTACAGCCTAGAATATGATAGCATCTTTCCTGAATCCATAGGGCAAACCCATTCTATACATAGTATTTGTAGCTAGACCCCCAACTGGGCTCTAATACAAAAACAGATTCTCAAGCAATTACTTACTGTTGTCTCTAATGTAACTCCATTTTAGCAGATTCTTAGTGCCCAACACACTCTCATGACATCAGGAGCAGAATTAGACATGAACTTATATGATGATCTGGGTATAGTAAACTAATCATCTTTAAATGTTACCTGATTTACCTAAACTAGTTCAAAGATACACATAATCACACTTTGCTTACAAATTAGCCTGAAGAGTGCACTAAAGAATTCTCCATCAACCAAAATCTTGCAAAGTAGCTAAAATCCAGACCATATATTTTAGTTTAGATTCCACATCACCAACTATGGCTATGTAGTAGAAGATAGTGATGGGATTATGCATCAGTAAACAACATGGAACAAGGATCTGCCTACCACAAGAGGAAGAGCCCTGGTCATAAAAGGTCCTGTCATCCAATTTTTGGACATACCCCATTCCCTCTCCATATCATAACTTACTACATTCAGCAGTGTCTCCTGAGTCTATGCTGCATTTCCAGTAGGAGCTTACATGGGAAGGGTCTTACATGGGAAAAAAAATTGTGTAAGGCCACTTCCACCAACACAGCTGATTGAACTTATAGCTGGACACCTAGAATTTGAGCATGGGAGCTCTCTGGAATTTACCTGATGGTCCTAACTACTCTGCAGAGATGTGGTGTCACCTGTCTCCTCTTTGCTGGATCCTGGGTTAGGGCTTACTAAAAGCCATCAAAGGAGAAAATCGCACCAGTGGACTTTTGACTAATTGCACTAAGATATTGCATGCACTTAGTAGTCTACTTATGATTTTTTAAATGTTGCTTGCAATCAATGCAATCTGGCACAAATGCCACTGAAATGTAAAAGTTCTTGCACAGAAGCAATGCCTGACAGATTGTGGGGTCAGTCTGGTATTCATAAATTGAATCCCAAGAGGACCAATGCCAAGGGCTGGTACCATTACTGACTTAGCATGGGTGGTCTGATCCCTTTCCTCCTCATCTGATCCCTTTGATTACTTACTTAAAGGGCTTCTCCCCTGTATGTGTCCGGATATGATTGTTGAGTGTAGTAGCACCAGCAAAGGCACGACCGCAATAGCCACACTTGAAAGGTCTGTCACTGGAATGAGTGACTACGTGGTTCCGTAGCTCTGAAGGTTGGGAGAAGGATTGGGAGCAGTGTCCACACTGATAGGGCCTGCAGAAAATAGAAACACCCAATGTGATCACTACTTTTTTTTTAACTGAAGCATATAAAAAATAATTTGGGTGGTGCAGCCAAGTTTTGAATGCTAATTTCCAAAAAGGGGATATAATAGTGGGATTTCTGAAGTAGTTAACATTACTCTATCTCATCTTTTTTTTAAAAAAAATAGTGAAAAGGAATAAAAATATTGCTATGTACTGTAAAAATCCTCAACTTCATAAAGGGCCCTTGTGAAAAACTGACACACCCTCCATCACATATTGTGATAGAGTTAAAAAGAGAAGAAGAAGTCCACATCCAAACCATAAATCCTGTTTTACTGCTTCTATGTCTATGGGAGTGCATGAAGCCTTCACAAAACCATGCTACATGAGCATTACTGTCTTTCATTCTTCTCAGGATGTGGAATATGTTTTCTGCATATACTCAAAGGAATTCAAGATGGTAGAACCATAGTATCTTTTATTCTTAAAAAACAGGAATGGGGGATGGTTTCAGTAGGAGTGCAAACTTAGTGTCATCTTTTCCAACAGGTTTTAGAGTATATCTAAATAAAACATCTCGTATAACATGAAAATGTTTATTTCTTTTGGCATTCAGGCTTAGATTAAATAAAAAACCCACAAAGTACACTTGGAGTATATACTTGTTAGAAGCTGGGGTAGGTTTTGTCTTGTTGTCTTTTGATATCCATGATGCTCTTCTTTCAGTAATGTCTTCAGCATCACTGTTGTGATCACATTCCATGTCTCATACACACATTTTGGATGTGCTGTTGTATGAATGGTAAGAAACAGCATGCATACAAACAAGCATCACAGCCTTGCACATAGTACATGTACAAAGTTGCCATTATGTCAAATAAAAATATGCAACAGAATGAGGCTGCTATTCCATCCCCTTAAATGTAAATGTGTATTGAAAATTATCTGCAAAGAAAGATCTCAGCAATATTGAAGACTAAGTTTAGCAAGGTGTGTGAATGTTTTGCCTTCATGTGACTATTTGACAATCTCAAGCAGCTAAGTTGTGTCAAGCAACTGAGCAAGCCAGGATATGAAATGCGTCTGTTAGTGCTGCAATCTCCCCTAATAGCATTCCTATGCTGGGAGAAAAACAAGAACATGCCTCTTGTCTGCTAACCTGGTACCTATGTGAGATTGCAATGTTTAAAGAGAAAATTCACATGTAAAATAAAATCTGTATGTCCAGGAGATATTCCAGGTGGGATCTGGCAATTAACCACATAATCTCGGTTTATATGCTATATAGCATTCAAATGTTATGCCTGTGCATATATACTCTGTGTCTTGAGACCTGGAATGCAGGGTGGTCAAGGAAGGTTCCTCAGTCACATGTAACAGTACAGAAAATAATTCAAGCAAAGTAACTCACTCTTAATGTTTAAGTATTACAGGTTGGATAAAAGAAAGTTAACAAAGTCACACAGGAGACTAAACCAGGTATGCTACAATATACCTGTTTCCAAAACATGACATAATGCTATATTTATCCTCTCAGTTCTCATGGAGCTGTAATCTCTGAATTTGAATGGAACTAAACTTTAGCCAAAATGTAACCAAATTGTACTTCCCCAAGTATTTCCAGTTAGTTTGAGTAAAATGATTTGCTTGACACAGCAAAGCCAGAACAAGGGTTTTTCTTAATTTTTTTGCAAGGAAGTCAGTATTACATTCTTCCTCCTCTGGGAGCTTGAGGACAGGGACACCTAAATTTTCTCTCTAGTGGGAGGAGCTGTTGTACTTCCCAGAGTGAGCTTGCCTAGTGAGCAGAGTGATTGAGTCTGGTTCTGTCAGTCTCTATCTTGGTTTGACATTTGTTATCCATCTAGGAAAATTCTTTTGTCTCCCTCTCTCTTCCCTGTTCCACTGAAGAGATTTGTTGGGCTGCCACCTAGAATTCCATATATACCTTTGTAAAACAGCATAAAGTCACTAGGAACAATTTTCTGGCAGCAGTGTTTGGGAAGTATGTGCTCCAGAAGGTCATAGCAGAGCATGTCATGCTTGGAAGCTCAGGCATGGAAAATGCCCTCACTGTGACTCAGGGAAAAGAGGAAAATCTTTCAGTGAATTTCAGTTTTCTGAGTCCCATAGAGAGCATTCAGTCTGTCTCTATCTCTGCTAGGAATATAGGAAACAAAATGTGATCAGTAAAAAGTGAAAATTTAAGTTGATGGTAGTCTAGAGGCTTCTTCCATTACTGTATACAGTATATGGGATGGTAGTCAGCTTTTGAAAGTTTTGCTTAACTTCTACTTATTACAGTTACTTTGGGTATGCGTTATAGTCTGAAATATGTCACTTGCATAGTTTTTTTCTGCTACTCAAGAGACACTTTTGCTAATGAATTTTGTTTTTTCCAGTCTGATCTGAGATACAAGCCAGTGCCCCTCCTTGAAGAGAGGATGTTTAGATGGGACACTTGCTGGCAAGCTCCAGGAGGTGGTGTCATCCCAAGCTGGAGAGACTTAGAAAATTAAAATTCACTATAAGAATTTCCTCTCTTCTTTCCCATAGCTACATTCTCACAATTTGAATACATATTTCCCTGGCTTTCTCATATGGTTTTATTCTAAAATGCTAGTTTTTCTTTTTCAAATGACATTACAGTTTACTGTAATCAGAGTTCATAATGATGCAAGCTAGGAAATCAAAGATGTGCGAAACAAAATGGAGGTTTCTGGATTCATATGGGGTGTTCTGCTCTGATGTGTGAACTGGTTTTCATTCCCTTAAGGTGCAGACATACACATACTTGCCAGCATAGGCATGGGAAATATGTGGCCTTCCAAATTTCATTATATTGAAGCTTCCATAATTCTTTCCTATTGGCTTTTCTTGCTAGGGTAGATGCAAATTGTACTCCAGCATATGTAAAGTCACCCTAGAATTGTGATGCATGCCTGAACACATGCATTTCATGTAACAGAAATGCATACATTCTTCTCCTTCCTTTCTTCTGCTGTCATATATTAGATTCAAAGCCTCTGAAGACAGAGACTTGTCCTTTTGTGTTCTGTAAATTACCACACACATTGGCAGTGCTATATAAATAATAAACAATCATGTGTGCTCAGCTCCTGTACTCTGTTAATCCCGCTCAGTCTCAAAGCCATGGAAGAACATGGGCTCAAATAAATGCAAATTCAATAAAGCATATAGAATATACACAGAGTAAAGTATTAGTTCTAGAAAATATAAAGTTCTGATGCATTTTGGACCTTTAAGGGAATATGATATACCAAATCAAGCAACATAAAAAAGTACTGAGAAAGGAAATTATAATACTCTTCAAATACTGAAAAGCTGTCAAACAGGACAATGAATTGTTCTCTACTATTTCCAGAGAAAAGGGCTGGATTTAATGGGTTTAAGTTACAGGAGGGTAGAGTTCAGTTGCATCTTATGAAAAACATTTGATGGTAAATTCAGTTCAATAAGAAAACCACTTATGAGTGAGAGGGATGACTTTCCCTCACTAAAGGTATTGAATCAAAGGCTGGCCAGCTATCTTTTGAGAATGCTCCAGCAGATTATGCATGGAGAAAGGAGTTGGAAGGTCCCCTCTTAATTCTAAGGTTCTATGAACTATGTATTACTCTCCTAAACTCAAAATGTCTATTCTGGCTGAATTCCATTTTCTTTATGGCTGCAGCCCAAATAAGGCTGTGTATCCCAACTGCTTTACTAACTGTTCGTCTCCAGCAATAATCAAACTTATATGCAGGGTTGAAATGTAGTATATATCTTCAATGGATAAATACCTCATTTCTCCAGTGGAAACATCATCACCATTGGTTAAATAGTCTCAAGTTTTTCAGCATTTTTACCCACCTGACCATTTCTAATATAGTGAGATGCATTTTTAGTTTCTATCAATGTCTTTAGAAAATTAAGAATGTATCTTTAGGCATATTAATGATTTTAGTATTGAGGAACAGCTCAAGGCACATTTCTTTTAATGTCTTTGAGCCAATGGACAATCCAATCTTAATTGCTCTCTCTTTCCTTAACAAATGTATATCTCTGAATAGCTAGAAACCAAACCTAAAGGGAAGAAGACAATGGTGACCAAGCATGTAGAGCAATTCAATTAAGTGTAAAATAAAGTATATTCCCTCATTTGTCAACTGAACTGCTTAATTGTGACTACTTGCATCACTGATCACCAATACTATTATTTTACAGTGCTCCAGAGCACTGATCATAGAATTTTGTCGCTTGATTAATGGCCCAACATTGGTCAATAGTTCAATACTATATTATTTTAATTACTTACATTGTAATATCTTTGATGAGTGTTACCTAACAAGTTTTTAAAGAAAAAGTTCTAAAGCTGATAGATGTCAGTTCATCTGAGGCCTTCAGCTCCAAGTATTAGGTATGGATCCTGACCTTTCCTAGTAAGCCTTAAAAAAACAAAAAACAAAAAAACCTACCATTGTCTGAATGTAAATGGAGACAATTTTCTCCAAAGGATTATGGTGACCAAGATAAGTATTTAAAGCATTATGCTTCCTCTTTTTCAGGCTTGTGTTCCCTGGCCATTTGATATATATAGTAAGGGAAAAGCAGGATTTCCTTTACTTTATTAAGGAATAAAGAGCTCAGCCATTAAGAGCTTCCAGACAGGTCCTGCTGGTAATTACTAGTACTAGTAATTCCTGCACATATATGAGAGGGTCGGTGTGCTTCCAGAAGATTCTAACCCTAACTCATAGTACTACTAATGAGAAAGTATCATGCCACCATTCTGGCTTTTCTTTAACACATTTTCAGTGGTGAGATATGAGATGGAAGAACTGATGGGAAAGCATGGAATGGTTCTGAGTTCAAGATGGCAGTATTTGGACCTGCTGTAAATTTCTGTGAATGAAACAGGACAGTCATGCAATAAAAATGTCAGAAGTATCCCTGAAATCAGAGCCTTTAGTGAAGTTGTCTCAAAAAGTTAAAAAGATTTACTAGAGGAAATTCAGCAGCGTCCTCTTCTCTTGGCCTTCAGGAAAAAATGCAATTGTTCAGGCTAATAAGCTTAAGCAGAAAGCCAGATAGACTTAACAAATGTAGGCTTCCCCATCGTGTCTTCCGAACATGTTAACAATGTGCAGTGCCTCTCCCATGCATTTGTGTTCTGTAAATATTTACACTGGTGCAGGATTGACAAGATATTGGATCTGTATGGGTCATCATAGGATAACTATATAGATCTGGGAATTTTGTTGGAACAGAGCCTCTGTGCATGTTTGTGTGACCTATGCAAAAATATGCAATAGCATCCAGTGTTCTTCTGTAGCTTTTTTGAAAAGAGAGAGAGAGAGAGAGAGAGAGAGAGAGAGAGAGAGACTCTGGATGGTTTGCTCAATGAAGCACTATTCTCCATTGCACCAAAATCAGTTCCAGTGTACACTTGAAAGAAAATGACATACATAACTACACAAGACACCCTGCCTGCCTTATTTTACAAACTGGGAATGCACAGTGTAGATTTGTCATCACAGATGTAAAGCATATTCCTCAACACTAAAGCAATTGACATGACCCCATTTTATGCAGAGCTCCAAGTAGTCAAAGACTGGGGGTCACAACCCTGCTTATGCTTACAGATAGAAATGTTCAACAGCACCTAGCATTTTCCATCAAAAACCTTTTCTATTTATTTATTTAATTAAAATATTTCGACCCTGTCCTATACGAAAATCATCCCAGGATAGCTTACAAGAATTACAACAATTAACAATAGACATGCATAGGAATTTATTTATTTAAAGCTTTTAGACATAGACCGTCCCGTTACTAGCATCTTGGGACAGTTTACAACAACCGGAATACACTCTTAAAGACTTAAAGCAAGCCAAAGCTATAAATTTGGGTTTTCAGTCTTGCCATTTAGAAGTTTCTAGTAGCATTACCTTGTCTAGTATGTTAGCTCTGACCTCTGGCTATGTTAGCTGGGACTTAAAGGAACTGCAGTCTAAAACATCTGCAGGGCTCCAGGTTGCTTAGCCCTAAAATGAAGGTTGCTTGTATTAATTGTTGTGCAACCACTACTGGCAACACTTGTAATTAATTAATAATAATGTTCCACTTGGTTATATCTATAACAGACCCTGAATGGGACAATGGGAATGAAAATTGAATGGGACAAATCAGACTAACACTAGATATAACTCACTGAAGCTAGAAACTATCTCTGTCCTTTAAGGCACGATCCTGTTTCTGTTTACATGAAGAAAAAAAGGCTTACTACTCTCAGCATTCCCCAATTAGATATGCTGATGAGGGAATGCTGGAAGTTGTAAGTCTTTTTCCCCCTGTCTATATAGGCACAGGATCGCACCCCAAATATTGTGTACATACATTGAAATAAATTATTTTATTTTATACATGTTAAATAATTATTTTACATGTAAAATCCTTTATTTCAAATAAACACAATAATAATTATTCCACAGCAACTACCATTACTGGAAGACAAGAGATTTTAATTTTTTTTAGTTTTTAGTTTTATTCTTTGCTCAACAGGACTGTTTACGGGCTGAAAGTATTTATCAAACTGACATCTGGCAATAATAAAACAAATATGACAAAAGAGAATTACTTTTCAACATATTCTTAGTATTAAATTCTTTTAGTAAAAAACAATACAGGGAGATGTGCTGTAATCATGACCAATTGATTTTCTTAGAGTGAGTGGGATCATTAACATTTATTAGCCTCTGGTTATCTATTTTTAACTGCTACTGCAATAAACAAGTCCCTAAATAAAACCAATTAATCTCTTTTTTTAAAAGACAAATCAACATGATTAATTTTTATTCTGCAAAACCCAATCATTTATTTGTGAATAGTTACCATGCTGAAACAAGAAGTAAAACCAAATATGAACAAATACAATTTGCCCTGAAAATAGCAAAAAGAACCCTTTCCAGATTATATATTTTACCACAGAAAAAAACGCACACTTCATGCTCAGCATGTTATACAAATACCTTTTCCTGCCTAGCAGTGGTTTTCTTTGGTCATGGTGAAGCCACGTTTTCCTCTTGTTACGTGTATCTTTTGTAGTTTGCTATATGGAGCTGCCCTGTGTGAGCAAGGATTCTGGGCACCTGCTTGCTACTGCTTATGACACCACAGTGAAGATGAGCACATACTCCTGTCAGGCATAGGCCCAGCCCCCCGCCCCCACCATAGCTCTGTTCTAAGATTTCATAATTAAAATGCTGCTTGTAGAAATGCAACCTGAATAATCATGATAGCCAGTGTGGCATAGTGGTAAGAGTGCTGGACTCGGACTCCCTGGGTAACTCTGGGCCAGTAATGTACTGCCAGCCTAGCCTATCTCACAGGATTATTGTGAGCATCAAATGGTGAGGATGAGTAAGCTGCCTTGAGTTCCTTGCAGGAAAAAGGCAGGATATAAATACAGTAAGCAAATAAAGTGGGGACTTATATGAATTTTGAGGACACCATTTCAATGTATCTTCAGAGTGGCTGTCATTATAGCTTTCTCAGAGCATAAATGTAATTTGAAACACAGGTAGGCAGGCAGAATATACATGCTGTGTGTATATGTACTCACACGTAAGGTTAACATGCAAAGGACTGCAGCTTTTTTAAAAAAATCTGTTTAAATAATGGAACACCTTCTCTTCTCTGGCCTACTGTTTATTTTAGAAATGACAGAGAGGTAGAGTTTGGATGCAAGATAACTGTGCCCCCTTCTGTATCCTCTGCTGCTTCATCACAGTACACCTTATTGTTCTTGTGATATCAGAAAAATTTAAGAATTTTATAAACCATGTGTGATGAAATGATGTATGGGAATGGAATCTCACGTGTCAAAGTCAAACTAGTAACCATCAGGCTACTGCTACCAGCAATGACAGATTAGAGATAAGAGAAATAATCCTTCAGATGTTATAAAAAGTGTCATCAAACTAGGTGTGGGCAACTCATGGCCCATAGGCCACATACCCCCGTGGCCTCTACTACTGCTCACTACTGAAATTCAACAGTGCTCCGGCCAAAAACAAAAACAAAAAAAACAGGGGTAAGTCATAACAAAGAATGGAAATGGACACTTTTTTTTGCTTCTAGTAAGATTCCCCACTGAAATGCACCTGCAAAATGCTAGGGTCTTTTGCCAACTGTGACAGCAGAGATGAAAACCTTCCTCCAGGAGGGTGGAGAGGAAATTGGCTTAGTGAACCTGCTTCACTTGTCCACTTCTGTCCACTAAGCAGACACATAAGCAAAACAGAAGTACATGTTGGCTCTTGTAACAGCTGAATCCTACTGAAGGAGTTTTAACAGCCCTAAAAAATAACACATCTGGTAATCTTTCCTACAGAGACACCTTCCTAAAGAAATCAAGTCTAGTGCTAAAATATATGCCATACCACACAGAAACACAAAGAATCTCAAACAATATGTGGACATAACATAATACATAAAGTAGCAAGTGCCTCACAACGTTGGCCTAGATCATATACAGAACTATGACCTGGTGTGGTTTGTTGAAATCTGGATTGTTACTGGACAGGTTCTGTCATACCATCCAAATTCAGCATGGTATTTGATTTTAAGAAACCATGATAAGAAACAACGGTCTGTTCTATGGTTTGCACATTTCACCATGGTTTCTCCAAATGTCCAAACCTAGCTTCATGGTTTCTATGGTCCTGATGTGCAGCTACCACAGAGCCCATGAAAAGAGTAACAGCTGCAGGAGTGGTTCCAGACATCCAATGTGTGACTGAATTTTAGGTGTGATGGGATATATGCCATCAGTGGGATGATTGAGCAAAGAGGGTAGAAACCACACTAGTGTAGAAGCCACTTGGATTGTCTGTCAAGCATAATGACCCCCTGCCCAATAAATCCCACCCCATAGAAATTACGCAGGGTTGTGATGAGTGAACCCAGCCACTGTGTCTGAACCAATACCCACAATTAGAGCATGGTTTAACCAGGTACAAACCATGAATAGAAGCTGTGCTTATTTAACCCATGACACATCATGATGTCAGAATGCAGAAGTGTATTTATACCTGACTTGTTTGTATTGTCTGTCTTGAAATAGAAGTATCCAGTAAGAACAGCCTTAGAACAAATCTACTATGAAGTCTAGCAAAATGGGCAGGAGAGAAACAAACCAGAAATGGGGAAAATGAACTGCAAGACAATTCATGGCTAAAGGTTGAATCAGTTGTTTAAGAGAGGTCCTGAAAAAACCTCAGTTCAAAACATTTTGTGGAGAATAAAACATTATACAGCTGGAGCTTTTTCCTGCAATTAGTGCTTTCCAGCTTTCTCTTTCCCTCACAATCTGTGCTATTCAGTGCAAAATAAGAGTGCCTAAGTGCCATATAAATCCAATGAGACTTGCATACACAGTCAACAGCTTACATCCTATTATGCTTGCACTACTTTCTCTGGCTTGTGTCAAAAAAGAGTTGATGTCAGATTATTTAGAAAAGGAATGACTATGAAACAGATTCTTATGGTGGTCATAGGATAATAACACAGGGCAGAAGTTAAGGCGATGAAAGTTTAACATTAATACACTCAGATGGTCATCTTAAGATGGTTTATTAAGATTGCACCTGATCCTACTGGAACCTTAATAATAATGAAAACATTTGTATTTATACTATATGCATTTATAATGTTTATAATTACATATATTGCAGTGAATAGCTCCATTCAGTTTTAATAACCTGTTATAAATGGGGTTGCTGAAGCTTGGAGACAGTGATTTCTCCAGGAGTGCCTAGTACAGCCATAGACGAGACAAAAATGAAAGCAGGAACTTGGTTCAAAACTACATTTTCATTACCCCTATGCTCAAACTCCATGGAACTGGTGCATTCTGAAGAAGATGAAAGGGATCTTAAGTATTTTTATAGCAATCTCTTAAACTTAGAGGCTCATGGTAATAGACAGACAACAGAATGCAAGTGGCAGTAAATACTACTTAAAAGTATAGGAAAAATGCTGAGTCACATGGGTTTTGAGAACATATTTAAACATAGTTAACAAAACAGGAACAGAAAAATAAATCTGTTACTGTTTCTAAAGTTAAAATGTTTTCTAGACATTTTGCAATATTAACTACAATCTAGTAATTACGCAACAATAATGTTGCATTCAGTTCACTATATGATTCTCAAATATTTCATGAACATGGTACAAACAGAAAAACAAATCTTAAATAAAGATACTTCCTAAATTTTTTTTTACTTCAAAGGTTTAATGTGAATATGTAGGATCCAATATTTTCTTGTTATAAACAGTGTACAGAAAGGGCATATTCAAGAAAACTACAAATTTAAGTAGCCACTGTATTCATAACAGTGCCTAACAATTCGAGAATCATAATTGCTTTTCAAATTGTTTTTCAAATCACTAAATTTTCATGGTAACTGCAAGATTAGACACTGATAAGCATGTATCTCCTGAGGTATACTTGCATGCGTCATCCCATCAACATGTTATGCATTTGACTATCTACAAAATGAAAATATGTTACAGATATAAAAACAAATTGCATATAAAACTGTAGAGGAAATATCCAGGTGACTCAGAACACACACTATCCATTAAATACTATTGCATAGTATGCATGACAATTAAAAAAGAAAAATAAATAGATGCAACTTAATTGATCATTATAAAAACTGGATTAAAGTTAAAAATAAATTATAAAATAACTTAAAAAAACAATTCACTGTGATTGAAGGCTTCTGCTTACCCCTTTCTGGAGCCCCCCAAATGGGAATGTTGGGAATTTCTGCAGCAGAAAAACAGAAGAGAAAAGGGATTTCTGACTCCTGGTTCAAGGAACAGTGGGTCAATTGGCCAAAAAACTGGGCAAAAAGCAAACAAAAAGGACTTGGAACACCCCTTGGCCAATCAATTCTGGATGGGTTTTAAGTTTTCATTCCTTCATTTTATTTTCCAGGAGAAGTACAAATTATTTAACAAAAAAGGTGCATTGTAGGGTAAGAGGAAACGTAACCGAAATGGTCAAAATTGTTTTAAAATACTAATTAATATCAAATTCACAGAAAAGTGCATCTAAACCTGGACTTGACACAAGTGCATGTATATCTAGCATGAGTTTAAGTAGTTGCCTCTTTGATATTGCATAAAATATTATTTCCATGACTTCATTAAAAACACTAAATGTTCATTTTCATAAAAATAAATAAAGCTATTTAACTCAATTCTCATATATATTGCCTTTCCCTTAGATTTCAAACTATGGAATGCAGAGCATAAGCACACTTCTGATATGCAAGATCCCCAGTTATTCCTGCATTTGTCTAGTGAACCCATTATAAAAAGCAGAGGATATTTTTACCTCTGTGCAGTGGGTTGTATGTCAGGGTAATGCTAGTTTTTTCCTTGTATTGAACTATTCAGAGTAAATAATCACAGATCATTTCTTAAAAGACATGTCAACAAAAAAGAAAGCACTGAATTATAAATTAATGAGAATCATAAAAAATGTTATTAGCTGGAATCAGAACAGAAATTCCAAACTAAACATTTGCACATAGCATCTATTTTAAAGGTGGATAGTTGCTTGTAAGTTGAATCTTGGCTCTTTTAATTACAGAAAGCAGGCAAAACAAGAATTCCATCAGTATATCCCTGTTCTTGAATATGTTCCAGATCTGCAGAATATCCCCACCCACCTTCATATTCCACACTTAACTATTAATTATGCATCCCAAAAAGCATCTGCAATCTGCAATGTTGTTACAGGTCTTGGATGCCTCTGTGAAAGACACCAGTCACTCACAGTGTTTCTGCTTGCAAGTCTAGTTTCACTTATCGTACTCATAACCCAATGCCACACAATAAACCTCATAGCAAAAAAGGCATATGAAGCGTCTACTAGTAGAAATGACATGCCTTTAGCATATACAAATCCACCACTGCTTCTGCTGAGGACTATGGAAAGACCACCCTTTTTCTCCTCAGTCATAATGATGGTGGGTTAAAGCTATTATCATGAATGTGGACTGATTATGAACCCTGCTAGTGTATGCGCCTTTGCTTGTTGTTGTTTAGCAAAGTAGCGTCTGACCCATCGCAACCCCATGGACAACATTCCTCCAGGCCTTCCTGTCCTCCACATCCCCCAGAGTCCACTTAAGCTCACGCTGACTGCTTCAGTGACTCCATCTAGCCACCTCATCTCTGCCATCCCCTTCTTCTTTTGTCATCTATTGTTCCCAGCATTAGGCTCTTCTCCAGTGAGTCCTACCTTCTCATTAGGTGGCCAAAGTATTTGAGTTTCATTTTCAGTAACTGGCCTTCTAAAGAGCAGTCAGGGTTGAAGTTTTTGCTTAGGACTAGTCAAGTTTCAATGCTATTTTTGCTGCCACCTCAGCAAAGCACTTGCAGGCCATGTTCCACTCCTTTGCCGAACAGTGACCATTTCTCCTGCTGCTTCAAGAGCAATACTGCAGTATCCGCTGAGAACTGATGACAGCCACTGGGTTTTCATAACATGGAAACCCATCATTGATAACCAGCATGATGAGAATTTGTCATGTGAACACAGTGGCTTGTTTTTTCCCAGAAAGCCACCCTGACAACCAATGGCTTGCTGCAGGGATTATTAAATCCACGATGACTTGTCCTGTCATCTGAATTCAAGCAACTGACTCCACTGTGGGTCATGGGAAGCATCAAGTAAACTGCTTGGCAAGAATGGCAGAATCCCTTCACTCTTCCTGCTTGGTGTACTCAGGCCACTGCCAGTGAGAGCCATGCTATCCAGTGCTGAAATGGTCCTCTGAACTGACCATCACTCTCCAATTACAAGCACCTTTGAAGATGCTGGAACTTTCCACTTTTTCTGAAAATCACTTTTCACCACCTTTATTCATTTATTTATTGCCAGAAATGTGCAATTTGGAGCAGCAGTGCCCTAAATGTAAAGCCTGGTCTGGTCAATGTCTGGCAATGTCTTGCTGTCAAAGCAGGCACCATCCATTGACATTAAAAAAGCCAGGCTTTACTTTCACTTGGCAACTTATCAAGTGAAAAGCAGTCACAAAAAGATCATTGGTTACAAAAGAGGATGGCAGCAGCATCATTCCCTTTGCACAGTCCTCCAGGATTTCAGTAACCTCTACCTTTCCCTGAGCCTCTAGGTGCTCAGGAAAGTAAGTAAGTGCAGCCCACCCATTTAAGAGTAAAGTTACTTCAGACACCTATCAAAAATAAGAATTTATTTTAAAACAGGGATATATGCAACCATGAAATCTGTGTACATTTCTAGCTCAATAAATACATAAATAAGTAAATACAATCGGTGAACCAGTACAGCTCTTTGAAGACACTGTCCCTTAACAGGCGGAGGAAAGCAATTTTATCTCCTTCAAGAGGAAGTGAAGCTGCAGGAATCACAAAAGGGATTGCTATTGGAGTAGAGAGAAGGGACAAGATGGGTTCTGCCATGAAGCTATCTGTTATACCTGGCAGAAAAACTAAGCAGGAAGTAGGGGACAACCTACAGTGAATCTGATTGTCTATTGGGCACACCATGCGTTATCTGTGAACAAACCACCTTACATAGCTTATTCACATGTGAACATGAACTTTATCATCCTATAGTAGTTCCACATTCACATGGAACATTATACAGGTCTTGAGGTCTTGTGACCTAATTTAGATGAAGAACTGCCAGAATTCCTCAAACTCTGACTTCAGTTCCAAGGCTTTAAAACATCTGATTTCAGAATTCTATTCAAGTCTCCTGTATGTCATTCATTTTAAGCTATTTCACATTTGAAACATCAATTTTCTTACTAAAAATCAAGGAAAGATACTTCATGTGCATGCTCTCAACTAATCTGACTTAAAATTATCACAACAAAATGTAGTTACAAAACAGGACAAGTATGCTCACAGACATCCATTAAGTATCACAAAATAGGAATGCAGCTGACTAAGACCTTGCTGTTTCTCAAGCAAGATGGCAGAAAAACACTTCGTATGCTCCTTTCCATGTAAAGAGGGATGACGCTCAGCTGCATTAAAGTTGTCCTTCCTCTCAAAATCACATGGTGACAATGGTAATGAGGCTTACAGAAAGAGAGTAAATCTAGGTCTTGTGTCTGGAAGTTCCTTAGCCTTATCCCACAAATATAAGATATTAAGGGTTGGATCTAGAATTAGTGAGACTCAGAGTAGTCATATTGAAATTAATGGAACTTGAACTAAGAATGACTTACATCCCATTGATGTCAGTTGTACTCTAAGTACGACTAAATCTGGATCCAATACCAATACTACCAGATATTGGTTCATCTAGTATTGTATTGTGTACACTGGCAGCAGAGCTCCAGGTTTACAAACAGGATTCAAACAGGCCAAACATACCTATTTGGAGATGTCAGAGATTGAATCTAGGACCTTCTGTATGCAAGGCATATGCTTTACATTTTCCCTAAACAAATAATTCTCAGTTAAAGCTTGGGCAGGTAATATGAAGGATGCCCCTCCACTGAGAATGCTGCGATGGTATAAACTTGGTTTAGTATTTCACAATGCTGATCCACTGCTGGAGAAAAGGCACCAGTCTGCATGTTGGCACGGTTACCTCTGACAAGTGCCTCTCAGACTAACAGAGATAGCACTGTAACAGTGCTGCCTAGGCAGTTTTCACAGTCTTGATCTGGTGAAAGAGAAATTTAAACTAAGTGCAGGCACAAACTCTCGCAACATGCCACACCATCATATGGCATAATCATCTGTTAGGTTAAAGGAAATACGGCAGGGTACATTCTTCTTCCTGCTTGCCTATGATATATGTCAAAGGCCTAAAAATGCAGAATGCCTCAAAGGGACAAACAGATTGTGTGTGTGCAGCAGGTAGGTAGGTGGGAATTAAAAATAGGAGCTAAATATTTGGGCTGGATTACAGTTAATGCAGAAAGTTCTGAGTATGTTCTTTTCCCCAGTACATGTGGAATCTCCATGTGTATGCAAATATTTTTTCTTCCTAGAAGAATATGAAAAATCTTTTGCATTCATGCCTCTCCAGACTATACCAAATATCAATCAGGCAGCACAATGTCAAGACAGAATACTTGGTTAGCAGGGATTAAAACATAAACATATATTTACAATTTAGTTTTAGTCAGATTTTTCAGCATCACATTTTCATTTACTTAATTTACATATGTAAGTACCTAAGAGAGACAAAGCATTGGTGTCCCTTAACTTCCTGTGTTTAAAACTTAGTCATGTTTACAAAATAGACCTACTGAAAGTACTGAGGCTAAAGGGCTAATCTATGTTATTAATCTATATTAGCAATTACCATTGTCATATAACTATGGCTAAGTCTGAATCCAACACAATGTTTAGAAAACTCTGGGAACTTACATTTTATTGGTGGCAATGTTATACTGAAATTTTTAAAACTGTATATATTATGGCAAAGAAGTAGCAAACAATACCAAAACCTATTCTGTAGTATTAAAGTTCTGCCAATACCAACATTATACCAAAGAGTCTGAAAGGTTTTTATATATTATTTAATCTTTTAACTTCTTTTGTCTTTGAAAGTGTCATTGTGGATTCTTTTAGATGTCTTTCAGCATTTTACATATTTCAATACATTGACCTCAACTCATTCATTTGATTTTTTTGCAGGCACTGGTGGAGGGAAGAATCTGCTGCAAACACTGAGCTTACCACACCTTGCAAAAGCACCTATTTTCTTTCAATGGAAAGACCAGCACCAAACACATCCTATTGTGAATACAGAAGTACTATCTCCATTGACATGGATAGGGTAAGTATAAAGGAATTCTGTATGTTCACGCAAGTGCAACAGGTACTGCCAACCCTTCAAATTTCTTTTCACAAACTATATAATTACCTAAAATATTTAAATTTTCTTCTGAAAAAAATAATTAAAAATTCTCAGAATCTTAGGGCAGTATCCAGCAAGGGAGTCTTGCAGCCCACAGGCTCCTTTCCACAAGCAGCACCCACTGCATATACAAGGGAAACTCAGTGCTTCCAGCAGCAATACACATTTCTGTAAAAAGCACGTCAGTGGAGCTTACAAGAGGGACCTTATGCTGACTTGCTTCCTTTCAAAAAGAATCACTTCCACTAGTTTGGGGAATTCCTCTGAGAAGTGTTAAATCTTTCTTACAGAAGTCATGTGTTCCATTTGTGCAAGAAATGACTAGGACCCACCACTTGTGGAAGTATAAGAGCCTCATCACATACTGCCCCTGCAGTTAACTATTACAATTAACTGATCACTGCTGGGCTGCAAACACAGAGGACTAACTGAAATTGTGGAGTGATGCAAGTAGGTTACATGCTTTGTCACAATTCCCATAGTGCTATAACAGTGTTGTGGGCAATGAGCAAGAATGAAATACTTTGGTGAACCGCTATAATGTTTTTCAAGTGTTCCAGTTCAACTCATTAATGCAGTTTCACTACTAGGGCAGAGTGGCAGCAGCACTTGGTGGATTGTACCCAAAATGTTTATTCCAGGAGAATCTGTTGTTTCATTAAAGCATCTCTTGGTTGCTAAGGGAAAGACAAAAGCCAAAGCAGTCTTTTTATTGGATTAATCTGATTTTTGTCGTTTGTGCTGCCAGCTATCAAAATTGTCAAATAAACCAGATCTGATTCATAAATAATAGTTCCATTATCTCTACAGGGGCAATGGTCAGAGTACCTGAAATTTTAATTCACTTGTTCAGCTAAATTTCATCCTCAGTTCATGGCCATAAAATTCTGTATTGACAAACTTTCAAACCAACTTTGACTCTGAGGTATCTAGTCAACATTTTTCTTCTGTGTGGATATTAGTTTATTGAATAAGTGGCATCTGTTTTCCTCCACATCACTGGTGGAGTAGGTATTTCCTTTTGACAGCTTTGCACGATTTATGGCTGTGTATGCTCTGAAGAAAAATAGTACTAAGCAAAAAATTCCAATTCATTACCTCTTAGTACTTAATTAAGTTCATACACATTGCACACTATAGGTGAACCCTGAAATTACTATGACAGCTGCTGAGCAGCAAGTTATATTATCTTTCAAAGATAGAATGACTTTTAATTATCTTGACCTCTTTTTTCCATCTGTGATATCCTTATATTTTCCTTCTGCTTTGTTCCCCTTTCTAACAGATGTACCCAACCAAGATTATTTTTCTGATCCACTTTCTCTTATCTGTGTGTTTAGATTCCCATATATATATGGGATCTCTTTCTCTCGCTCGCTCGCCCGCTCTCTCTCTGGCTCTCTCTCCAACCTATGTCCATTATCGGTATGTTTCATACAGCAGCAGATGGATTGCACTGCAGGTCCTTCCTAATAATGCTCTTTTGGTGAAAAGGGTAACAGTCTGATAAAAGGAGAAAACAATGGCACTTACAATGAGAAGATTCAGAAATAAGAATGCCCATATTTTACCTGTCAGGGTTCTGTGTACAAACATGCATCTGTAAGAGGATCCGTTGGGTGAAAGTTTTAAAGCATTGCCCACATTTCCAAAGGTGCCAGTCACTGAACTCAGAATTTAATTGGCTTGTTGATGTAGGACTTGCAAGAACTCGTTGGTTTTTTACACTGATTTGGTTAAATCCTGATTCGATAGAGCCTGATTTATCCAGAAGAGAAAAATTCCTGTTACATGGAGTCTGAGGAAATACTATGGAGCGCTGTGGAGTGGCAGGGGGCAGTTTACTACTTTTGTTAAATGGCTGGAGGGTATCTTGTCTTGACATGGCTTCCATTACAGTTGAAGGAACATTCACTAGGAAAAGAAGGAAAATATTTTTCTTAGCATCACAATGAAGCTTTCAGAGGTATGAAAAAATGAAAAAAAAAAAACCACACATAACCCAAAAGATTGCATTCCATGCACTGGACAGAATAAGAGTTTAATACTAGCAATGCAGATTAAATAAACCAATACAGTGAACTCAGTCATGGTCTACAAATGCAGGAGCGTGAGATGGAAGTGAAATCCTAATTTTCTGAGTTGATACAATGAACTCTAGATATTCAGAAAGTGGGCTGGAAATTCTTTTTTAAATGGTCTTTTATGTGGAAATAAACAAAAGCCAGCACAACAGGAAGTAAGCTTGATTAGAACATCTCTCTGTAATGTCATGCTTTCTGCTTATATTAACCATTCAAAAATGGTGCCGTCTACCCTGCTTCTTCAGAACCCTACCACCTCATTCTATCGCATGTCTAGACAAGATCTCAGTTAGCAATGGTTGTCCTGAGACATTTGTGAAGATGTTTGTGAATTTGAAAAACACAGAAAATGAGTTAAGTTAGTTCACTATAAGATAATGTGATGTCTTACTGTATCAACCGTAACTACAAATAACTTCATTTCAGACAACTGACACAATTTTAAGCATGTTTATGAGGAACAGAAAGTATACACATACATTTAAGACAATGTAGTCCTCTTTGACTTAAGTAAGAGCTAATTTCTTAAAGATGTCACACAAATAAATATGACATCTATCTGGATTTTATTGGGCAGACGGGTTGAAAAAAGGCAGACAATCTAGATCTTGCAGCCCTTCATTCCTGATGGGGTGAAAATTCATTTCCAGGCTGGGTCATAGATACACTTAAGTGAACAACCCACACATGAAATACTGGTTGCCATTGCCCATGAAATCTGAGCACATGTATTTCTAAGTAAGCATCATTAACATTAACAAAGCTAAGCATGAATCCATATTTAGGCTTGGGATGTAAGATGCTTTAAATCCTTAGGACTATAGTGATGCACATTCTTGGAACCACTGCTAAAGAGACTTCACAATGGCTTTGAGTGGAAGAGTTTCAGCTTCGTTCAAACTTGGTTGTTTTAGGAAATTTCTTTGGTTCCCATAAAAAGCAGGCAGTTTGTGGGTACCATGTAATGCAGATTCAGGGTCCTTCCAGGTGAGACTTTTATCATGCCACCAACACCCTGCCTTATTCTTATTCACAGAATATTATGAGTCCACATGTCATCTTCCATTTCTAACCTTCCAATCTTTCCCCACTGATGTGTCTGTCTTTTTCTTTTGACAAAAAGAAAATTTTAAGGAAGACAAGAATTGAGAGCTATCTGACATCTTTTGTTGTTGGACATCTCCATCTGGAAACATCTCCACATAAGTAATAGTAGCAAACTGGTAACTGTTTTCTTGTTCAGCAGCTTATTTCTTAACTATATTTAGTCAGAATCAGAAGACAAAATGCTCTCTTTGGAAAGCAGTCTTGAACTTTTTAAAACTTTGATTTGGCTTAGGAAGGTCTACAATAAACACAGAGGAGAATGCTTTACATGGAAAAGGGCCTCAGTCTAGTTGTAGGTGAAGCCGACCTTGGACTTTCCTATGATTGTTTCTGCTGAAGTCTGAGAATTCCAATTGGTTATGCCAGAGATCACTGCACTCCCATGCAAAATGAATGGCCTGAATACAAAGAAGTAAAACCAGAGTTGCCAATAGGATTTTCATACCTCCTCTTTACTGCAGTTCTTTCCCATGATCCCCTACTACTTCCATCAATAACCTATACCTGAGAGTCAAAGAATACTCTAGAATAATTTAGTTGAAACAGTAGGTGCAACTGAAAGAAGAATTAGTGGATTCATGGTAACTGGGGAACCCCAGTTGCATGGGTACAAGTGCCCTATGTTAGAAGTTTGGAATCCCAGCCAGTGTGTTCCTTATAAGCAGTTAATTAACAGCCCAGCTAAATGTGACATTGTTCAATCAATTGCTAATTGAGTAAAAAAGTAATAATTGGAAAGTAAATAGACATAATGTGATTCTGATCTGTATTCACATGCAAGTAGAACATAGCTCCTACTTGCAAGTGGGGATGGTATATGACTATTGAATCCATGGGAGGGTCCCTTCCAAACCAAATAGTAGGCAAGGCGATTGGATCCAGATTGGAACCAAGATGGGATCAAATTATTAAAGTTCCATGTGACTACCAGAGTCCCAGTGCAGCTTCTGTTACCGGGGGTAAAAAAATGAATGCATTCATAAGAAATTGTAAGAATAATATCCCGCCTAATTTGGCCCCAAGAATTTAGCAGCATATATGTTATTTTAAGAGCAACAATTTACACCTACATTTTCCCATTATTTCCACTTTGCAAATTTATACGTATGAAGCAATGGTATAAAGTAAACTTCCTATACAAATATATACAAAAAATTTATTCTCAGTTCAATCCTATGCATGTCTTCTTAAAAGTAAATCTCCCTGATGAGGCTTATTCCTATGTAAGTGAGTATAGGATTTCCACCTTATAGTACATTCTTATGTAGTCTTCAATTGGACTTATGCAAAGGCAAAGCTGCAGGTCTATGTACAACCTTACCTGGGGCTATGTCCCATTGAATTCAGTGGCACATCTGAATAAACATAGATTGGATTGTGATACCACTTTCAGACCTTGACATATTAAAGAAATTGTACAGAAAAGTTAATAGCTATGGCTGATTTTTTAAGTCACAGATGGCTGCTCTGTTTACATCTGTTCGCTATTTTTTGTTTGCAACTAACATATCATAACCCAGAAATCAAATATGTATCTGATTTCATCTTCTCTCAACTAGAATGTATATAGCAGGAATGGCCAGACTAATGCTTGGAAGCTGCATGCGACTCTGCGTTTATTTTGCAGCTCTCTGTTTGCCACTGCTCATGGGCACCCAACTGCTGCTCTCAAACATCTGACATTTACTGTATGTGACTCTTCCACTGAGCAAGTCTATATACCAGGAAGAGTCTTCCACTCTTCCTGGTATATAGCAGTCCATTCTATTTGCATACTGATCTATCTATAATGTGCCTTTCAGTCATCATTTGAAGATCACTTTGAAGGTTTGAGCTCGAAAGCGGCCTTTCCCTCTGCAAGGGTGCGGACCCGATTGTATTGGTCCGCCCCCAGAGCCGGATGGATCCTGATGGATTCCTGGAAGCTCTGGGGGATTTTCCGGTTGACAAGGCTGGTGATCCTGTCGATGCCCTGGTTGAACTGTGGAATGAGGAGATGACCAGGGCTATTGACACGATTGCCCCCAAGCGTCCTCTCCCACCTGGCAGAGCCCGTTCATCTCCTTCGTATACACCTGAATTACGGGCGATGAAGCAGGTTGGGAGACGTCTAGAGTGTAGGTGGAGGAGATCACAGGGTGATTCTAACTGAACACACTTAAGAGCCCATTATCGGGCCTATGCTGTGGCAGTGAGGATGGCGAAGAAGAAATTCTTCTCCGTTTCCACTGCCTCCTCACAATGCCGTCCGGTGGAGCTTTTTCGGGTGGTGCAGGGGCTGATACATCCGGGCCCGAAGAAAGATCTTGTGCCACCCTCGAAGGCCCGCTGTGACGACTTTGCCAAGCATTTCAGGGAGAAAATCGCTCATATTCGCCACGAGCTTGTCTCTGCTATTGAATCAGATTCTACTGGGGAGATGCCATCGAGTCCACAATTAATGGATGAATTTCAGTTGTTGCAGCCTGATGATGTGGACAAGGTGCTTGGACAAGTACACCCTACCACTTGCTTACTAGACCCATGCCCATCTTGGCTACTTAAGAAAGCCAAGGACGGAATTGGGACCTGGATCCTGGAGGTGGTCAATGCCTCTTTAAGAGACGGCCGGGTACCTGCCCCTTTAAAG
>NW_025336087.1:34193879-34444357 GCF_004798865.1 Varanus komodoensis | reverse complement strand
GTCCTAAAGAAGGCATCCCTGGATCCAGAGGTGGCCGCCAATTATAGACCAGTGGCCAACATCCCATTCCTGGGCAAGGTGCTAGAGCAGGTGGTGATGGGACAACTCCAAGCACTCTTGAATGAAACTGATTATCTGGACCCATTTCAGTCCGGCTTCAGACCTGGGTATAGCACTGAATCTGCCTTGATCGCCCTGTACAGGGAGAGAGAGAGGGGGAGTGCGTCCCTGTTAGTTCTCCTGGACCTCTCAGCGGCTTTCGATACCATCGACCAGGGTATCCTTCTGAATAGGCTAGCGGGATTGAGAGTTGGAGGCACCACGTGGCGGTGGTTCTGTTCCTATCTCAATGGTGAATTTCAGAAGGTGGTGCTGGGGGACTATGGCTCTGCGCCAGGGCAGTTATGCTATGGAGTTCCGCAGGGGTCCATTTTGTCCCCTTTGCTATTTAACATCTACATGAAACCGCTGGGAGAGGTCATCAGGAGGGTGGGCTGCGGAATCATCAGTACGCTGATGATACCCAGCTCTACCTCTCGTTTTCCACCAATCCAGGTGAGGTAGTGGCTGTGCTGAACCAGTGCCTGGCTGAGGTAATTGGCTGGATGAGGGCCAATAAACTGAAGCTTAATCCAGACAAGACAGAGGTCCTGTTGGTGGATGGCTCGGGCCTCGGGATGGGGGACTTGGGTCTTGTCCTAAATGGGGTTGCACTCCCTCTGAGGGACAGGGTTCGCAGCTTAGGAGTGCTCCTCGACCCTGAGCTGTCTCTAGAAGCTCAGGTGATGGCGGTGGCGAGGAATGCCTTCCTTCAGCTTCAGCTGATACATCAGCTGCGTCCCTTCCTGGAGAATGACTGCCAGGCGACAGTGACACACACGCTGGTAACTTCCCAATTAGATTTCTGTAATGCGCTCTACGTGGGGCTACCCTTGATAACGGTCCGGATACTTCAATTGGTGCAGAATAGAGCTGCCAGGTTGCTGACGGGGACTGGGCGTTATTCTCATATAACCCCAGTTCTCTGTCAGTTCCACTGGCTTCCGATTGAAGTCCAGGCCCAATTCAAGGTGTTGGTTATGACCTATAAAGCCCTAAATGGCCTGGATAGCTAAAGGAACGCTTGCGCCCATATATGCCCTCCCGCCCCTTGAGATCAGCAATGGATGCCCTTCTCGGGGAACCCTCTGTGAATGATATTAGGAGGGTGAGTACCTGGAGGAGGGCTTTCTTTGCGGTGGCACCCCATCTATGGAATGCGCTCCCCAGAGAGGTCCGCCTGGCGCCGTCATTATTTGTTTTTCGGCGCCAGGCTAAGACCTTTTTATTTAAAACTTATTTTAATTGCTAAATTGTTGAATTAATTAGGATTTTAAAATTAGCCGAGAATGCCCCAGGGGAGTTTAAAATATTTTTTTTCTTTCAAATTATTATATTATTATTTATGTATGTTTTGATGTGTTTTTTGTGAGCTGCCCCGAGGCTTTGTTGCGATGGGGGCGGCATAGAAATGTTTTAAATAAATAAATAAATAAATAAATAAATAAATAAGATATCATAGTCTGGCTCTCTCTGGCTTGCTTGCTCTCTCTCTCTCTCTCTCTCTCTCTCTCTCTCTCACACACACACACACACACGTTATTGAATAAGCTGTTAATTTGTTTATTTATTAATATGGCATCTTTCTTATGTGTGGCACTTACCAGAGGATGAGAGGAAAGGTACAATGGAGTTTATCATCTAAATTCCAAACAGAGAAACAACAGAGCAAGGGGAGACAAGTGGAGCTAGAGTAAATGGGAAAGGAATCTGGATTGTTCCAGCTGTACATGCTTAATTTGAATTACAACAGTGGGATCTGTGCCAAAATTTTCCCTGAAAAGGTAGCCACAGTAATGTGTGCGTTTTTCCACTCAGTTGCCCCAATCCATCTAGGAGCTATAACTTTGTTCTAAACAGCTGGGACTGTCTATCACATAAGGGCTCTGAGTGTACACATCCAGCTGTTGCACATATAGTTGGATCTGGACCCTAGTCTTCTGAAAAGTTCATATGGAAATCTGATTGAATATGCAAATAAAATAAAAATGCCCCTATGAATCAAATGGTAGAGCTTAATGTCCAGCTAGTAATAATTTGTATGAAAGATAGTAGAAAAGTTTTATTCTTTCATGCTGCATTTTGGTGGCCTGTGAATCATTCTGTAAACTGCATAAAGGCCTTTGTGATAGCCTTGGAAAAGACAAATTTATTTTATTTATTTTTATTTTATTAAAACATTTTTATGCCGCCCCATTCGCCGAAGCCTCGGGGTGGCTTACAACAAATAAGTTAAATAACATTTTAAAATATATACATTAAAATAAATTACAAATATACAATATAAAATAAGCTGCCCTGGCCAGAAAAATTCAATAATATTAACATTTAAAATGCTGCTTGAATAAAAAGGTCTTCGCCTGGCGCCGAAAAACAAATAACGATGGTGCCAGGCGGACCTCTCTGGGGAGCGCATTCCATAACTTAGGTGATCCCACATTTCAAAATAGGCTTAGAATACTCGTGGGCTCATGATCCCCAATGAGCAGAAGGCTACAAGAGCCAGCTCCAGGTCAGATTCTCTAAATAGCATGCCTCACATTACAATGGTAAGAAAGATTATATCCTGTTTTCATTCAAAAATATTTTTGCAACCATGCTACTTGGGTTTGCATTAATTTTTATTCTAGTCTATAGAATAAAATAACCTACTTTTCCATTTTTCAGTTTTCAAACCATCATATTTGTTTGCAACAGCCTAATTTTCACCTCTCATAATATCACATAGTTAGATCCAATTTCCAGTTCCATTCATCTACTAAAGCAACAGTGTTTCTTGGATGCAATGATATGCAAGTCGAGACAGAAAAAAGGGCCTACTACCATGCTGAATACTGCAGGTTTTGGGACATCCAATAGAGGATAGGAGGAATGTGGCTAGAATTGCCTCTGTGGTCTCCTAATCCTCCAAAACATTTGCACAGTCAACTCAACTCTGCAGGAGAGTCTAAGCTACTTAGACTCTTCAAATTGTTTTTCTAAATCAGAAAATTCAATGCAATATTAATTGAATGCAAATTAAATGTTCACATATTTTGTCTTTAAGAAGAACAAGGACCTCATTGTAAAACTAAATGTGAGACATGAATTTATGGGAGGTACTTCTGTAGATGAAATAAGGCACTTACAGTTCTCATCCTGTGCAATGCACTGTAAGGGGATTCCAAAGAAAGATGTGTAGCTGTCATTATACCACACCAACAACTCTGTGCCCCTGGGAATATCCATGCAAGCCCGGTAGAATATATTTGACCTGGTCATAACAAAAAAGAAAGCATGAGTGAATACTTGGGACATAATTCTTAAGGAGTATCCATCTCATCAGCACAAGAGAGACAAGACATAGTATCCTGGTGACGGTTGTCCTCCATCAAAACCCCAATGTTTCTAGTTGAGCTGACCTCTCCCTGTCCTAAATCTCATCTCAGGGCTACTTAAATCAGAATCAATTTGTTCTAAAGGAGAGAAATAAAAGGCAGAACAGCCTGTCTTCAAACATCTAGAGTGAAGAAAGCTATCGGAAAAGATCATGGGAAAATAATTAGCCTGTGACAAGCATGAAACGCGGTTAATACAAATTATATCTTTTAATCGCAGAGGTATATGTATTCTTGGTGTTTTATGTATTTTATTGTATGCTGCTTCAAACAGATGTTGAGGGAATTAGAAGAAAACTGTATTAATAGATACAGCAAATGAGTAAATAAATTTTAAATAGAGAACCCATGAAGTAGAATAAAAAAGCAAAAAGTAATCTAAACTCTAAGTACATTGAAAGAATAGGAATATATTTTAGCATGACATCCTTTAAAATGGTTTAAAAATTATTTTTATAATATTGAACTATGTTTCTAGCCCTGTGTTGTTTTATGTGCCCCCCTGCCTCCCCTCCCCCCGTGGATGTGCGCGCGCACTTGTGCATGTGTGTAACAGAGAACCAGCTAAGGGTTACTTGGGAAGGGAAGAATTAACTCTGAGCTTGAAGGCCAGCCCACTCAACCAGGTGGCAATTCAAATGGGAATGCAAAAAGCCCCAAGACTGTAGGCCTGAAGGGTATACAATTTCCACGTGCTTACTGGGAAGAGGTCACCCTATGAGTCTTTTGTTTGATCTAACTGGATAAAACAGCAGACCCAGCTCAAGGCTCCCTGTTGCTGCCAGAGGTTCTGTTGAGAAACACTGCTCTATTCTACCCGGAAGAAGGCTACGTTGGTATTGTATATTGCATTAGTGGTATGAACAGCTAGCTTTGTTATTTTTCAGTCCGAGGAGGCCAACTGGCCTGGAGATCTTGGGGGGAGCTAAACAATGTGAGTCCAGTGAAACTGCGGCTCTCCAATCCCCCGTTCTCTTCTCTACCCTTGTTGTAGTGTATGTTGTGTATTGTAGCGTTTTAAGACCCTCCACCGCTATATTGTCTCGTGTCTTTTAATGAACCTGTTTTTACCCCAAGTTTGGATTGTCCTATGCTGAATCCAGTGTCTGGCCACAGGATTTTGGGGTTCAGGGAAGCAGGGTAGGGAAGTGAACCCTGTCAGTCTCTGAGAGGTGGGGACTCAAGGGCAGCTGATTGTTACAATAGGATGTCAATGCTAAAATATAAAATTTACACTGTTTTAAGGTCGATTCCTATGCATGTTTAGAAAGAAAAGAAAGATGGCTGGCTAGGAAAGGTCTTTTTTCCTGTTTAAACTTGCATTGGAGTATGCCTCTACAGTGTAATCCTAACCCTCTGATATTGCACAAGTGGCCCTCCATTTGCCAAAGCATGGCAGGTTGAAAGGTGCCACTCAGTGTTTTTTTCTGGTAATAGCCACCATATGGCCACCGAACAGGGGTATTTTGGAGATGGGAATAAACTGGCCTTGTATTCACAGGTTGAAAGCCCTTCTATTACTCCAAGTCAAGCCCATCCTCTCACCTAATTTCACTCCCATTGCTTCAGTGCAGAACATTTTAAAAACTTAAAAGCTCAGTAAAGCTGCCTGCCACCTTTGGTTTTGTTGTCAGGAAACGCACCTCTCCATTTTTTTCTCATTTCCACTTAGGATTACTCTGCCGAACAATTGTATCATTTTGATTTTTTTCTGTTTTGTTTTTATTTCTTTTTATCCCAGACTTTAAATACCAATATAGCAGAACTGCCTGATGCGCAGGTAAAGAGTAAATGATTAAGGATGCAATCCTATGCATGTTTAGTCAGAAACCGAGTTTTGAAAACTGGGTGGAGTAAGGTGCAAGTTGAAGGCATTTTATACATGTATTTTTATACATAGGATACTGCCTTAATTTCATTGAACATTTATTCATAACAGAAAATATATGTGCCCAGGGTTAGAGCACATAATTTGCACATAAAAGTGTCCCAATTCCATCCTCTACATTTGCTTTAAGGCTGGGAACAGCTCAGATGAAATCCTAGCCCTGACTCAGAATCGGTATGTCTAGAAATGATTACAGTGTCTCCTCAAGGTAGCCAATTACTCTCCTACTTAACTGTACCTTTAACATAACCTACTAATAAGCTTGATAAATCATTGGTCTGACTTAGTGTACAGTAGGCCCCTATATTTCTCACACTTCAATAGGTAATTAATTATTTAGCAATAAAATACAATAAATTCTTCCAATCTTTTAGTCTGAATTTGTTAAACAATGTTAGGTAACATTTGAGTCTTAATGTTACTGATAACTTGACATTTCTTTGACATTGCTTTAACCTTAAAATAGCAATAGCAATTCACAAACCTCTGCTGAATGTGAATTTACATTTCTTTAGAATCTAAATAATAGAAGTAAAATTTATTCATGTTTATTCTGAAGTCTAAAGTTCAACTGGATATTCTTCTTTGGAGAACTTCATTATTTTCCTGTGCATTATTTATCTTTCAGTATGAGAACATTATTAAGTTTGTTGTTTTGAACTACCTTATCAGCTTTTATTGAATGAAAACTTGTACATAAATTTAATTAAAATATGTGCTACCTACACTCTCAAGAGATAACATAGAATAAGTATTGCTATAAAAACATACAAATTGTGGCTCTCTAGATGGTTTTGCTTATAATTCCCATGAGCCCTTGCTAGCATTGCCAATGATGAAAGATGTTGGGTGGGGCAACAGTTGCTCACCCATTCCCCATGTGTTCATAAAGGTGACTTTTCTATTGAGAAAACCTAAAGACAATAGCACATAATTTCTCAACAAAGACAAATATCTAGGAATGTCAGAACGCTTCTGGCACACCTTCTATGAAAATAAGACACAGCGATATCACTATAGAACACAATCCAATCCTTATCCATATTTATTCAGAAATAAGCCCCACTGATTTCAATGGACCTTACTTCTAGAGAGCTATGCTCAGCATTATAACCATTACGAGAAGGTAAAATTTTAAGAATTATCATGGTGTAGTGGATTGTTGCTTAAGCCTGTTACAGTAAAGTAAAACATCCTTATGTGAGATAGATAGCAATTCAATAAATACAAGATGAGCATTCTATTCTGGATGAAATATTACCCACCAGAATGATACAGCCACAGTGTTAAGAAATGGCCATTTTTAACACTCCCATGTGTGAAGTACAGACATAAATGGACTTTTTAAAAAGTTGAATCTCCACTTTCTGCAGTGAAGAATTACTACAAATATTAGCCTGAAGTTTGAGATAAAAGTGTGCAGGGTTGGTAGGCCTTAACTGTAGCCCCTTGTAAAGAATTGGCGTAGTGGTGCAATTTGTTTCTTGTATAACACTGCAGACATAGGGAGAATCCTTAACCACATTTTTCATGGCAGTGAGATATGCACTTGTCAACATATTTTGTCACCGCAAAGTGGCTCTTGGCAACAGGATCATAAAGATCAATAGAAAAGTGCAGATTCTCAATATTTTACGAGCAGCTGCAAAAATTTCATTTATCTTGTTATTTTCCTCGCTTACTGCCACCCTGTCTCAGGAGGGCACTGCTGGCTAAGCAAAATGCTTTTTCCCAACATTCTATGAATATCTGACAAAAACTCCTGCCTTTGTCTCTTTGCTGCCCTCTTTCTCCACCCCTCCATCTATTTCCACCCAGGCTGTACATTTTATTAATTCTTTCCACTGTTACATAAAAATCAAAATCAGGGCAGTGCTATAAATCACCCAGATCTCCTGTCTTTGGGGTGGGGGGGAAACGAGTCTACTTTGTAGTTCACCCTTGTAACTTTTCATCTCTCTGTTTGGCTTCACCTAACATAAACACAGCAGCCTAGCAAATGAATGTGCTAAAACCCAATGACACACTCTGCTGCTGAAAGAACTGAACTGTTTTCTAGCAATGGGTGGTCTCTGAGGCTTGGAATAGACCAAAAAAAGAAGGGAAAAAGTGTAAGCATACACCATTCCTTACAAGCGAACAGAGCTTCCAAAACTTGCAGAAATCTCTGCATGCTGAAGTACATCAAAGGGATTTTTCCTCTTTCGGATAATATTTCCTTTGCTGACATGTATTTAGTATTGTGGTTGGATGACTCATAAAGATAGCTTCATGGCGTCCCAAC
Source organism: Varanus komodoensis (assembly GCF_004798865.1). Lineage (NCBI taxonomy): Eukaryota > Metazoa > Chordata > Lepidosauria > Squamata > Varanidae > Varanus > Varanus komodoensis. The sequence goes on along the minus strand of NW_025336087.1, from coordinate 34,436,709 downwards.
GCAGTTGAAGCAGAACACATGCCAACAAACATTATTGTCAGCTTCAAAATAAAAACAAAACGTTCAGCTGAGGGTCAATCAATCAAGAGTGCTTTGAAGAAAATTCCATTTAGATATTACAAATCATAACAGAATGAATTTAAACCAGCTGACTTTCAGTGAAGAGGACATTCATGTACAATAAAAAATAGATGGTTTTTCAGTGTCCAACTTTTCTATTTTCTTATACTTGGATGCAGTCCCTGGTGATAGATGCCAGTTTTATTTTATTTTTTTAATAAGTTTTTGCAGTTCATTTTTAAAAGATCTAAAGTAATCGAAAACAGATCAACAGAGGGAACTCTAAGCAACAGCTACAGAATGAAAGGAGAATTGTAAAATCCACTTAATATGGACAGATGTTTAATGACTTTCTTATGGACACATTTTTCTTAAGACTTTCATCTGTATGTATGCAAATATACCCCAATCCACTGATTTCTGGGAAGCACCATGTTTCTACATGTACAAGTACCTTTGTCAACAAGGGCTGTCCTCTTCAGTGAAAGGGGCAGCTGTGCATATGCATTCCTTTGTGTAGGAAGTATCACATTTATTTTTTGGTTCAGGTGACATAAGGACCTCTAAGACCACATAGGGCTCTGTGTAAGCACAACTTCTAAACATACATACTCTACATATATGATTGTGATTCTTTCTCTAGGAAAGAAAATGCATGGACTACTAAGCAAAGTGCTATTTATTACTTTATTACAATTCTTTGATTTCCTTCTTTACTTAAAAAAATATATTTTTAACTTCTGTCCACCACAGGTGGTATACAAAAGGGAAAAAAGGAGTAAAACACATTCAAAGTAACAAACCAAATTAAGAACAGCGCTATCACTGAAACTCAAGAGGCAGAATGAGCCCCAAGCTAAAAACCTTTAAAAGTTGAATGGAACAAAAATATTATGACCATCCAAAACTAAACAAAGATTGAGCCAGCCTTGTCTTGCTAGATAGAGAATTCCAGATTGAGCCTATGTTTGCATGACAAACAACTCATCACGGGCAACTAGCTGTGTTGGGCTGTTGTTTCAAACCCCAGTGCATTCTCTACCAGGTGGATTAATTTTCACATTGAAGCCAACCACAAACATCATGGGTTGTCATACTGTTGGTTATTTCCATGGTGGATTATCATATCATCCAAACCTATGGATTCAGAGGATCACCTTCAGAGCCACATGGCAAGGATAGCAAAACAGCCCATGTCACTGTAATCTTGACAGTGCTGCTACAGCCTCCCTCACCAGTCATTGGCCCTCCACTGAGGCCCAAATGGTCGCTGAAGGAGCATCACTCTTTCACCACCTTAAATATATAAATACATAAATAAAACAAGCATGCAACTGTGTTCATAATTTTATATCATTTCCCCTATTCTTTCACAAAAGCTTAAGAACACAGATTCACTTGTCCAATATGTGTAGCCTTGTCTGATCAATGTCTTCACATGTTTCCCATATCAAAGTTAAGTACGTAATGCATAATGAAATTGACAAGGATACATATGGGCTACTCTGCACTTAGTTACTGAACGGTCAGGTGGAGCGGGGGAAACAGTAGCAGAATGGAGAATCAGTAAAAATGAGGAGGGAAAGTGAATTAAGTAAGTGAACAGAGGGAATATTTCCTCCTTAAAAAGGTAATATTTTTGCTTTTAATTGTTTAGCTGACACTTCTCAGTGTCTTCCTCCTTTTCAGTGCTTGAGAATCCAGCTACTCCAGAAAGAGAAGTTATTAACCCTCCTCCTCTTTTACAGCTCTTTTTCAGAGCAGTTACTGCTGCAATTACTGTGTGAAAGTTGCACAGTATGTTCTCAACTGTAGAAATTTGTGAATCTTACCCTTTAAAAAAACCCTTAGAAGGTGGCTGCATGGAACTGAATGAATGGGCCACACTGTGTGCCCCACTTGTTCCATCTTGTTCAGCCATTCTTGAAGGGCATTTGTAATGGTAGCAGTACTTGAATAAATGTAAAGATTGGGAATGGAGGGGAAATTTGCACATATTTAAGGAATGGGATGTGTGCAATTATTTCAAATCGTTTAAGCAACCAAAACTACACATCTGAATGATTAACCTGCATTCTTCTGCACTTGTGAAAGAATGTGCATAAAAAGAAAAAATGCTCACACGTGTACTTTTGAATCAACAAAGAAATAATTTTTAAAAGGCAGAGAATTAAATGGGGTAGCAATCAGAGTGGGAAGGAGGCCAGGAAGAGTAGACAAGGCAGGTTCTGCTGCAAAGACGCCTGGGATATGTGCCATAGCTGGGTGGAGCACTGGCTGGATGGATGAGGAGAAAAGGTCACAGCAAGCCTACTCATCTTTTGAGTGTACTGTGGATTGTTCAGTGAACAACCCACCCATGGTAGTTATTTGCAGGATTGATTAACAACCCATCCACAGAAGGCTTAGCCCTGCATTTCCACAAACCTAGTCTCTGTTGGTATATTCAGTGAAAGAGTATACAATATACTCTTTCACTGACATTCAAGCACAACTGTAATTGGAGATTTTCTTTTACAAAAATTAACCAGTGTATATGTCCTATTTGTTTAGCCTGAAACAATACAATTTGATCATTTGTCTTGTTATAAACTGGACGTCTCATGCAAAAACTACATTTTCCTCTTTTTTCTGTGGAAAACTATTTTAAATAATATAAACAAAATTAAAGCTTGATGCTATCATTATTTTTTACATTAAAAAACATACACACACCCCTAACTAATAAAGCAAACTGGTCAAACCTTCATATTGCTATCATGTCTGATAGTGCCAAACAGTTGTTTCTAATTTTAACAGGGAAATATTTGTTTATCATTGCATTGTTTAGCTATATTTTTATACAGCACATTTACTAGGCTGCCTTGATTGCACATATAAGCTAATAGTCACCATAGTCAAATGTCCAGATTCAACTTTTCATGTTTACTCCTAGTCCTGAACCAGCTACAGATTCTGATTTTCTGCACAGACAAGTGCTGGGATCTGTAGTGCTCTCTGTTCCTCACATGGAAGAAATGCTCTTCTCCTAATCTTCATGAAGAGAACTATGCTCCAGTATTTTGAAGCTGAAGTGCCACTAACATTTGAAAGATGGATAAACAGCATGCACTGTGTTATGAAAAGCAACATCCTCCTTCCCCATGTATGGCTGCCAAGGTTTTTTGTGAAGGGTTCTGTGCCTATAATAGCTGCAGAGAAGGGACATGTCTAGCAGGTGTGACTTCTAAATCCACAGCACTGTGATGGGAAAAGCTATGTCTGCCAAAAAGACCAATAAAGCATTTACTAAACTCTCAGGATTTTGTCCCATGTTCCTTTCCCTTATTTGTATTCTTAAAATGTGTGCAGTGAAGAGGTTGGGAAACTGCAAATGCATACTTCTTTGTAATATCTGGATAATAGGGCGTGATGAGAAAGTTGAACAACACATCTGTCTCAGACTTGTGCCTCATAATGCACACATGTAAATTTTTAGCCACCCCTCTAGATTTGCTTTGGGAATGCAAGGGGAAAAAATGAATATGCAACATGGGCCTTTAAAGATTTTGAACACATCCCTAAGAGCAGCTTCTGGTCAACAGCAACTTGAGGCCAAAACAGGCATTACATTAAATGTGTGTCTAGCAGCTACAGCTGGTTTTATTTTTATTCTAGGTCAGGTGCTAGTCCCCCTATCTGGACTGAGCCCTAAGTTTGCCACCGTCAAGAAGCTGCTCTGATGGACTGCTTTAAAAGTGAATCGTGCAAATTTAGGGCCTGTACATTTACCAGTAAGTTTTAGACAAGAGAGCTAAGTGGAATCTAGGTGTCAAGAGGCAAACTGATACCACCTTCATGCCTTGCTTGTTGCCTTATTGGAAACACCTGTTCACTACCATTCATTCTGGACGCTAGACTAATGTTCCAATTCTAAACACACTTGCCTAGAAATAAGGGCCATTGAAGTCAGTGGAGCATCAGATATGGACATTGTAAGACTGCACTCCTTGTACACACTGACCTGGGAATAAACCTGGAAATAAATGCAATTAAGCTCAATGGGGTTTATTTATAAATAAATATGCATAGGACTGCATCATAAATTAACTTTCCATCTGATTTTGCATGGTTCACTTTATATTTTATGAGGGACTAAAATTTCAGTTCTTTTGACTAATGAAGATGCAGCAAGCCTGTTATCCCATCCGATGGACATGTGGTAGGAGTCAACGCCTGCAGAAGACCTTCTTGCAGAGGCACTATTCTGAAAATGGTTGCACAGCTCTAGTATAAATCTTGGCATAACAGAGACTTAGCACTAATATAGATCTCTAGGTGTTGTGCAATACCTGGTTCAAGGAACTGTCTTGTGGAGTAACAGAAGTTTGTTACTGGATTTCAGCCAGCTTTTCTCACATAGGAATCTTGTGAGAGTATTTCCTGCACTAACTTAGGAAAGGCTCTTCCACTTCAGAATGGTTCTTCTGGATCCCTCCCAATAAGTCCAGCACCTAGTAATATAATCTCAGAGAATTCTAGTAATCATTGTATTTATAAAGCAATGGTCTTAATAAAGTGAAATAAGCAATTCAGAAAATACCCACTGATAGACAGATGTCTAACACACTTTGCTCTGACAAGACTTTTATCATAGCATATAAACTGAAACATACTTTACCTGTACTGAACTACAGTTAAATTTTGTTCCCCACAGTGCCTTGCACATCGAATATACCTCATCCAACTTGACTTACTGGGTTCCCCACCATCAATAAAGTGCTGTAGTGTCCCATCCTGGTCATATATCTGTAAAAGAGGTCAGAAGGTCAAGTAGTTAGAATGAATCATCTGCAGTCATTTTCAGTGCTCTGCTGGTGTTTTTCTGTGTCTCTTCCAGAAATTTATTGCAATAGGATTTCACAGCTTATTAATACTCTTAGAAACCCAAATGGAACATAGAACAAATATTTTTAGTGATGGAAGCTTGTCATGCTTCTCTTATCAAGCCAATCTTTCCTACATCTAGCATACTCTTTGTGTAACAAAGATGTAACCATATTTCCCAAAGAACATTTAACCTATTTTGACAGGCCAGACTTAAATAATGAACTGTCATATAAACAAACACAAACAGAAAAATCTGGATGCAAGAACTGCACTAGAAAGGCTGGACAAGGGTCAGCATTCTCTGAGCAACTATTTAGCCCCCTTTTCTTATTATTTCATTAAAACCTTTCACTGATAAAATATTTCCCAAAGTGAATTGCAGAATGTTAAATGGTGAAGAAATGTGATTCAACATCATGCTTGGGGAAAATGCCAAAAAAATGCCAGCTCTGGTCACCTAAATGAAAACTCGTAAATGAAACTAACAACTTAAACATTCAATGCTAAAAGTCAAATTGGGCATGATACAGCATACTAAGTTTTCAGCCCTACCATTTGGTGGAACAGAGGGCCATCCACAGGAACTTCAGTCTCTGGAGGTGAACTTGGCAAAAACATATGGCTACCTCTGTGATGAACAAAGCAGTAGGAATCTAAGAAGTTGCAATTGTCTGAATCCCTGGAATGCTGCTGCCACTCAATATAAGTAATATAAGTAGTATATTACTTATACTGAGTGGCAGCAATATTCCAGCGATTCAGACAATAGCAGGAACAGTCTTGCCATTAGGCAAAATGAGGCAGCTGTCTCAGGCAACAGACAATGAAAGGGAGCAAATAGAGCTTTGCATGCCATACACTCTGCCCTGTTCCTGCTAAGCTAGCCTGGCAGTGCAGAATATTATCCTTTCATCTGTGTTGAAGTAAGAATCAATGGACACTTTGATCAGCTTTTATACTTGGAATGCAGGGGCTGTAAGGGAGAGGCATCATCCTGTTTCCATGGGCCACAAAATATCTTAGAATGGATCTGAACACAGTGTTAACCAACCTTAGCTGCAAATACTAAGCATAAAACCTGGAACCATTAGCATGCAAAGCATATACTCTAAAGCTAAATTATGGCTTCAAGATAGCGGTAAAGCTCTTTAAAAAATAATGACAGTGGATGGGAAACAACTATTTCAAATCTTACTAAACTATGGAGGGTTCTTTCTTTTTTTGAATAGAGAATGAACAACTGGATTAGGAGAAAGTGTCCTTTGGAAAAAATGGCATTCCTTAAAAGAAAACCATGATTTAAAGGGTACTATATTTTTAACTAACACCTTTTCTTTTGAGCTTTGCTCTTTTATCAAGGTTAAAGAATCAAATCTTTATGAGGGTTGTGAATGTTTAATACTTTCTTTTTGTAACTCTCATGATTATTTCATATGGTTTTGGTTCTCTGGGGAATTAGGAACAGAAGAGCTAAACAAAAAACAAAGTGAACACATTCCTTAGGGCTCATTGCTCTTGAATGGAAGAGGCAGAAAATGCACTTATCCCTGAAGCAAGAGAAAGTCAAGTCCTCTTTTTAAGAACCCTCTTGACCTGTTCAAAACTGACCACAGCATGAATGCTTCTGAACAAGCTACTCATGCTGTTCTTGGCTTACTGACCAGGTAAACCCCAGAACAAGTTTTATGGAATAAATAAGTTAAGGCCCTATGACGATTAACCAGAAAAGCTCTATTGCATTAAATAAAATGAAAAGGCATCATCCCCAGCTATTCACTTTTTTTCTTTTGCTGATGCATACCTTAAAAGAAACACACCAGTATACAAACTTAAAATAACAGTGTCCTTATTTTCCTAAGTTCAGCCCACAAGAGAAAAAAGTACTCTTGTGGGCTGAGTAAGTTCAGCCCACTAAGCATTCCCTTTTTTTAAATGCGCATGTTGCAGCTGCATAGATATTATTTCTAATTTTGCATACTGTAGCATATGATCTTTTCTCTGTGTCTGAGAGGGTTATGATAAAACATTACTAATTCATTGTTATTTTTAACTCAGTCACTTCTGGTTTAATCTTCATGCTGAAAGGTGACATTGTATTGTAAACATATAAGTATTTATTTTCTTTTTCTAAGGAAACTAGCACAAACTTGAGAGAATAACTCTGAATGAAGTTAGTACTGTCACGCTTACCAGAATCCAAATTTAGTAAAAGTGGATAAGAACACAAGAAAAGCCATGCTCGATCAGACCAAAGGTCCCTCTAGTCTAATTCCTCCATACACATAGTGGCAAATGAGCCAGGATGGGTACAAGTCCTCTGCCTGCCCAAACTCTTCAGCAACTAGTGTATGCTGGCATGTCACCTCTGGTAAAGGAGGTTGGACATAACCAGCAAGGCTAGTAGCCACTGAGAGCCTTCTTCTCCATGCATCTGTTCAATCCCCTTTTAAAGCCATCTAAATCGATGGCCATCACACTTCCCATGGCAGTAAATTACATAATTTAACTATATGTTGTGTTAAGAAGTACTTCCACTGATGTATCCTATACGCCCTCCCCCCCAGTCAGTTTCATGGGATGTCCCACCATTTTAGTGTTATGGGGGAGAGAGAGAGAAATCTCTCCCTCTCCACTTTCTCCACCCCATGAATTATTTTAAACATATTTTATCTCCTCTTACTTGCCTTTTTCCTAAGCTGAACCATCCCAGTTGATGTGGCCTTTTCTCATAGGAAAATTGTTCTAGCCCCCTTAATCACTTTCATTGCCCAATAATGTTCTGGCTGGTTCCACAACTAACTGCTGGAACCAGTTAGTTGGTCTGGGGCTCGGTCATTTAGGACATCAAGAAATTTAACCTGTCTGTCAGAATTGGAACATGCATTTATCCAGTCAAGTACTTCCTTTGCTGGAGGCCTCTGTGATTTCATTCCCCTCTCAAGATCACCCTGAGCATTTTGGACTAGAGGATAATAGCATACTCATATGTCTAAATTAGTCCGGGGGCCAAGAATTTTCACTTAAAGTGCTTCTGTGGAGAAGTCTTCACATTTTTTATTATCTGATGCCATGATGCCCGACCAGAAGGAAAGGACACACGTCTAGCGGCAGCAACGGCAGGGCCAGCTGTGTGTAGCTTTCCTGCCTCATTGCTGCCTTGTGTTGGAATGGTGCCCTATATGTGTGGAACTTCATGCTACACAGAGAAGCTCTAGTCTCCTTCTAGGGAAGCTGTCATGCTTGCAAGGAGTACATGGGTGGCAGGTGAGCATCACCACCAGTGTGATTGTCTCAGGGTATCCTGCTCTGCTTACTGCCCTCTGCCCCACTCCCACCCTGTCACCAAAAAACCATGGAACTCTCCATACATTGTGCCAGCCCACCCTCCTGACAGTCTGCTGGCAGAACTTCTTGGAGAGATGCCCAGATGGGCACAATCAGGGAAGCCTGGCTGGCAAAGTGTGCTTTCTCCATCCCTAGCACTGGTGCCCACACTGCTGCCCTTTGTGTACCAGGCTGCTGGGATAAGACATTTCTGGCAGCATGAACATATCCTGCACATGGTGGGAGCACTGGGCACATATACAGTGGGGGGAGAGGTGTGTATGTCTCAAGTGTGTGGAGGGCTGGTTATGCATGGGCATGGAGTATGGCAGTAGTATTTGTGGGAGGTGCTCTGTTTCTCCTGCAGAGCAACAACCCTACTCTAATGAGTAGACTATGGCTGCACAGAGCTGCAGAGGAAACAAAGCAGGAGCTGGATGACAACAGATCCAAGATAGTATTTAGGCCAATGGGAGACAGGCAGGCAAGGAGGCAGGATTGGTTCCCAGCTACAGGGGCTGACAGGATATGTACTGCCATTTGAAGAAAGATGGAGGTGAGTAGAAATAGATACTCATGAATAGATACCATGCAATGATTTGAGTGAATCAGCCAGTTCTTCACAAATTGCACCTGGCCCACATGATTTTGGGGTGCTTATATGCACAGATTTCATTAGTAGTTTAAAAAAAATTAGTAACGAGCAGTCGATCTTCAAGATGGAAGTCTGTAGGCTGGTTGAACTCTCACCATAGCAACAATCTTGTGATTGACAGCCGCCCAGAGGTGCTGTGGCACAATTGGGTGGCCTACAAATATTTTAAATAAATAAATAAAAGTGCATGAACACAGGACAGAAGCTAAGATTCCATCCAGCACAATAAATGTGTGTCATTGTTTAGTGTTACATATGAACTCGGCCACAGCGACTAACAGCCTCATGTTGAAAAGCTATCAGACTAATAAGTACTTTAGGTCAGACTTCCCTAACCTGGCACTCTATAAAGAAGTTAAGGCAGCAATCCCCATCATTCCCAGCCATCACAGACCAGTATTCTGGCTAGGAATTATGGCAATTATGCTCCATCACATTTGGAGGGTGCCTGGTTAGGAAAAGTTGCCATATGCTATAATTATATGACTCTGCTCTATGTTCTTTTCCACACTGTGATTTGTTTTAATGATGATGTAGTTCATTGGACTCATAATTTTAATTCTTGAAGAATGACAGATATTTGTAGTTTAGTTTATATTTGAAGACTGTAACATACCCTATCCACCAGTCACAGAAATTGCTGGAGTATGATGAGACAGTTATAATTCCATGGAAGCAGTTTCCAAAATTTATTTATCTAAAACACTGAGTATTCCCAATATTAAACTACAGAAAATGGAAATATAAATGCTGACAAACTAATTAGTTTTGAGACAAACTAATGACCATCTAGCCTAATATTCTGTCTCTCACAGCCAGACCCAGATATTTCAGGGTACATTAACAACACAAACTGTTAAGAGAGCCCCTGTAGTCTGTTAAAGTAACTTCATTTAAAATAATATAGTATTAGAAGGATCTTAAATATGAGGATGACTGTCCTTAGCATTTTATACAATAGCTATTGATAGTCTTTCTGTATTCTAAGACGTTTTGCAGTAACTTTTTGTACTTTATTAAGCTATTGGCAGTTAGTACTTCTTGTGAAGAGAATTCCAGAGGTTAATTTTGAAACAGACTGAAATGCATAAATTCAGTTTGTGCAGAGAAAATATACTGAATTAGGAAGAAATTATACAAGTCTTTCAGTAGCCCCAGCAAGAGAAAACTGATAAGCAATTAGACAGACTAAAGTACATAATAAAGGACTATAAAAATGCAGCATATCAACTTCTACCAGAAAATTTATTCCTGAAAATAATTACTTGAATCTATCTTTTCCAAGAAAACAAAGGTCATGTTTACATAACATGCATGCATTGTTTACAGTTCACTCTGTTCAGCAAGGTCTCCTGGCTCTCTGTGTAGCATTTTCTGGAAGCTGGAGGGACTGCCATAGGAAGGCCAGGAATGAGAAAGTCTACTTCTATCAGCACAGCTGATTCAGCTTAAATGTGGATCCACCTCTTCATATACATACAAGTGGTACATGCATAGCATCTGTGCACATCACCCACCAAAATATGGAGATTGGAAACAGCAAAGGCAAGCAATATCCCATTCTATTTCCCTCCAAAACTAAGGCAGAATAAGATGTATGTCTAAACCACCCCCTGCACAACTTAGTATGCATGGCTCCTTTCTTTTCCGATGCCCTGACTGCTCCATTCACCACTCTTGTCTTATGCAAATATACAATGTTTAATCATCGTACATGTCTGATACCTTCCTCTGTTATTATTCTTCCTTCCTGTACACCTCTTAATCTGAGCCAACTAACAGTGGTTGAGTGCTTGATAGCACTTATTTCCTTCATGGGCTTGACAGCTTTTCATGTAGAATATTTTGACAAAGATCAAAGGAAGGATGGCTAGATGCACCTATGGTTATGCGAGGACAGCTATGGTTATGGCAGTGACTGCCACTCTGGCTAAACTAAATAGCTTGGATCACTAGGACACCTCCTGCCTAAGCAGCCACAGTTCAAGGAAAGTTTTGGTGGCAAATCTACTGATGATGTTGGCAGCATTTAATGGAACTGTGAGCTAGCTCTGAGTCCACAGCAGTCCTGAACCACTGCACATGCTAAATGGGTTTGTAAATGCATTTTGCACGATTATTGTCAGCAAATACCTCATGTAACAGAGAGCAGTGGGCAGTATTGGAGAAGTTTACCTTGCCACACTTCTTCTTGGACTAGAATAAGTCAATCTGACTGGCCTATGGTAGAAAATACTCAGCTATTTTTGGCCCTGGCCAGTCACTAGAGTTCTACTGGGCTTAAATCCCATGATGAAGCTCCTCAGAGCTCAATATGACCATTTTCCTGTTAACAGTCTCGTGGTAATCCTTAAATAATGACTACCATCAATTGGGAACTATGACTTTTTGAACATTGTATGTATTCCAGTATGTCTTATAAATGTAAATACTATAATCTGAAATCTTGACTCACATTATTTAGCATGTAAATTTAGCTACAAAACAATTTATGTTGTCAGTTTGGTGAAGTCCAGATTTCTTCTGCTTTACTGTAATAATTAATATTTCAAGTCTTTAAAAGCCCATTATTTTGAATTTTTGTTATCTATGTTGCTAGCATTCAAAGGCTAAGATAGCAAAGAACAAAATCAGAAATTCTGTTAGTATTCCAAATGAAGCAGAGAGAGAGATTGTATGTGAGTGTGTGTGTAGCACATGCATAAAACAGTATTTTGAAATGGATGGAATGCCAAGTTCCCAAGATGATGATTTAAAGTTCAAGTAATAAAGTATATGATAAACTATCCCTGAGATTCCCCATAAAACAAACGAGTAATGATTTGTTAAAGCTGAAGTCATATTTTCATACTGATAAATGCCCATAGTGTTGCAATTCTTCACATTCATTAGATTTTAGGATATAATATCAGCACAATAATGTTCTTACTTACAGCAAACCTTTAAATATACATATTGGGAGCAGGCAGTAGTTCTAAAGTTGCTACTATAAAATTCAATAAAAAGCTATATTCCCACTGTGATGCTTGCTAGGGAAGGGAATCTCTGATATATATATATATATATATATATATATATATATATATATATATATATAATAAAGATCAGATGCCAGTAAACATTACTTAAAGAGAGATGGCTTTTGTTTTTGGGAAGATTAGAATGTTATATCAAAACATGTTCAAATCACTGCAGTGCTCCAGAGTTTTTCAACATTTGGCTTATTTTACTTGTCTCAAAGAGTGATAGAGTACATCAATACATAGTGGAGTATCATTCCAATTGGGTCTTCTTCAGATGATCAGAGAAAGACTGGGAAATCAGCTTTCCTTAATCAGAATTTTGTTTGTGCTCAGTATAAGCCACTAACATTTTACTTTTTACTTGGATAAAGCATATACACTGAGGGGGGGAAAAGGCCTGACAGTTCATTCATTTTGCTCCATCCTGGAGCCAGATGATATTTGACTGGAAAGACCCACCCTCTTTGATCTTGTGGTCTTTTGAGAGTGCCCTGCTGTGAAAAAAATTTTATCCTTCCAAATTAAAGAGAAATATTTCTGCATCCAGCTGTTAAAATGTGACATGTTTGCCATTTTTTCAGTGTCCTGGCTAAGTGCCACCTTTCAGGCTGTGTTTCAAACCTATCTTTTTTCCCTCTTCTCAGCAACGATACCCACAATGTGTCCACCACTACTATATAACATCAACACCAAAAAGGAAAATACAAGTAATACTTTGTATCTATGAACTGTACTACAAATATTTACTCATGTTCTTCTTATGTGAGCATGTCATTTATATATATATATAAATATATATAAATAAAAGAAACTGTTTTGAACATTTCATGTTACATGAAATGAAATATCAAGTTTTTAAAATATTTTCTACCTAAGAAAAATGAGCTTCACTTTATTTCTGATTGCAGTAACCAAACCATGAAGTAAAGCCTGTGGAGACTTAGTTTACAAATGAAACACGTTTGGATGTTATTAAGACTGTTTCATGTTCACTTGAGTCCACATCAAAAAAATGGCTCCAGTTCAGCAAGACCCAGTTCTGTTTAAATTAAGACAAACATCTCATGAAAGCTTGAGTAAACATTTAGGTTTAAGTAATCAAGAAAACCTGTATCTTCTCATATTTATTAAGTGTAATTTTTAGAGTTATAAAAACTTCTGTCACAAGTTGTGTATACAGTAAATTAAGGATAGGGCCACATCATTACACTGTTTTCCCATCTTCGAGGTGGATGAGACATGATAGGTTCTAATTTGCCTTTAGGCTTTAGATGTCCTTCTCTTCCCTTGCTTCCATATTTACTCATATGAATAAATATCACTGTTAAGTAGACTTTGGCATACTCATCACCACTGAAACTTCCGTCCTGTAATTTCTCAGAGCAGCAAAAACAAATGGAAATAAATGCTCTTGGACTCATCTCACAGATACAAAGCAAAAATTTACAAAATGGAATCAGAGGTCACCTGGGTAAAGGCGGAAGTTATGATTTATTTTAATTATGCAATGTACATTGTTTCTCAAAAAAGGGCCCTTTTTTGCCACTGCTACAGCTAAAGGGACAGAAAGTGAGACATTATCAAAGGAGTTCCCAGAGATTTGATCTAAATATGACGGTGGTAGACTGTGTGTCTTGTTCTCTTTATAGCGTAAATGATAGCAGCATTATATATATATTTCTGATGCAACAGAAACCAGTTTCGCTGGCTTGTTGTTTGTTTTTTAATGCAGCACAGGATCATACAATTCTGATGGTCATTTCTTACAAACAGAACATGATCAGAATTAGGATTTTTTGAAAGAGATGAACTCTGTCCACCTAAACCAAGTATGTATTTCAGCTTATTTAGGGCTTCCTCTGAAAGTGTTAGATCATTGTTGCACAAACAGTGGGTCTCACTCACACAAGGAATTGATGAAATCTATTGATTGTACAACTGAATTAAGAGGGCACTAGAGAACTGGTGAAAGAGTAAGCCCCTACAACACAGTCTGTAGGTGGCACATTCGTTTACACTCAGTATTAGTGGCTTGAAATTGGAGGTGTCTGCCCTATGTTATGTACATTTTTATATCACAATTGCCTGTTTTTCCTCTTACATAGATACATGTATTTATCAATACATTATCATCCCTGCTCATCAAAGCTCTTTGGTGAGGCTGTCTTGGTTGTGGTGGGGTAGGGGGGAGATACACTGGGATTGCAGCTGGGGTAGGAAGGTTTATCATCTTCAACAAGCACTGCTGCCCAGACAAAGATCACACACACACACACACACACACACACACACACCTCTGCACTTAGTAATTAAGTTTTAAGCATAAAAGTAACATCTGGTTTGGCCCTCAGTATGTTGAACCCATTAAAGAAAGAGGTAAGGCTGCTGTTCAGCCAAAGGATTTATAAATGAAGTATGTCTGAGGCCTTGCCTTGTCAGCAATTTGAATTAAAACACATAAACTGGGGTAGATGATAACAACAATTCCTCAACACCACCAACCATTTTTAAAAGCAACAACATTTATGTTGATTTTTTCTTTTTAGTGTCTGATGTGATGTGCTTCTATAGTTATTATTCTACAGTGTTGATTATTTATTATTTCTATCTCCTTTTGTGTTTTAAAAACACATGAAGAGACTTAAAAAGCAGTCCTACCCAGTCCCAGAGGACTGCCTTCCTCGCCCTGTCTGCCTGTCCTGTGGAGTGGCTGCCTTCCCTGGCTGCAAAGGCAGCAGATGTGCTCCAGAAGAAGGGTCATCACTGCGAGCGGCTACTTCAGAGAGTGAGGATTAAGGCAGGGTAAAAGAACTGACTTCTCTGCAGGAGCCACTGCACTGCAGTGGTTTCCCTCCTACTTGACTGAGGGATTCCAGAAGTGGTGCTGGGGGATTATTGTTCTATGCCATGGCAGTTATCCCATGGGGTATTGCAGGGTTCTATTTGATCTCCTATGCTATTTACCATCTACATGAAACTGCTGGGGGCAGTTATTCAAAGGTATGGGCTGAGGTACCATCAATATGCAGATGACACTCACCTCTACCTCTTTTATCGAAGCCAGGTGAGACAGTCACCTCTCTGAATCAGTGTCTGAGCATGGTAATGGACTGGATACAGACAGGACAAAGGCGTTGTTAGTGGGTGGTTCATCTATCCAGTTGGGTGATATTACACCTGTTCTGGATGGAGTTGTGTTCCCCCTAAAGCATAAGGTTCATACTTTGAGGATTCTCCTGGAGCCATAGTTGTGCCTTGAAGCACTAGCAGAATGAGTAGCTTAAGCTGATAAACCAACTATGGCCCTACCTTGACAGAGAGAGACTAATGGGGACTGGCTTATGAGAACATATCACCCCAGTCCTCTTCTAGCTGAACTGGCTGCCAGTTGAAGTCTGCCCAAGTCAAAATGTTGGTATTAATATTCAAAATCCTGACTAGCTTGGGGCCAGGTTATATGAAGGATCACCTCCTCCCCTATGTACCTACCTGAACCCTGAAATCATCTTTGGGGGTTCTTTTCTGAAAGCCCCTTCCAAAGGAAATAAGGTGGATATCTACCAGAAGGAGTGGCTTTTCAGTGGTGGCACCTCAGATGTGGGATGAGCTCCCCAAAGCTATGTGCCTGGCACATACTTTGTAATCTTTCTGACAGGAGGTAAAGATCTCTTTATTCTCCTAGCATTTTAACAGTTTAATTTTAACTTCATTTTTAATATTGCATTTTACTCTGTACAGCTGCTATGTGTCTATGCTGATTCAACTGCAATTCCTATAATGGCTTTGTTGTTTTGAGTTCATTTTCTCTCGTGTGTTTTAATTATTTTCTTAACTTGAATTGGGTAGAAAGCCTTGGATATTAGTGGTATAAACATGAGATAAATCAATAAATTTACTAGAGTAAACTCCACAAAACTCAGTAAAACTTACTTCTGAGTATAAGACTGTTGTTACAAAAATGAAACATAATAGACAACCAATGGTTATATTAATTGAAAAATTCATACACATGAATATTCTTATAGATATTATGATCTAATTTTGAATTAGATATGAGTTGGATCCAGAGTCAGTCATGCTTAAGAATAGATACATTGAAATCAATGGGATTTACTGTAATTAAGTTAATTTCTATGAGTCTTCTCAAAAAATGACCAAGTGTAGATATCTCAGTGTATTGGGCATTAGGCAAGAGGAATGGGAATTGTCTACCTTCCTTGTATCAAGTAGATTCATAAATCATATTTCTATTCTTCTTAGATTTACTTTGAGACCATATTTAATCAGATAGCATCTTTTTCTCTTTAAATGAAGGACTTGTGAAATGTATACTTGCTTGATTTTTCTGTATTTTAACTTTAAAAATTAATAAATAAAATGTTAAAATATCATTATATATCTGTGCACAAATAATTTTACTTGATTTTTCTTCTAGAGCATGTTTGCAAAAATGGTGGAACAATAGCTTTAATGATTTTTATAAAACTGTATTAATAATTATTGCTGTTCTTCTAAAAAGACAAAGCTCAGACATTCTCAAAACCAGGAGAGATATTCTCTAAATATAAGATCTGACCTTTCAAATCAAATTCATAACCATGTTTTGAAGAAGGGCTAACTATATTGATCCTTTTTTAAAGTATTCAGGTCCACTCCCCCCTTCTTTTTGTTATAAAGATCAACAAAGCAGAAATCATTTGGGTCATAAATAAGGTGCAACCCCTGGTTTTTAAGTGACGTTTTTATAGCTTCAAAAACGGGAAATGCACAAAGTCCTAGAACTAACCCTTTTCAGTAAATAGTTCTAAAAAACACATTAAATACCAACATTAATGAAGTAATGGTTTCCAAGGGTCTTACTTCTCTTCAGTACTGCCTACAGTTTTATTTCCTTGTTGAAATGTCTCACTTTTTAAATTATGATGTTTTCTTACATCTACCACATTCTCTTTCTAACCCCCTACAAAGGACATTTGGTTGTTTCTAGGGCAAACTGACCTCCAATATGTTATGAATAACATAAATTTTACATTTGAAAGTATTTCTGGAAACATTTGTAAACTTTATTTTTGGTAGTCCTTAGTCTTACTTACTCTATCCAGTAAATGTAAATTAACCTGAAAGACAGCTGTCAGGAATGCAAGGCAAGGCAAGGGGATACTATGCTATGAAGAAGTCCCAGCCCTAGGAAGCCTTGATTCTTACGAGAGTCACAACCAGCTTACATAATGTATTGTTGAGACACAGCCCGTAACAGCTGCCCTACAACATATTATGGAGTGCTACAATCTTGATTAACAGTCAAAAAGATCCGTGTGCTAAAGGAAAAATAGGCAGAAACAAACATGTTCCAGTTCTACAGTGTATGATTTATAATTACTTGAATAATTCATCAATGAATGCATCAAGAGATCAGTAGTATTTTCTGTGATGGCACATTTATTCTGACTTTCCAGTACACAAATGATCTTGCAGTAGTAAGTGCCATCATACCAGTCAGCTTTACACTTTAATGTAAAATACCACAATATTTTATACAATTACCAGAAAAATGTGGAAGTCCTTGTTTTCCATAGAGGAATACAGCACAAGACAGCTGCAACTAAGACTAGAAACAATTCTACAGACTGATCACATGCCTTTTCCTAAAAAATTAACACTGAAGGTATCTGCCTCTCTTAAGGAGTAAAATAAGTTCAAGTCCAAAATGTAGCGTATATGCCATAAAAGGAAGCCTTAGTAGATGGCGCTGAAGTATAGAATAGCAAACAGAATTTACAGACCAAGAGTTCCACATCTGAAAGCAACAGAAAATTTCCACCCAGACTTTTCATGCATTAATCAACTGGGAAGGAAGTTCAGTGCTATTAAGGAAGGTCCAGTAGTACTCCACTGGCAGTAACAGCAAGGACTTTAACCTGTTGCTAAATGAATGTTAGATAAACATAGGCTTGGATTCAGCATTTCTCTTCCATAGACAGAAAAGTTCAGGACACAGGGCCACTACTACTGTCAGAATAGAAGAAAATGTGATTTTGGTTGATTTTCCCTCCCTCTGGAGCCATACGTGCCCCTCAAAACTCTGCTCCATGTGGTCCGGGGATGTGGGTCTGCAGTACTTCTAAAAGTACGAAATTATAAAATTATATAATTTTTCCTTTTTAAAAAGGTAAATTATAAAGAAAATATAAAACAATTACCATCTGATCCTATGTACTCAGAAATAAAAGTCAATGGGACTTGCTTTTTGAAGCTACAGTTTTAAGTGCATTTTTCTCAAAATAAGCCTGACAAGACTTCTTAGTATATGTTTATAGGATTACATGAAAGTAAATAATTATACCATTACAAGTTCAGTGTATGTGAAACAAAAGTTTTATTAAAAACACTTAATGTCAAACAATATGGTTCAAATCAATGAACTATTCAGAAAACCTTAGGTAAAGCATAAAGTATTAAATATCACAGAGCTTGCTTTTAGAAAATGCATGGTTTCTACCCACTAAAATGTACCCAAATAAATATTTAGAGATATTATCTATAGTTACTTGTAGAAGTTATTCACCTGGTTTACTGGCAACAAATGAGGCTTTAACAATATATATTTTCAGTTCAACTTATGAGTATGTAGATTTTGTCCCAAAGTATTATTCAGTGCCTTAGAAATCCAGACACGTCCATCTCGCCCACCGAGATACCTCACATTCACCTGCCTCATTGCTTTGCACATGAAATAGGCAGCATTTCAACACCAGCTATCTTAATGACTGTGACATGCTTGAGAATAGGCTTCCTATATCCTACCAAAATTGTCAATCTAAAAGATACAGCTTCCTCGAAATATATTGAAAATACACCTTAGTTCATTGTCCCTAAAAATTCTGCCACCAGAACATTTCTAAAACAAACCATGCTATCCTTTCAGTCTAGCATCGATACAGAAGCAGAGTATTAAGCTATAAGCAAAGGATGAACAGACATGCAAAATTATTTAAAAGTTAAAACAATGGTTTCTTTAAAATTTATTCATATATAATAAAATTAATGATATAAGAGTAGATGTTACCAGTGGGCTACAATAGTTACTTAAGTTTGTACTGATTATCTAAGGTTGCTTTATATCCCTATCTCAATTATCTCTTCCAGTTAATAATCGAGTTGCCCTTTCCCTAATTCTCCAACATCCCGTTAGTTCTCCTAGAATGATTCAAGAGGACAAGACTTGAGGTACTTCCCTGATCAGAGACTTACTGGAAGGACACTGGGTTAAACAGTGTCCTTAGCTTTCAGTCATACGGAGTCTTAACTTCCTGACAGGCCTGTTTCAACTTCCTCTGAAGTCTTCCTTCTAGTCAGGAACTTGATAATTGGAGCACAGTCTCTTTTAAAGTCTTCTTGATTTCTGAGCCCAATAATTATCTGCATTCAATCAGGCCATAAGTTATCCTGGAAAGCTATCTCCAAAACCTTGCCCCCCTTGCTAGCTTTCCCAGGTTTTTTAGCTTCTGCAGTTTTGGGAGGATGGCAAAAAGGGAGGTCTACTTGGTGGCCACACACTTCATCCCAAATATGGAACTCTTCACTTAGCACCAATGTTGTCATCTTTCAGGCACCAAGTTAATACTTTTCTCTCATCCCAGACATGTGACATGTGGGTCCTGCAATTTTTATCGTTACTCATGAAAATGTGTTTGGTAATTTTGTATGCTAATAGTTTTACATTATATTAAAGTTTCTTTTTAGGGTCTGAATATCTGTAAATCTCCTAGATAAAAGTGGCTATTGGGTAGTAAAGAAATTGAACGAATGAAACTCAACCTGCTTCTCCATCGTCTGCTACTGCCGTCTTGGGTTTCTTTGTTGCCTAAACTGACAACTCAGACCACATACGTTTGGTCAATACTGAAATTTCTCTTTATACAATTTCAGCCAGGACTCATAAACCAATTATCTTCTATCACCTTTTATATCTGTGTCTGCTCACAGGCCTATAATTATGAGCTAATGAGAATCCACAGTAGATTCATTAACTTAATGATCAGTCTATCTGTGAATAACTAAATGCCTAAGATAGGAGGCATCTGTTTATCCTCCATGAAATGGAACCCTTCTAAGGGATAATTTCTCTTTTCCTCAGAGTAAGTATTCTTCCCTAAAACCATCATTCTCTATGACAACTGGGTAGGTGTCCATGTGGAAAAAGAAAGTCATGATTATCTCCCTGGAGACCTCACCCACAAGTCTCTGACTCTTCAGCTTCAGCAGCTCAGCTACCTGGACCCCAAGGTAACAAACTCCCCCCCCCCCCGCCCAAGAGTCAGAAGCTCATTGCACTGACCACACCTAACAATTTCTGTTCAGCAGGCAGCTAATCAAACATGTGACCTCTGTGTG
Organism: Varanus komodoensis; assembly: GCF_004798865.1. Taxonomy (NCBI): domain Eukaryota; kingdom Metazoa; phylum Chordata; class Lepidosauria; order Squamata; family Varanidae; genus Varanus; species Varanus komodoensis. Next base: position 34,416,384 of record NW_025336087.1, on the reverse strand, counting down.
GTCAGCTCCTGCCCCCCACCCCCATACACATTTGTTTGCTTTTCACCTTCCTATTTTTCCCCTTTATTATGCTTGCTGAATTGGAAGGCTTGGTTTGTAAAATCAATTAAGCTCAAAAGAAGAGAAAGGATTACTGCCCTGGCCTTCTCACCCTTTTGCTAAGTTCACAACGGTGGTTAACTTTTACATTTCCTGACTAGTTTCACCCAAAGTCTGTGCACCAGGCCTCAGTGAATAGAATTTTAAATGGCATTTGGATCAGTGAAGACCTCTGGGAATGGTGACTTTTTAACAGAAAAGTGGAAAAGAATTTTGATTAAGGAGAGAATGTGGGCAAGTTGAGCCCTTCTGGGAATGCAAGAGTTTTGAAGCTTGCAGATAGAAGGCTTTACCAGGAGTAACTAAGCCTTAGGGGATGGATACTATTTCAAATGGATAAAGAAACTTCACAAGAGTCAGGAAATCACCAAATGGGGCCACAGAAGGAGATGGGCATGTGTGGGGAATTTTGGAAGGCTAGATGAGGACATCAAGAAAGCCAGATTAGGATCCCAGCTCTGTTCTGCATTCCTATATTCCCTGACTGCCTTAATGTGCACATTTCTTGCCTCAGTGATACATACTTTCTTCATGCCCTGGTTATATTACTGTAATGTCCTCTACATTGGGTTGTCCTTAAAGATGGTCTAGAAACATCCACAGGGGAAGAGTGCAGCAGTGGAAAATGTTTGTCGGAGCTAGGCATTGAGTTCATATTATTATATTTATATTTCACTTTTCCCTGCAAGAAACCCAAGGTGGCTACCAGAATCCTTCCTTTTTTCCTGTCCATTTTATCCTCATAATTTATCTGTAGCATAGGTTAGGCTGAGAGTCAGTGGCTGGTTCAAAGTCATCCAGTGATCTTCTGAGTGAAGACTAGACTGGAACTTAGAACTTCTACTTTCCCATTCAATACTCTAGCCACCATGCTATGCTGGGTATCTAATACTACACCTATTGTCCATCAGCTAGGCATAATTATGCAGGGTTTTGAAAATAAAATTGCCATGATCATACTCCCCTTATACAAATCTTCACTGTGATTACATTTAGAATATTGTATATAGTTTGGACACTGCTCCTGAGAAAAGAACATGAGTTGGAAAAAATGGAGAAGCACAACAAAAATGAGCAAGGTCAAACATTTCTCTGAGGAATGGCTACAACTGGGAATGTTTAGTTTACAGAAATGGTAATGAGAGACATGATAGAGGTGTTGAAAATTATACATGGTGCAGATAAAGTGGAGAGGAAGACGTTTTTCTTCCTCTTCCGTAATACTAGAACCCAGAGTCATACTATTAAATTATTAGTATCTGGAAGATTCAGAACACACAAAAGGAAGTACTTCTACACACAGTGAAAGTTCAACTACAGAAATAATTGTGACAAGAAGTAGTGGTGGTCACCAGTATGGATGGCTTTAAAATGGGACTAGACAAGTTCATGAAGGGGAAGAAAAGCCAAGGCTGCTAGCCATTCACTGTGTACAGAAGAAGTGGTATACCTGAGTACAGCAGTGGCTGAGAAGCTTGGGCTGATAGAACTCATGTACCCATCCTGCTTGATGGATCATCAATGGGATAGCTACTGTGTAAACAGAGTGCTGGATTGGATGGGCCATTGATCTGATCCAGCAAGACTTTTCTTATGCTCTTAGCTGTTTATTTGTACCTGGGCCCAATTTATAATGCTAGTATTAACCTTTAAAGTCTTGCTCAACCTGTGAAATCAGCATCTAAGCCCTAACTGCCTGCTCAATTGATGAGAATTGTTAAGTTGGTGAGTACCTTTTTGCAGTGGTCTCATATCTCTGGAATATCCTGAAGAATATATCATAGGAACTACTCAGACAGCTCCAGTTAATGAGCAGTACAAAAAGGTAACAAACAGATAAAACCTTTGGTTTGCCTTTGCAAAATCCTTGATGATTTCCTTGTTATAGGCACAATTTGAATATTTTATGATGTTGCATTTTATCTGTTCATTATAATGTTGTTCTATTGTTGATGTTTTTACACGGTTTAACAATCTGGACTTTCATGGTTATTTATTATCACATATCATGTTGCGAACATTGTCATGAACTCTCAAGGACCTTGAAAATGGGCTACAGTCTGTTGATTAATTGCTTTCTAGGTTGTAAAATTTAACTAAAATTCTACCAATATGTGAACTGTAAAACTGAAATCATACTTTAAGTATTTTGAAGCTGCTAATATAAACCTGCTATAGGCAAAAGAGTTTAGTATGATTTTACCATGGGTACTGGTTAGAACACTTTCCCAAACAAAGAAATGTACTCCATCATGTCATTCTGAACTTTTTCTGACCTTATTTAATGAAAAGGCTAAAATTAAGAACAAATGTTTTGTAGGAAAAATATTTGTGACTTCAGATGTGCAAAACAGAGACTGTTTAAATTATACAAATTTATTCTAGTGAACATTTTGAATGCATCATCAAAGGTAGACATCAAAACCTTGCCCTAGTCTTGCATGTACTATTGTAAAATCAACATTAATTGTTGCTTTACAGTATTACTCCAGATTTACAACAGTATCAACTGACTGAAGAGTTTAGTTCATATCAAGGACAACATCTTATTTTCAGGAATGAGGTTTGTAATTGACAGTCTGAAAAAGCACTGGACTTGACACATGCCATCATCCTAAATGCTGATAGCAGCAACACTCAGAGACAATGATGTGACAATCACTAGTGATCCTGACAAAACCAAAAAAAAAAAAAAGTTGCTTGATCGTCACTTCTTATAATAAAATGGTATGTATGTATGTATGTATGTATGTATGTATGTATGTATTTATTTATTTATTTAGACATTTTTATGCCGCCCCATTCGCTGAAGCCTTGGGACGGCTTACAACACATAAAAATGAAAGCAACTAAGTTACTGAATAGAGATATGTGCTATAGAACTTAGTTTGTAAGGCACTACAGAAATGAAATTAACAGTAATAACTGACTTATTTCTTTAATCCCCCAAATACTTCTATATCTGTCCCTAACAACTTACATGATAGCTTTGGTTCAAGTTTTAATAGGTATACATAGCTTTATGAGTGCATGAAAAGATATAAATATAGTAAATACATACCTACAAGATCGAGATTTCTGCTAAGAATTTAATCTCTGTACATCTCCAAAGTGTTCTGTGATACATTAAAATATTTTTTCATACATGTTGTCCTGATGCTACAATTAATGTACTGGTGGCACAAGATTCTTTGTTAATTTTTTTTACAGCTACACAGATTCCAGAATTGTAAGTTCAGATAACAGAAGTATTCCTCCAGAATACACTTAATTAAAATGCCTTCCCTGTAAGTGAAAGCAGTGAGACACTAAGCACACTTAGTTATTGTCCGCCTGCTACAGGAAACAATGCACTTACAAAAAGAGAACTATGGTTCTAAATTCCCTGTTTGGCAAGTAAGTTCTTCTCAGAGCTGTAAAACTTACTTATAAGCTGTTGTTATTAGAAATGTTTCTTTCACACCAGTTCTAAATATATTTAAGTCAAAATTAAATTTCCATTATTTCAGTTGAACCATATCTCCAAGTAGGCATGCACAGCATTGCAGCTATATACAACTTGTAGCACAAGGGGGAAAATATGAACCTGTACCCAAGAATGCATACTGAGAGAAGGAAAGAGAGAACATACTGGTTAACATAGTTCAGTTTGTGTCTATACTAAGCTTCCCATAACCTAGTGCCTACCAGATGTTTTCATTCCCAATTCCCCTAAATTTCAGCCAACATAGACAATTGTCAGAAATACTGAGATTTGTAGTCTAAAACATCTGGAAGTCACCACATTTTGGAAGGAAGGCAGCAACCTTCCAGAGTTTCAGCTAGAAGTCTTTCTCAGCTCTCCTCTCTGATATTCTTTATGGGAACTTAAGGCCTTATGCATGCAAAGTGTGTGCTCTACCACAGAGCTTTGGTGTTTCTTCAGGGTTTTCCAGCACTTTTTATCTCCTGGTGATGCTTTGTTAAAGAGGCAGAACCTCAATCTCAGTTCTGGTGTACTCTGGGACTTGAGAGTGGCATGACAACACTTCCACTGTAAATCTAAAACCTTGCCTTCCCCAACTAAGTGTCCTCTAGATTACATAATTCCCAGCCAGTATGGCCAAACAACAGTTGCAGGAGGCTGGTATATACAGTCTGGTATATATTTAGGGCTTTAGAAGTCCTCAGGATCAAATAGCATCACTATAATCAATGCAGAAGAAAGTTGTGTGCATGTGCTTGTTTTATGCTCTGTACTGGTACTGCTGTAAAAATGAACAAAATCATGATTTCTAAAAATCAAGACAAAGTGTCAATAGCCATTTAGTGGCAGCAGAAAGGCACAATCCCTACCTGCTCATTTCCCTGAAATGGTTTGAACCTGCAATGATTTGAACCTCATATTTTAATCCATTAAACCTCATATTTTAATCCTCTAAAATGACAAATATTGTACATAAGAGGCTGTGGTGGGAGTGAAAAGTGGCAGTCTTGCACCATCTGCTTGCACATGTGTTAATATCCTGTGCAAGGCACATTTTCTTCCAGCTATTCTGTCTACAATGAAACTTGAGTTTTTAAATACTTAAATTACTTTTTAACAACTTATCAAATCCATACATTCTTTTCTATTGGAGCTGTAAAGTACAATGCATTGACATGCCAAATAATACATTCAAAGCCTTGCCCATGGCGTCCTGTTGCTGTTGTTGTTATACTATAACCAAACCACAAGGTACCAAGTCCAAAAATAGTCAAACCTAAAAAACTCATGGGTGAAGGGTGGGAATTGTGATGAATGGGAATCTGGCATGTAAATTCTGTTTGGCAGTGTAACAGAACTGGATCAATATTTTATATTTAAATAACCAATGGAGTCCTGCTCATTCGTGTGTTTCACTACAGAATTATATTCCAAATGTTCAGACATTAATAAGATTCAAATCATTCAGTACATGTTCATTATAATTCTGCAATGAGATTGGGTTAAGAATTAAATCTGCAAAACCTAATATCCTAATCTGCAATATTTAACCTTATTGTCCTATCCATATGACTATACACTTATCACTGACCCATTCATATTCCAATAAGCAGATTCTCATCTGAAATGAAAATGTTAGGTATCCATAGCATGAATTTCTTTATATTGACCCACTGGTTATACCATCATTTTCTGAGAATTAAGTTTCCTCAAGTTTAGTTTAATGTTTTATTAATTAATGAATTTCTTTGTGTAATAAAAACATAGAATAAAAATATTCTTTGACATAACTAAATATTCATTTTAAAAGATTGCTAATGTTTCCTTTCAGAAATTTTCTTTTGAGCCAAATGTTCTTCTTTTAGTATAAAAGGTATACACGCGTAGTTAAAGTAATAGATTCATTGGGCCAACATTAATATCTATTGAACTGATTCCTAGTTGTGCTCTCCCAACTATGTGCTGTTGCTTAAGAATCTTGCCAACAGAACAAAAGCACTAAATGGCTCCTATGTGGTATGTACACTTTGATCCTATAAATGCTCAAATGCAAATAAGATTCTTAGCTGAGTCTAACCAGCTTACAATACTAACATATGAATTGCTTAACTTAATTTAAAAGAAAAAATTAAGAAAAGTAGACCAAACATATCCCTTGACACCCGAGGAGGAGGAGGAAACCAAACATATATGACTAATATATGAATAAATATATTTGATCAGAAAATAAAGTAACTTTGAATTAGACTGTTATTTCAGACTAATCTTAAATTTTGTACAGTGCTATTCAATCTTACTTGATAAAGAGAAGGTACGTTAAGTGACAAGACAGAACAGAAAGTTCTTGGTGGTGCTGAACAAACCACCCAAGAAGTTAAATCAATTGCCCCCTGTGTAACTTTGCTATTTACTTTATCTGTCTGAACTGCCTATTGTCAAACATATTACAGAAGTATTTTGATTGATAACAATCACAACTGTTTTTATGTCAGGTTCATAGAGGTGTTTTGTTTTCTAAATAAGAATTCAGTAGGTTGCTATTTCAGTTTTCTAAGCAGTTGTTCTTCAAAAATTATTTAATTATTTAGCTTTATTTTAAAAGCTGCCCTTGACAAGTATGCCATAACAATTCACTCACCCTTAACCTACAGTGTGTACATCATCTTGTCAACATATAAACAAACACATGATGGGTCATATTTTAATAGATTTTGTAAATATCAGGTCCAATTTATCAAGTGGCTCACCAAAGTGACAGCTGTGGCAGCTGCTGAATAATAGCTATGCAGTTCATTCATTCACACTGTTATTTCAATGAAATTATAGCAATGAAAGGAACAAGTCACTATTCCAAATTCTTTTTAAATGCGTATCATTTTAAAATTCCGTATCTGGTGCTCAAAGTAAAATATTGTAAGCCAAAAAGGTATATATACACAATATAAAGAATTCTCATTTGTATGTGGAAACTACCCATACATTTATAAATTAATTGCGCCTTCCATTACCAGGACTTGATCCAAATTGGGTGCAAGATCAAGAGATGTACGGATACATAAATACAGATTTGGGCTGATTATAATATCAGCTCCACCCTCAAAACCATTTTAGGCTCCTTTTTGTTTGTAATAACAATTTTCTTGATTGTAATTAACATAAATGATGTCATGCTAGGCTACCTTAGTTTATGGAATTCAGAGATTCTCTCTCTTTATATTTTCTCTTCACATGTGAAAATATATACTTTTCAAGAAAGGTATCCTCCATATGGTCTGGAGAGTCCATTCCTCTAATAATCTTCACTTGTATTTGTCTATAGGTATTGATCCCAAATTTATGAAATTTAATCATTTGCTCCAAGGTGTAAGCAATCCCTTTAGCAGAACTTTCTTATCTTTCTTCTAGGCCACTGAGAGGGTTACGTGCACACTTAATCATTGTTTACATTTACAGCTTCATCATTATTTATATATTCTGCTTTACTTTAAACATGCTGAACTTCTAAAATAAATAGACATATTCAGAAGACTGGAAAGATTAGAACATTATTCATGCAGAATGGGAAATATACATCTAGCAGAAATACATTTTAATGCATCCAACAGTCTTTAAAATATGTGAAAAACTTTCTAATCATATGTTCTTTATGATGCTTAGAGAGTCAGACCTGTGCCTCAAAGAAAAATCCACTCACTATTTATTTACTTACAGCAACAGTGTCCCTCCCCATTAAGTCCTCCTCCAAAATTCATGCATTTAGGATGAGTGAAAGTGATCTTTCCCTAATACATGAACAGAAACTGTGCAAGCAGCAGCTGAAAAAATTATACTGAAGGATGCCTAGTTCGGCTAAGTGAACAGTCTTCCAAACAAGAGAATATGGGTCATGTGGGAGGAGGAGGGGGAGCATTCTCATTAAAATTGGGTGGTATTCACTCAGACACTAACTTTAAGGAAAATTATATTGTACTAGTGTAAGGGCCCTCTGGTGCAATGCCAGTAGTTTTAGCTGGTTTGATGGACTTTCCAAGGAGGTCGCTTATGCTTGTTCAAGGTAATTTATGTTGGCACTAGTTAAAACAGATACTGCCCATATTTTCTTATATAACCCATTTCTCTGATCCACAGGTTATCACATATTGGCCCAATTCAGATTTTCAAATTCTAGTTTAAAACCTCTTTACTATTGTTTTGCTCTTTCCTTCACACAAACTGAAACAAGCCAAGAAGTCACAGTTAACCAATTCTATATATTAGTTTTTTACTATATTGAGATCAGGAACTATGATACATGGATTTCACAGAAGCCAAGATTTGGGAGTCAGTATTAAACCCAAATTTAAACACAAAGAGTTTTTAATCTAATTCATATGCAGATGCAAGTAAATAAATAAAAATATTTATTAAATAAAAACAAAACAAAACAATGGTGAAACAAGCATGTTTACAGCTTTTCGGAACAAGAAGCATGAAAGCTGGAGCAATGATTGTGGCAGTGATCCTGAGTTCCTGAGGACCAAAAGGTTGGATGGTTTTATTCATTTAAATTTTCAGTAAAAAGATAATTAAGTCCTGGTTGTTACATAGAAAATGTAAATTCTAGTAATGGACTGTATATATCTGATGTTGAGATCAAGTGAATCCCACTACACTTGCACTGATTCTACATTCGTAGCATACTTACCTTGTTAATGTAACTTTGATCCGAATTTAGCTTTCAAAGCTGATAGTGACAATACCAGTGAATGATCAACAACAAACTTTATGAAATGGAAACAAGGAATGTTTTACTGACAATTTTACACTTCAGTTAAGTTCTTTATAAAAATGGAAGCTGTTTTCTTCAATATGCAATTAGGATATTGGAAAACTGACACAATAAGTCAAAACAAAAGTTAAGCCAAAAAGGCATTCCAATTCTAGTATTCCTTTCACTGTGCACTGCCAAGAAAACCACAAGTGAGACATTACTCAGATTTGAATATGTTATAGTCAGTTGTTCACATCTCAAGATATGTTGCCTCTGTTTTACAGGAACTAAAAATAAAATTCTTAGAGATTAATAGATTTTGTGGGTAGGTATGTTATCAACAGAGTTAATCTTAGTATGTAACAAAAAATATGACAACTTCATAAAAGGGGCAATACTATATATGTCTACTCAGAAATAATTCCAATTGAGTTATTCCCAAATAAGCAGGTTATAGGACTACAACATAAGTAGACCTTAAAACAATTCATTTTGTTTTCTAGCACACAATACTTAGTGCAATACTTTTCTTCTCTCTTGATAATATAATCCTTTGTGAGAACCTGATCTCTCAAATCACTGTACAATTTATACTACTGTATAAATAGATACTACTGAGCATCTAGCACAAGTCAATGGAAATACCTAAGGGTTCAGCACAAAGAAGGGGGCATTGGTTCTATATAAGATCAGGCCATACTATTTATATCTTTCATGTATAGTGGAGGAAGATGATCCTATTGATCATAACCCAGTACTGCCATTGATTGTTTTAAAATAGTGTAGTTACTAGGACTTTTAAAATCAATTACTTGACACTGTATCCAATTTCTAGCATTCATTAATCACATAGATTTATCAAATTTAAATAGCAACTTGATCATATGTAAGTGAATTTCAGCATGACTGCCTATGCATATGGATCACTGCTATCTATTGACGAGAATACAAAACCATGCCATTTGTTGGATAACCATGAACTTTCACATGGTTATTGGGTGTCAGTCTCCTAGTGCACTCCCACCCACAAATGTAGATGGATTTCCCATGTAGTCAATGTCGTTCTTATTGTCCTGATCCAGATACAGTAGATACTTTAATGATTGTACATGCTAAGTTTCTTGAAGAATTTATTTCTTGCCACCAATATCAAACTACTAGACTGCATCATGAACTACAGTTCCATCAGTATGGCTAACTAAAAGGTAAATATTCCTTGCCTTAAAGGCAAGAATATCAAAATAAAATGGCACTAAATAGTAATTATATAACAAAAATTAGAAGTGTAGAAATAAATTTAAAAAGAGATGCTTACTGCATTATCTGAAGCAAGTCTCATTGGTCTAAGTTGAGCTGCTTCAAAGAAAGTGAAGTTAGGAACATGAGAAAAAAGAAGGGAAATGTGGGAATGGAGAAATACAGAAGAGAATGACAAAGGAAGTAGCTTGATGATAAAGGGCAAATCCATTCATTATGACAAGTCCAAATTCTGTATGCCAACTTGTACATGTCAAAAGAAGAGCAGAATTTACTTATGTGTGTCCCTCACTTTATTTTTTTATTTAGGATTTTTCTAGGTTATCCAGTGATTTCCGTCTCTGGACAACTCACAACAATCTATAAATACAACAATAAACAATAACATCTCTATCTTAAAAATAATAAATTAGTTATCCCATGACTGAAATATATAAAATTATTTAATAAAATAAGTTAGATTAAAATAATTATCATTAAAATTTATTAAATAAATTTATTAATTTATTAAAATATATTGGTTAAATAAAAAGGTCTTGACCTGGTGCCAAAAAACATAAAGGGTGCCAGGTGGACCTCTCTGGGCAGCACATTCCATAGCCTCGGCGCCACTGCAGAGAAGGCCCTCCTCCGAGTACGTTCTTTCCTATCCTCCTCCAAGGAGGGTTCCCAGAGCAGGGCCTCTGCTGCTGATCTTAGGCAGCAGGAGGACATAAGGGGAAGAAGACATTCCTTTAGGTATCCTGACCCCAAGCCATTTAGGGCTTTATAGGTAATAACCAGCACCTTAAATTCGGCCCAGATTTCAATGGAAAGCCAATGGAGCTGATAGAGGACCGGAGTTATGTGAGAGTAATGACTGGTCCCCGACAGCATTCTGCTGCTGCTGCCCATCTTTGGAACTCCCTCCCCGGGGAAATTCACCTGGCTCCATCTTTATTTTCCTTTCGGCACCAGGTGATGAATTACCTTTTTAGGAAATTTTTTAACACTTAGCCTGAATGCAGTGGCCCTTTTTATATTGCTTTCATAGATGTTTTAATTCGTTGTGTTTTGATTGGTTTTAATGTGTTTCATTTTGTTAGTATGTTTTATGTATTGTAAGCCACTTAGGAAGGCCTCAGCAGTTATAGGTGGACTATAGATACATGTGTAAATAAATATAATAAATAAATTGCCAAGTGTGTGCTGGCAACTCTATTTTGCACCATCTGAAGTATCTGGACTGTCTTCAAGGACAGCGCCATGTAAAGCGTGTTACAACAGTCCAATCGGGAGGTTACCAGTGCACGTGTCACCATTGCTAGGCAGCTCTCATCCAGGTAGGGATGCAGCTGATGGATCAGCTGAAGCTGAAGGAAGGTGCTCCTCGTCACCGCCGTCACCTGGGTTTCTAGGGACAGTGCCGGGTGGAGGAGCACTCCTAAGCTGCGAACCCTGCCCTTTAGAGGGAGTGCAACCCCATCCAGGAGCCACCCACCAACAGGACCCCCATCTTATCTGGATTGAGCTTCAGTCCATTACCTCGGCCAGGCACCAGTTCAGGACAGCCACTGCCTCACCTGGATTAGTTGGAAAAGAGAGGTAGATCTGGGTGTCATCAGCAGCCCAAACCTCCTGATAACTTCTTCCAGCGGTTTCATGTAGATGTTAAATAGCAAAGGGGACAAAATGATGAGCACATAAGCGTGTTTGGTCAGATTCATTCTGTGATTTCCTCCATCTGCGCTCTAATCATCTCCCAGCCTGCTTCATCGCCCATAACTGAGTATACCATGGAGATGAATGAGCTCTGTCTGGTGGGAGAGGACACTTAGGAGTGATCGTGTCAATTGTTCTGGTCATTTCCCCATTCCACATATCAACAAGAGCATCAACAGGATTGCCAACTTTATCAACCGGAAAATCCCCCAGAGCCCTCAGGAATCCATCAGGATCCATCCGGCTCCAAGGGTGGACCATCTTAATGGGGTCCACACCCTTGCAGAGAGAAAGGTAAGCCCCAAGCTCAAACCTCATGAGGACATGATCTGACCACGACAAGGGAGTCAAACACAAATTTCTCACTTCCAATCACCCTCTTCCTGCCCCATTGAGAAAACCAGGTCCAGAGTGTGACCTTGTTCATGGGTTGGGCCAATGACATGTTGAGACAGCCCCATGGCTGTTATAGAGGCCATGAAGTCCTGAGCTGCTCCGGTCAGAACAGCCTTGGCAAGAAGATTGAAGTCCCCCAGGAATTGAAACCTCAGCAATTTGTTGTAAGGTTTCCGTGCTTCACCGTGGTTTGTCGCTATGTGTGACTCCGTGCATTTCCATGTGGTTTACACATTGCGCTATGACTGCTTCTGATGCTCTGGCCTGCTGTCCTGTTCTGCCTAGCAACTGCTGAGGCAGCCACAGCCATTCTCTGATTGAGGGAACAAACTATACTGAGTTATAGTCAAACCATCACAACAAACACTGGTATAAATTTCCATCCTAAACACAATCATTTACACAATCTGCAGATATTCTCTGCTGAAATCAGTAGAACTAACTTCAGCAGAACAACTTTAGGCACAACAGTTCCCCTGTTCGTTCCCGTAGTGGAAGGTTGTGCACCTGGGGCTACTCTGGAGCTGAAAAAGATAGAAGTAAATCTCAGCCATGCATATTAGCATGACCATATGCTGAGCAACACACACACAGACCTGTGAACCAATACAAATATTATAGGATTAGATAATTTTAAAAGCAACAATCTTCTGGGCTAAAGCCAATACCATAGCATAAGTTATTCAATCTATGTCCAGTAAGGTAAAGCATGGTAGTTGGAGCCATATATGCTGAGTAGTACTGTTGAGATTAGTGGTAAAAGCTACTCAGGACTAAGTTATGTTCCACTGATTTCAGTGGGTCTATGAAAAGCAGGAATACTTTTCAATCCAATCACATATCTTTTGTGACACTCATGTGAAGAAAGCACCTACAGAAAGAGGTCATGGAATGAAAGCACACCATAGAATCCAACACTGTTAGTGTAGTAAAGACTGCTAGCACAAAGGAAAGCTATAGCTGGCTAGCACAAGCAGAAACTATCTGAAACTTTGTTGCTGTTCTTACATGCCATGTTGTCATTTCTGATTTATGGCAATCCTGTGAATAAGTCCTCCAAAATGTTCTGTCCTTGACAGCCATGTCAAGTTCCTGTAAACTCAAAGCTTGTTGTTTCTGATATGGAACTGATCCATCTGATAGTTGGTCTTTGGCTGCCGCCTTCTGCCCTTGACCTTCCCTAGCACTGTTGTCTTCTTCAGTGAGTCTTGCCTACTCATGATGTGTCCAAAGTACACCATCTTCAGTTTTCTTCATTTTTTGGTTCTAGGGTAAGCTCTGGCTTGACCTGATCAAGGACCCACATGTTTAACTTTCTCTTAGCCAAAGGTATTTGTGAAGCCCCAATTCAATTGCATTCATTTTCTTCCTGTCAGCTTTCTTTACTGTCTTTACTGTCCATACTGTCATGCATGCACTCTGGCAAGATTCCCAGGCATGCACAAGAAGCAGCCTGTTTTGGTGGGACTGATAGCTCAGACTCCGAGGCTGATGTGGAGTTGGCTGAAGCAGATGAGGCTCAGAGCTCAAATTCTGATAATGGAATTGTTGTTGTAACAGACAGGCCTGCACCTGCTGACTCAATCTCTCAGTACCAGTCTGAGGCTGCTCTGGATGAGAGTAGCTCAAGGATATCCATGGGACCCAGTCTCCCTGCCTGAATGAAGCAGAAGAAAAACAGGACGGAAGAGATTTGGAAAGGGTAGTCTCTCAGATGGAGAACGTCAGCCTCCAGAAGACATGGACCTGAGGGACCATCATCACAGCCGCAGGCTGTCCCAATTAGGGGCTTAGAGTGCAGAATGCAGGCACACCCGGTTCCATTGCTTCCAGAGAAAGTTCCCAAAGGGATCATACGCAAAGCTCTGAGTAAAGGGGGGCAGACAGCATTCAACATCTCTTTGGGTATGCTCAGAGGCTTGTGAATGCTTAGAGTTTTTTGTGTAGAATAGACTCTTACAGGAAGTGCTGGAGAGTCTGTCTTGCTTGGAAGGAAATGCCTAGCTCACGACACATAGTGTCATACTCATACGTAGTGATTGGGAACACAATAGGGTGGATGATCTTAGCCTCTATACACAGTGAAGCTTCCTTAGATCTGATCATCCTTTCTAGCTCGTGTTGCCTCTATTTCTTGCACTCTAATAGTTGTAAAAGTTTGTTTTGTCTCTATGTGAGACTTGCTGTGAAGTTGTATTCAGGATTCTAACATTCTGTCTCTGGTTTCAATCCACAGTTCTGGCTTCAGTAATGCTGTTCTTTAGGTGGAATGTAAATTTCTCAGTGATGTCATTAATATTCCTTTTTAGCACTATGCTTCTGATCATGATCTTTTCCAGCATAAGTCTGATTTGTAATATTAAGAGATCACAGTTACTACCACAATCTACTCTTGGTCTTGTTTTGGCAGTGAGACTATAGCTTTTTCATCTCATACTTAAATTACATAGTTTATTTGATCTCTGTACTGATCATCTGGTGTGTACAGTCATCTGATCAGTTGCCTCAAGTATGTACTTGCAATGGACAGATGGTTGCACAGAATTATTCATGTCATTCTCCTGCATTGTTTCCAACCTCCAGAATGCTTTGTTTTCTACTTTTGCATCCCAATCACCTATGATTATCATCAGCTTGGGTCCTGGATACCTGAAGGAGCACCTCCTTCACTATATGCCCTCCCACCCCTTAAGATATGAGACAGAGGTCCAGCTCCAGGAGCCCCCCTTGAAGGAGGGTGGCCACCCGGAGAAGGGCCTTCTCAGCAGTGGCGCCCCATCTATGGAATATGCTCTTCACAGAGGTATGCCTGGCACTGACACTTTATTCTTTTTGGTGTCAGGAAAACCCCTTTTTATTTTCCCATTATTTTAATGTCTAATTGGTTTTAATCTGGGTTTTATCATATTGAGATGTCGGATGCTGTGCTTTGCTTTATTTCATTGCTTCACTATATTTCATTTTATTTGTTGCCTTTGTTGTAAGCCGCCCCGAGATGTCAGTGGTGGATGGACTATAAAAGCTTTAAATAAATAAATAAGCCAGCCAGCCAGCCAGCCAGCCAGCCAGCCAGCCAGCCAGCCAGCCAGCCTTGTTTTGGTATGCTATCAATTTCCTCTTGGACACGTGCATAAAAGTGTTTTATTTCTTCTGCAGCATCAGTTGCTGGAGCATAGACTTGAATGATGGTTATGCTAATGTGTTGATTATATGTTTTCACTTTGCATTATTGCCCCATACTATGCTACATCTTGCCTCAGTATTACAGCTACTCCATTTCTTTTGAGTTTGCAATTTCCAGTCCCATTCCAGTTCCCCTTGGTTTCATCACTAAGTAAAGTGGTGTATAACCATTCAATTTCTTTCTTAAATTTTCCAGTTTACCTTGACTAATATTTTTCATATGCCATGTTCCAGTTGTGTAAGTTGTGCAGCATTGGATTTCCTTTTGCTTCTGTGCAGGTCAGCCGTGAGACTTCTTTTGGCTTTGATTTAGTTGCATCATAAACAACAGCGCTATTTGTACTTGTTCTTCACTCTTTTTCTTTAGCTGGTTGAGTGCCATCTGATCTGGGAAACTCATCTTCTTTACCACATAAAAGTGGGAGCTGAAGCTACCGCTTCCAAAGGAGAGTTCTTGGAAGCACTGGCTTTACATTGCACTAACAGTGGTTTCCACTAGCACAACATGCTTAGCACTGGCAAACTGCCAGTTAGCTGAACAACAGGGCTTCTATAAGCCTTGCAACATTTAAGGCACAGATAGAGCCTTGGCTACATGACTTTAGAAAGATAACTTGACCCAGTGCCCTCCATCAAAATCAATGGAACAACCCTTTCTGGCTGGATCATTCCATATAAACATTATGTTTACCTAGATAAAATCTTCGTAACTCGGGTAACTATATGGACATACTTGGATCAGAAGTATTTAAATCAGAACACCCACTCTTGTTTGGCATGTTTTTTTGTTTGTTTGTTTAGAAAGGAACTAAGATACAAATTTATTTTCTTTTGCTATATGCTGATTTTAAATATATCTGAAGAACTTAGATGCTATGTCCACCTCAAAAAAATAACACTTTAGAGGGTCAAATATCTTAGCAAACATTTTGAGAGTCTAATGAAATGCTTTTATGATGTTCTGAACCTGGTTTGTTGCAGTTGAACGCAAGATGTGGCTTAAATATAAAACTTCCCTGTTATGAAAGCTTTTCAGCACTATCGAAACCATGTTTAGAGAATTAGCTCTCATCCATTGTGCTTTAAAAAACAAATCTGATAAAAGTACTTAAATGAGTCATTCAAGTGGAGGTGACATAATTCAAATTGAATTAACTGCTAAAATGATGAACTTCTTTAAAAATTGAGGCCTTATGTTTTGTGCTGTCACTACATTTGTTAGAGACTTCATCACCATGAGGGGGGATTCAGAGAGTAAAAGTTGGTTAAAACAACATATAGAGCCCATCTGTTTTACAGACATAAACCCTTTTAATGTATTCAAAATGAAGCTAATGAACATGATGTTACCACATGGCATCTTTGGCAGATATAGGATCCCACTGCCATGGCAGGGCCCAGTGCTCACATCTATCTACTTCAATCTGCGTGTTTTCTCTTACTTGATAGACTGAAAAGAAGTGGGAAGACTGGTTCCAGGTGCCATTTGAAATTGCCAGAATGCTTCCAATGTAGTGTACTCAGGGCACTGCGGAAAAGTTAAGTGGAGCCATAACCAGCTGGTGCGGAAGTCCACCATCCATGAAAGGAAATCTGGCCAGAACCCACCAAAAGAAGAGAGGGCCCACTAGAAGATACTTTGCCCAATGTCCCCTTAAACATAGACTCAGTCCTGGTAATAAATATGCGGGAGTGTGGGAGAAAGACTGCCTTGAAACTACTCAAGTTCATTAGAATATCTACTGCACAGAGGCATCTTACCATGAAGTTTTAAACCCTAGCATGTCCTTCATATATTTCTTATTCTTGTTTGAATGCTTGAAAGGAATTACATAGAAAAGCAACCCCAGAAAATGTTGGAAAATCAGATTCTTGGACTGTGCCTTCAAGTGGAGTGTGGAAATTCATGCTGACAGGTGCTTGTGCAAATCAAGCACTACTAAAAGATGATAAATAACCAATAGAACACCTCAAACATAGTCAGTGTCACAGCTATATGGACCAAGATTTCATTGGATTGAATGTATACTGCTTTCCAAATGACGTTTTTGAAATAGTAGCTTACAACATTGCAGACATGCCGTAATGCACAAACAGAAACCCTTATTCTTATGCTTCAAGTCTTTTCACCGCCAGTACAGCTTTCTCTTGGAATCAGATTTTCATAAACTATGTGTAAAATATATACTATGAAATACACAAAGAGACTGAAGTTAAATAAATGTCCTAAACTGAAAATATGTAGTTCTAAAAAAAAAAAAAAAAAAAAAATCAAATTACAAATGTTGCAAGTAAACTTTCTAAGCAAAGAAAGTGTCCCAAGGCAGAATCAAATTTTCTTCAAATAGCTCTATCCATAACCCAGTTTTTAAAATGGATTTTCTTGGTCTAAATAATACAGATTTAGAATGGGATACTGTGCATTGGTTCACAACACATTTAAGTGTAAATAATCCTGGTTTTGAAAACAGTGCAAGCGGCTTAGTATCAGCTGAAAGTTTTTTACCATAATGTTACCAAACGCATCAAAGCAGGACTGCTGTAACCCTGTTTCACCTGTTACATTTACCTGTACAATTCTTCTGAACATGAAAAAGGCATCAAAATTAATGGTATCTTTTTTAATTATTCTCCAATAGTGCTTATACATTATACACAATCTTAATTCTGTTTATTCTTCAGGTGCACCTTAGAAAACACATACAGGAACAATATAAATATAAATAACCAGAAAGTAACCAAAGTAATGTATAACAAGTAGATCTTACATGTACACCTGAACATGCTGGTATATGCTGTTTACTTTTTGTGTATTTAAGTGTTTTAATAAAGATAGATGGATTTTGAAAAATAATACAGAAAGAACACACTGATCAGAAAATGAAGGTCTTAGCAAGGAGGAAACTTAATGCGAATGTCATTTTAAATAACCAAAAAACTAGTCTAAGGTTCAGACCACACAGAAAACAACCATGAACAGTTTCTATGGTACACAGATTTTTGCCCAAACCTACTGTTCAAACAGTCATGTGATTTACTAATGCAGTACAGATTCCATAATACCCACTCTGTATTCCCAGCCTCACCATGCCTCCTGGCAGTCCATGTGAGCAAAATTCTTAACTTTTCCCCATTCTTGCCTATGGAACATAGCAGCATCTTCCTGCTTGGGCAACTGAGGTCCTAAGACAGGTTGTCCCCCTGAGTGTACCTGCGTGTCCAAAGAGCTTCCTAACCGTTTGTCAAAGTCTGTGGCTGGGATGTGGGTCAAAAGCAACAGAGGCACCAGCACCACAGAACCTCAAGAAAGGCAGAGTTCAAAAGCAGGGTTTAATGGAAAATCCAAATCATAGTCATCTAGTCAGTAAGACTAGTAAATCTAGTCAGTAAGACTAGATTTAAATCATGGTTTTCTACATAATCTGCAAACATGCCTGCCATACCTGCAGGTAGAGGAACTTCATTAAAATATTCCCAAACTCTTTTACAGTTTGCTGCCATTATAGGCTTTTTCCTCAAGGGGAAAAATAATATGGTAAACCTTCAGGTTATACGCAGAAATTTCCAAAGATTAGTGGGTTTATTTTCATTTTTACTGCTTGCCCCTCTCTCCTCAAACTTAGCTTCTTATGCCAGTCTATTCCACTCCCAATAATATTCTATTCATTGAAACTTAGCACTTGAGAGGTAAGGGGTTGATTCTGTGTACAGAGATTGGCAAAGAAACAATGAAATTGAGAACTTTTTCTCAACTCTGTATGTTTATTTTATAACATTTTTGTGGTGAAGAAGAGACATGTAATCTCTGAAATACAAAATCAGTTTTGAGAACTGTAAAACCAACTGAGGCCACTCTTAATAAGGGATTCTAGGGTATTTCCATACCAAAAATAATAAAATGACAATCAGACAACTAGAGAAGCTTTGGTGAAACACAAAATCTTCTAATCACTGATTCTCTCTGTGGCTTCAGAAAACAAATGCTGCCATACAGGAACCTCAGTATTGGCTCCAGATGACACAAAAGATCCACAGTGGTACGATTTCGCTATGGTATCACATATTTTTGGTGAACCTGCCCCTTTTCTCCATTTAAGCTACTATTAGCTACACTTACCAGCAGTGGCTTGCCAGAGCTTTAAGCAGAAGTCTTTTTCATTACCTGCTAGAGGTTCTTTAACTGAAATACTAAGATGGTAGTCTTCAAAACAGTGCCCACTGGCACCAAGTCTCCCACTGGCACTTCCCCTATTACATACCAGACTCATTGAACCTCTTGATTTAAAAATGTTATACTTTAGTAAGACAAATGAGGTCAACAAACTTCAAAGCAAACAAAAGGCCAGCCTCTAAAACAGTTCAGCACTTAGTACCAAATATAAAGAATCCTAGGGGCATTATTTGAAGTGTGCCTTCAATACGGTATGTGTTAGAACACAAAACTGTGGGTTCAAAGGAAAGGTTTTGTGTTTTGGAAAGCTGAACCCTCCTCTGATTGTACTTGGGTTCTTTGGCAAGTTTCTTTTCTTTTCTCACCAGTTTGCCTTCTGGGAAACTGGTGTCTTGTGATGGGCCACATATGTTCTGATAGTCATTTTGTGAACATGTTCACAATATACTCTCAAATGTACTTACTGGCCCAAAAATGTTGTCAACTGCTGTGCTAGGCACTGAATTTTGAAAGTTCCACATGCAAAGCATGTGCTTTACCACTAATCTGTGTTCACTTTTAATATTGTTCTGTCATAGAGCATCTGCCTTAAGCAAGGCCTAGACCTGGCTGAGATTTAAAACTATGCCCCTTATCCTGGCTTGCATGTCTAAGCAGCCAGATTCCACTGTCACTGTTGGATCAAAGTTATAAAGGTCAGTTTCCTAACCTTAGTTACTTTATATTTATTTCATTCTAAATGTATGTTTTGGAAAGGGAGCAATTAACTGAGTTTTAATGGAATAAAAAAGGGAAGGAGAACTACCAACATTTAAATATATATATATATATATATATATATATATATATATAGCATTAAAGGTGACACAAACCAAACCACTATAAACCCTGATTATGGCTGCCTTTGAAGCTTGTTCTTTAGTGTGTGGCTATCCTTTGATCAATGAATTTCTAAAATGAACATTTTGGATGTCTGTCTGTCTGTCTGGATGTCATACTGGCTGATTTAACATCCTTTCTCTATTTTGGAAGAAATTCTGTCTCACACATAATAGAAGATGTTATCATAATTATCAGTGAATACTCTGTATATGATCAGAATGTACATGATCAATTTAATACTTCACATTTTCTGGACTGAGCCAAGGGTTGTAAATAGGTTCCTCTAATGCTATACTTTGATATATCCTACCTCAAATCAAATAATGTTTATCTATGCAGCTGGAATAATCTGTCATTTCAATTTAAAGGAAGGAATAATTCAGGTAATAAAAAGCTGAATGATATTTGAGGGAAGAAAACAACATGCAATTAGAAACAAGTGTTTTTCACATTTTACACTTCAGGTATACTTGCTTTATTTTTTGGCAAAGGATCCATATGTGTTCTCATATAGCAGGATAGTTTCCTTTCAAAGCTGATACCATGAGGTATGGCTTAATTTTTAAATGAAAGATACTGAGGTCAGCCTTTCTGGAAATCAAGCTTAGACCTTCTTACACAAAAGTTCTTTTCCTGTACAGAGCTTTGCTGATGTTTTTCAATGGAGGGAATTGGAGGCACTCTGAACATGTCTATATATGCATGTATATCTTTTAAATCTGTAAACTGCCCAGAGAGTCCAGTGGGATATGGGGAAGTATAAAAGTATAATAGTAAAAATAATAGAGTAATTTTCCTTAGACAATGAGGGACAAAAGAGGGATTAAAATCGTGAAGGGAAAAAGTGTGAAGGAAAACAAAGGGGTTAAAAATGTGGCCTACCAGATAAATAATTGTGTGTGAACAGTTGTCTGTTAACTTTTGTTCTGGCACCAGAGCCCATAATCCTACATTAACCACTGTAAGAGTATCAAAGTGCTATATCCCAAGAATTGTCTAAACCACAACTAGAGAACAAGTCCATATAATAATCATAAGATGCATGTAGCCTGGTTCACATTCACTTGCTGCCAGCAGTACACAGCTGAAAATAATCCGTTTGCAGGAAAAGCCTGTCATTATGTCTAATATTTTTAAAAAATGAGAATTTCCAGAAATTGTTACAATGTACACATCTGATTTTTTACATATAAAGGGAGAATATGTGGTTTTTTGGTTAATGCCTATGTAGTTAAAAGATTTGTTTTTCTAGTTTGAAAATTGAGAACTTAAGACTGTATTCACTTTGCAACAGAACATCTTTATTATGCCTTCTAGGGAAAATGACTAAGTCTGAGGAAGTATATGGTATATCAATTGCTTAATTAGAACTTTAAGAAGAAACAAATAAAACATTATATTGACTTGTATATCTTCAATCAAATAAATATTTACTACTGCAATTTACAAAAATTATTTACCTCTCAATAGGAGATCACAAAGAGAATGTGCAGTAGAGACACTAATGAATGCCTACAGCTATCAGCAAACAAATTAAGGGTGAAAGAAAATGAAAAGCTTTCTAGCTATCATGACTTGTCTATAAATAGCACATGAGCCTTCTTTAAAGATATGTGATCTCTTACATTAACAGACTTATTTCAGTGCATGATTGACCTTGAAATGAAGAGGAGTGCCATAGCAGAGTGGCATCCTATTTTAGTGAACAATGAATATAGATATTCAAGTACATGCCTCTTGTCAATGATCATTGTTAGAAGCTGCCTATGCCACACTGGGACAATCAATTTTGTAAATGGTTGCAATAATCAAGGAAATTGCCTAATTTATAAATCCTTGCATACAGCATTTTAATGGATTCTTACATTTTAATGCTGATGCTTTCAAAGTGAAATGAATTGTTGTCCAAGCTGTCATTGCATAAAATGATAAAAACATTCAGTCCTGTAACTTACTACACTTCATGGATATTCAAACCCTCAAAACATAATCACTCATTAGTGACTTCCCCGATAGTCTTTCATTACAGAATAGCAGCATGAGTGAAGAGCCACATTTTCCTTCCACACAAAGCTTTCATAAAATCAGTGAATCGAATATAAGCTTTGAGAGTATCACAAATGACTGATAATTAGCAGTTTTACCAAAGCTTTGTAAAAATCATACATTTTGTCTGGCACTGCTACATATTGTTTTCCTTCCTTCACAGCCACATACTGATGAAAAATAACAACTTCTGCCACCAAGCTAACAGGTGACATTGCTCGAATAAAAGCACAAATATACAGGTCATTACTGTAAATAAAATTTCCAGATCAAAATATAAAGCCTAAGAGACACTTTGGAGCTGCACTACAGCATTTGCCCTATGGACTTGACACATTCTGAAACTGTAGCCAAATTTTACATCTTATAAAGCAGCAGTACATCAAAATTAGAGGCCTGCCTTTCAAATAAAGGAAATCCTTTAAAGTCAGTTGTCCTTTCTATTACCAACCTGTAAATCATGATACTGTATTCTGGAACTCTCTCTACATATTTAGATATGTTTATACGTAGATTGCAATTCTCAGTTAAATCTTGAGCAATTGATTTCAGCCAATGGTGGGCTGTCAGTACTTTACTTACTGCTCAATCTCACTAACCTGACATTTATGGTGTACTGATTGGCCTCTGTCAGTGGTGGTGGTTGTAAATTCACTTTGAAAAGCTTTGTGTTAACAGCCTTCAACCAGGCTCTGAGAAGGGTATGAGCGGCAGGCTGACAATTGCTCGACCTTCTGCCCTTATTACAGTGAGTAAATCAGGCTTTGAGCTATTAAGCTGGAGCCTGAGGCCTACACAAAAAGGATTGACATGACTAAAGGTCAACCTCTGTCACACATGTGTAACAATTTGGATAATGGAATTCTGTAACTTATCAGGGACAGGAGGAGGTGGCAATAGCTTAGAAGCAGAACAAATGCTTGAGAATATTTCCATGAGTTTGGTTTGGTTAGGGCTTATTCAGCATCATGAACATTAAATTCACATAGACTTCTACAGATTTCACAGCAGTTTTTATAAGGTGATTCTATAATATGTTTTCAGCATGGCATATTTTATATGGCATTTCAACACAATAAATGGACTTTTATCAGGGATATTTGCCATAGTGGCATCAGTGATACAGTCAATCTTAGGGGAGTAAAACATCTTATTAAAGTGTTGTCTTTATTAATACATTTGAAATAGACTATGAAAATAAGTTTTTTGTGTGAAAAATAATCCTAAGCTTTTAAAGTCAAGACTTTCTTCAGTATCAACACATTTATGAACATTGTCAAAATAAAGAGTAGCAATCCTCTACTCTTGTACATTGTCAAAATAAACAGTAGCAAGTGAAAGTCCAAGAAATAAACAAGAGGAACCATGGCCTGTTTAATTTCTCTTCATAATTTAAAAATTATTTTCTCAAATAAAATAATAAAATATAAATGATGGCTTCGATCCTGCACATACAATCTTAAGGAATAATTCCATTGAATCCAATGGTTAGAGTTCATATTCATGAAAGCACGGCTTTCCCACTTCCCTCTGCATTTCCATGTGCTCCTAGAAATCTCTCCTGCAGATTGAGGGACTTTTAGGGAAGGATGTTTGAGTATTTGGAAGATTTTGTCTACCCCTTTGTATGAGTGGAGAATTAGCAGAAGAGCCAAGACAGTGAGACTTATTTCTGAGTAAACATGCATTAACTTGCATTATGATGGCACAGTCCAATGCAAGTTTAGACGGAAAAAAGGCCTACAACTCCCAACATGTCCCAAGCATTGCTTGCTGGAATCTGTAAGCCATTTCTTTGTCTAAGGCCCTTTATTAATTAAGCAAGATAACTAATTTGTTGAATAGTGCAAGTTAACAATATAGCCCCTGTAATCCAAAAAAATACTTGGGCCACAATAAACTTCACAAAAATGTATTTCAAAATTTGTTGTCTAAAGAGTGCTGAAAGTAGTATATTACTGAAATATACAAACTATAAAAATAAACCAAAATTATTCTGCAACTCTCTAAGGTTACTTCCAACAGATAAAGAAACAAAAATGTTTTGAATAAAATAAATGTTACAGTCTACAGAAAGCTACAAAATACTCAGATATTAGAAAAAGTAATGAAAGAGAAGTTCAATGAAAGAATGTATTTTCTAATTATATTAGATGAAACCAGTTGCCAAGAGAGGTTGTGGGCTCTCCCACAATAGAGACATTCAAGGCAAAACTGGACATATGAATGGGATGGTGTAACTTAGCATCCTGCACCCGCAGGGGGTTGGACCCGATGGCCTACTTGGTCCAACCCCACTATTCTGTGAATCTATGAATTTAGATATAAAGTTTAACTTCTTTATTCTCCATGTTGCAAACTGTAATGATACATTACTATGGTTTATTTTCAGGGCAGAATTATTAGAAGTAATAGCATAACATATCGGAAACAAAGCTAACAAGCAGTCCAGAATAGTAGATGATGGATCCATCACTGAGAAAACATAAATTTTTACCTTTGCTCTTGTGATATCCTGCATCAAAAACCCTAACCATAGACTAAAATGTAGCTTGAGGAATCTTAAGGAATATTTATCACTACAATTAGAACTTGGAAAGTCAGGTGGGATTCTATTTCTTTTCTGTAACCAGGACTTTTAAGAATCAGTCTTTCGATTTTAATCATTTCTACAACATAAGCATACAAGAAATCTTCCATGAGCAGATTCAAAATGTGTTATTTTAATGGTTCCTGTTACAAGTTTTAACAGAGTGAAACATGTAGGCTCTATAAAATTTAACTGCTCTTTTAACTCCTTTCTCACTTTTTATCTAATTCCCATTCAACCATAAGGCTCACTGGGTGACTTTTAACCAGTAACTGACATTCAGCCTCATCTACTCCACCAGACTACTATAAGGATAGAACAGAGTGGAAGAGGCATATTTAGGCTGCTTTGAGTTCCATGCATAGAAAAAATAGGTTATAAGTATCTGTTGTAATGAACTAATTTAATGAGAGATATACTGTTTAAAACAAGATGTGATATGTACTCCCTTCAAATAAATAAGACATACAATGTATTATTTAATTATGTAATTCAGATATATACAATCTGAATGAAAAGCTATGATCAAAAAGGTAAATTCCTAAACAGAGAACCCAAGCAAGACAAAAGATAAAGATATAATATTTTAAGTGTGGCAGAACTTAAATGAACACCTATTTGATTTTGGGTAGCAAATGTGTGTTCAAAAATACAATTACAATGTTGTTACTGTTTTGGCATTTGCCTGAACTGTGAAGGCTTAAAGTGGGTAGAACAACATGACTGTGCATGCTGACCTGTCCACCGTGTCACCAGTTGTACCACCCCTGCCCCTCAAAATACGGGGCTTATGCTATTGAATTGACAATGTGTGAATCAAGGTTCTGTTTGCATTTGCTTGAACAGATGTAGAACCTTCTGTGTGATCAGGAACCCTGAGAAGATAGGATCTATGACTTCATGGTGAGGTCCATTCACCTGCAAACAGAAGTGAGTAGAACTTCCTTTCAGACCTTGGCAATTCAACACAGCAAGGTCTGTACTGACTGGGTTGGAATTTGTATGGCCTGTTACTTATTCTCTTTAAGCCCTTAGGCTCTTGTATTCAACCTTATCTTACTTGTATTTAGCTGCTATTTAAATCAAAAGAATAAAAGATAGTTGTGACAGACTAGTTTCATAGATTTCAGTGGCACTTAAATACAACTAGATTTCTCTAAAAGAATAAAAAAATCTATTTCAAAATTGTCATCTTAAAGATACAATAATGGGTTAATTTCCATGTCATTCTTATACAGTGCCTTTACTTATTCTTGTTAAACAAATCCAGAAACTGACTTCTAAATAAAACTTGATTTTTCAAGCAGGCAAACATCATGAGATATTATCTTTATTATCATTACTACACTTAAAGACAACACAGGCCTTAACTCTAAGCTTACAATCTAACAGAATGCCATACATCACAATACAACATTACATATCGCAAGGGAAGTGAAAGTATTTTGGCACATGAAGATTTAAGGTGAACAATTCAGGTACATAAAAAATAAGATTCAAATCTTCCAAAAGAATTGCAATGACTGTTTCATCCCTGAGCTCAAAATAGTTACAGTGCGCATTTTTCTTTCAGTTGTGCAGCAAACAAAGAAGAGGGAATATGATTTGCCATTCAGTTTTCCAGATCTCTATTCTGAGAACATCTGAAAAATTTCTATTATAGGAACTTTCACCCCTTTTAAATGTCTGTATTATATTCCAGTGGAATTTAAAGTGTGCCTTCTACACATTCCTTAAGTCTAGTCTTATTACAATTTGATGTTAAACAGAAAAGCGAAACCTTGTGCAAACTAGATTAATTTATCTCCTGGGAATAAATACACACTAATAACTGAGATAATATTTTCTTATATTTTGGAAACAATGCAGTTTCCCTTCTTTACTAGAGAACACATAAAGAGAAAATTATTTCATTCTCATCAATAAATTCCAGTTTCCAAGAAAGTTTCTGTTTTCTTTGCAAGACCATTAAGAAAGAATTACATTCATTAACCCAAAATGAACAAACAAGAATTGCTATCAAAATTTGAAGCAATCAATTCATGTGTTAGAATGAATAGTGATTACCTGCTAGATTCAGCAGTGTTTCAAATGACTTGGAGTTTATTGTACTTTCACAACATACAAGAAAATTCTGCACTGGCTAAAAATAGGTCAAAGAAAAAATTAAAGGAATCATAAATGATTCATATATATGGCTTTTTAAAGAGATGATCTTTTCTGTGAACTATAAAAAAATGACTTGGATGAATGATAAAGAACTGTATAATTCCAAACACCCATAGCTATCAGGCCTTGCTGTTAGGTAATGGAATAGTATTTAATTTACTTCAAACTGCTGTATGTTGAACTGTATGGATTACATACAAAGCAAACATTATATGTGTGGCAGCAACTCTTGCACAGACATGCCAAAAATGTCCACAATGTTCAACCATACATCAGATACTATAGCTTTGAACTTTGCCAGAACAAATGAAGTACCACATCTGGATTAGTGTTTAATTTTCTTTGCAATAACTCCTCTATGTTTTTGACTTAAACTTGAAATTACTACAAGACTATTAAGAATCATAATTTTCAGAGCACAGGATTAAGAATAGAAACTGGGAAACACCTTTAGTGTGACTTTTAAATAGCTTTTTGATAAGATTTGTGGATTTTGTGGTGGTATGGCATAAATACAATTGGACTACCATTTCCTTGCCTCTGTACTGTTTGGCACCATGTTCCTCAGTCCCCAAAAATAACCTATCCTGCCTCTCTTAGTTACTTCCCAATCCCCATTTTACCATTTGCTTCCAAATTGCTGCCATATACTTATACTATCTTACCTATCTTTCCTCTAAATCCTCTTTAGCCCCACTACATCCTGGCTTTCATCATCTCCACTCCACTGAAATTGTCCTCATCCTACTTGACCTCTTTGCTGCTTTTGAATTACCCTCTCTTACTTCCTTCAAGCACAGCTCCCACCCCTCCCCAGTAACTTTGTTTTCTTTCAGCCTTTCTAATCTCTCGTTCAGTTAAGTTTTTCTATAGGGGAAGTTTTCCTCTACATTTTCCTATCTCTGTTGAAGTCTTCCCAGGATTTGTTGCTGGCCTCTGCTATTCTGTCTCAAAATATAGTACCCCTGGCTGATCTCAACCAACTTCATAGTTCAATAAATTCTATATAATGAAAATATCCCAATTCAACTCATCCTCTTCCAAACATTTTTCCTCTACCCAATACTTCATTTCTAAATGTTTGTCTGATATTTCTATTTGGATACTGCATTTAATCCTTCGTCTCCTCAATTTCTAACCATATGCATAGGCAACATCATCACCTTTCCTGTTAATCAGGCACAAAGACTTAGCTTCACCTTTGATTTCCTACTCCCCATCTACTGTTATCCATTTTCATGTCACATGATTTGCCCTATAGTGCTATAGTGGTCATCTTTAGGGAGTCAAGGGGCCACTTACACATTCTACATCTTTGTTTAAGTCTCTGTAATGATTTGCCATGATACTGAATGGTAAAATGCCAGTTCTTTTTCTATTTTCTACTGTACTGCCAAATTTTGATGACATGGCAGGGTTGCATGAAGCCCACAAGCCTTATGTTACCCACACCTGTTATACAAGACTGTGAAAAATATAACCCTCCCTTCAGATTCCTTTCTTTGGCCATGTCCTCCCTTGACTACTGTAAATATTTCTTTGATTTCAATCCTGTCATAATTCAAACCCAGAGACTCTCATCCTTGAATCCTGACACTGGCCTCTTACTTTCTCTTCACCCAACCCTTTGCATCATTGAGTGTGAGATAAGGGCAGATTACTGTAATGGTAAGTGCCATGCATTCTTGCTGCAACCTGATGAGCACTTAGAAAGTTGCAAATATTACATCTGAAAAAGCCTTATAAAATCACTAGTTTTGAAAACAAGCGTCTGTCTTACCCATGCTGACTTGTTTTTCCTCTGGTAAAGGAGAATTAGTACTCTTTTTAGATGCTAATATGGCTAGCAAACCAAGAAATAGCTCAAAATTAGTTTTTTAAGCTGTAGATATTCTACATTGTGTCAGGAAAGATGATCAAAGCAACTCACTAATCAACAATGGACAAAGTTCTACAAAATTCCTCAGTTAAAAGGAAGAGAGACTGTCATTCCAATTATAAGCATACTTACAACAGAATTAACAAAATTTCTTTCCAGTTGCACTTAGAATTACAAACAATGGTTTCTTTTATCAGTATTCCTAAGAATCTGCAACAGTTCCTTTGTTAACAGAAATTTGCAGGCAACTGTTGTTTCCTGCTGCTAATTGCATCTTCAGTCAGAAAAGGTGTGAGCAGACTTTACAACCTCATGCTGTTATGTATGCATTTAAATCCATTATGGAAGCTTCTGACAAAACAAACCAATGGAAGATCACATCTCATGAAACAGAAACTTTGAACCATTAATCAGATTTTAAAAGCAAAAATGCTTTTGAGCTGTGACTTACTTCCCAGAGATGCTGTGTGTTTCTGGTTGCTCCTGCTTGCACTTTTTCTGGCAGAAGGAGAATCCCCTGGAAAGGTCCAATCCAGGTGCCCTGCTGAATCCTCTGGGCAGCACAGATGCCATAGGCCAAGCCAGGTACAGTACTGGTGCAAAGACACACTTCTCGTGGAAGATCTCGAAGCCACTCAGGAATCTCAGGTGGAGGTGCTGCTGCAGCAGCACTACTAGTTCCCACCAGACGGCGTAAAGAGTGCAAGGGACCATGCATGGGGCACTCTCCATTACGGTTATCTGCGCACATGTCACATCCTGCAAAGAAAGAGAAAAGGGGTTTTAAAAAAGGTTAGCTAGTCACAGCTAAGCTACTGTCATCGGTACCAAAGGCAGAAGTTTTTGAATACTTCCATCAAAACATAAAATTATACTTTCTGAGTGCTCTGTTCTCATAAGTCTTATCCATCTTAACAAGTTACCTTCAAATTGATAAGGCAGGGCATATTTCTGGATAAACCTATTTGAGATGATGAATAAATCACATAAGAAGATATATAGGAAGTTTAAAATGAAGCCCAAATTTATATGAAGCAAGTGTGATGTGGTGGTTAAAAGTGCAGGACTGGAAGATTTATGTAAGCTGCCTTGAGTTCATTGTAAGGAAAAGTCATATATATATATATATATATATATATATATATATTCAGATTCATTCAAATGCATTCCAATATATGCATAGGATCGCTAACTATGATTTTGTGTTGTTTTAAGGTTCATTTTCTAATTAAGTTAGGTTAATTCTTCTTCTGTGTACAGGTAGTCCCTGGGTTAAGGACGAGTTCCATTCCTGAGAACATCCTTAAGTTGAATTTGTATGCAAGTCAGCTCACATATATAAGAAGCTAGAAAACAGTTGAGAAACACTTCCATATACACTAAAACATTTTAAGCACAATGCAGCATTCTAATAATGATGAAAATACAGCAATAATAAACTACAAGTACTGAAAAGTGATAGAAGGAATCTGTACATGTGCAGGTATGCATTGCAGTTCTTAAAACAGTTTAGACAGAAAAAAATAGTAAAAATATAATTAAAGGTTAAGACTTCTTGAGCTAACATTAAGCATAACATTAACTGGATGATCATGGAAATGTGACTGGCGTTGGAGACAATGGACCTGGAGCTGGAGAGTCGGGGTTTGACTGTGCTGCTGGGGGGCAGGTTTCTGCTTTAGTTGGTTTTTTATTGACTTCACAGCTCACCAGCACCACTTTTCCCTCCCTCCTTCCTTCCTCCCTCTCCCTGCCACACACCTGACTCCACAGTTCACCTGGCAGCAAGGACAAGGCAGGATTTCTGCTTTTGCTTGTTCATAAGTATGGGTTGTTCGTAATTTGGATGTTTGTAACCCAAGAACTACCTATTATTGCTTCCAGGAAAACCCAGACCCTGCTTTTGGAGACTAAGGGTATAATCTAGATAGGGTCAGCCCTACCGTTAGGCAAAGTAAAGCAGCTGCCACAGACAATGGATGCTGAGGCAATAATAGTCTCTCCCCAGCTTCTCTAGCCCCCACCCAGTTATCCTCCTCACCCAACAACTGAGTACTGTTGACGATGCTTGTATGTTGGGAACTTGATTGACTGCCTTGTTTGGTTGCATCCTCCCAACACATTACAGACATTTTCAGAAAGGCACCCGACAAGCAGGCAGTCAGGCAAACAATGCATGCACTCCAGCAGACACTGTGTGTATAGCTGTGCATATTTCACATTGTTTCAAGAAAGAAACAGGCTCTGACCACAGCAGTGAGACAGTGGTAGCAAAACATTAGAGGACAGATGTCATACAGCATACCCTTTTCTCTTCAACTAACCTATCTTCAGATGTGGTAGATGACACTGTCCCATCAGCAGTGCTGAAGTAAGACTCGCTGCTTCTGTATATAGAATTAGGGGGGCACATGTGAGAAGGAAATTGTCCCTTTACCTCAAATAACAAAACAACATAGGCCAGCTGTGAATCTACGCTGTTATAACTGGGAATAAGCTCCATTAAACATAGTACACCTAACTACTAGTATTCCAAGTTATTAAATTGATTTGTGGATCAAAGAGATGTGCTTCTATACAGCATTTGAGAACATGTGAGTATAGCAGGATTCTCCAGTAATATTTTGTGCAAGTTTTGTCTGCTATTGTTAAAATTACTTTGCTCCACCACTGCTTCCACATCTAATATTCATCTTTTCTTCCCCTTTAAGTGATCAGTCTTTTAGAATGTGTGAGATAAAACTGTTAACTTCTACCTGAACCTTCTACAGATGTCTTATATTCATTACATTTATTTAACTTGTATGTTTTTGAAGCACTGTTCTGATTTTTAAATACTTTTGTAGGTAAAGTGATATAAGTACCAGCATCTTTGAAATGAATTATTAGTAAAAGATTTTGAAATACTTAAAGTAGAATTTACTATACACTTCTGTCTGTTTTATTATCAGTTGATCAATTGTTAACAGAAATATTTTGATATATTATTAATACACATGACTACTGTATTCATTAATGCTTGATACAATGTCATTACCATCTGGATATTAAAGTATTATCACTATCCTCTTGAAATGAAATTGCTATAAATTTCTATGTTGATGTTTATATTTTGCTATATGTTTCTGTTTTCATTATTATTTTCTTATGTAATTTTTAAATGAAATATTTTGGGAATAATCTTATACAATATAATGCACCAAGCTAAAGAGATAACTGAAATAATTAAGAAAACATCATAAACGTGTAGTGGTAGTACACTGCTAGCTGGGAATGCTGGAAACTGCAGGACTTTTTTCTGGCTATTCATGCATAGGATTGCACCCTTAATCAAATGATTTTCATCTATTTATATCTGTCCACTTTCACAGAAATGGTAGATGTTCTGTTTATGCCAATTTTATTGATAGCAAATTACATTTTCCCTATTGTTATTTCAGATATCCTGCACTGCAGTTATTACAGCAGAAAATATTCACATTCTTTACGTTAAAAATAATTAGTAAAACTTAAATGAATAGAGAGAAGTTTAGAAGTTCTCAACTTGTTCTATTTCATGTTGATGGTTTCCACATTCTTAACATGCTATCTGGACTTTCAAAAACACACTTGTAGCTCAGAAAAATGTTTTGCAAATCAAATTAAAATGAACCTCTTTGAATCAATTAGAGTCCTTTGTTCAGATTATAACACAATTAAGGCTTGTTCTTCAATAAGAGTACTTTGGCTACTGGATGCTATAGAAATGTAATAATTATTTCAACAGCAATTCCTTTCACTCTAATAATTTTACATTAGACATCCAGCAGCTAAAAATAAAGCAATAATATTCTGTGGTTGGTTGAGGGTGTGGATGCCTAAACCACAAATATGGAATAATTAAACTATCTAGAACCACAGCTTGCAACCCAGCAGGACTGACACAACCTTCTTGCTTCCTCTACTGGATAAACTTCAGGACAGTTTAATGTTTCAGCCAGAGTAGTACTAAATACTTCCACCTACTTAACATGATAACACTAAATTGTGGCTGCTCTTTCCATTGTTGATAAATCATGTATAAATATTATCACATCCAACTACCATTTATTTGTTTTAAATGTGTTTCTCACAGTTCGAAGACTCCAAATTACATTCTTAAAAAAACAAAACTAGATAGCACTGTAAATTAGGCCATAAATTCAAAATTGTAACATTCATTTAAAAATGCCTTTAAAAACATACCATAAGAAATTGAACATTAAGTATTGGTAGAAAGGAGCATTTAACATCCAGCTTCTAAAACATGTCAGCCAGGAATAAAAAAAGTTACCTGACTGCAACTAAGAATGTTAGTGTGCCTAAAGGGGAATATTTGATAAAGCAATGAAAGAACAACCAGACAGACAGACAGACAGACAGAGAGTACAAAAGAAAATAATGAGAATTTTACCTTTTCTTTGAATAGCAGATCACTTAAACCATAATGCTAATTGCTTTGGAAGTCTTCCCAACTTCAAAAGCAATTTGCCATGGAACACTAGATGTTCATGTTTGAGAAGCAGAAGTCCAAAGCTCCCCTGAGCACACAGAGCTTTCTGCACAATCCCAGCCAGTTATTTGCACTTTCCCTGCTGCATACTTTCAAACAAGGGCGCTTAGAATTCCAGCTATGAAGAGGGTTCAGGAGTAACACTGCCAGTCCAACAAACTGCTCTGCTGAAGATCAAATGGGTACTGAGCTCAATCACCCCTTTTTCCTTTCTCACCCCTTATATATATAGCTGCAGAGGAGACGTTCTGGTTTATAAGCTTATCATGACATCCAAACTAAGAAATTGTGGCTTAAATAGCCCCTATGATACAGGGGTAAAAACCAGTCATAAATCATGGCTTGCAGTCTTAGTTTGTAGAGAGCACAAATTACAGTTCCTTGGTTCATACATCCTAGGCAAACTATAATTTAACAAACCATGAAGATTCTCTACAAGAAGGTGCATGAAGGGAAACTGGAAGGGAAGGGAGAAACACTTCTGCTACAACAAACTATAATGTGTTGGGATGGGAATTTTTATGTGAATCAAGTCAAAGAGATACAATACATTTGACTAAAGTAGTAAGAATTATCAATCTTACCACAATCTGGACATTTCCACAATAGGATCTATGAGCCGAAATGCTTGAAATCAGTTTAATTCTGTTGACTTCAATGAGAGGTGAGGTGACTTAAATAATAGCTTTTGCACCTTTTCAGATCATGCTGACAATTCTTCTGAATACAAGCAGCTATATTTCCCATTGCAGCAGAAAACCACAGAAACAAACACTGATGAAACCAGCATGAATGTTACAAAAATGTCCTTTCTAAGAGGAGTAAGACAGTTTTCTACAGTTTATTCTTACTCTTCCCTTTCAACTCTTAAGGAGCATAGTGAAACTAATACTTTTCATTATTGCTCAACCATATGGGGTATATCCCGTGTTAGCCTAACTGAAGTTCCTTTCATTTCGATGAAGCTTCTCCAAGTAGATCTAACCCTAGCTACAACCCACAGATTTACAAACCAAACTGAGGCATTATTTATATATTAAAATCACATTTCATGTCATGTGGTTTGCAAAGTATTGCAACTGATCATATAAACCCAATATACATACATTGTTTTTAAAATCCTGATTGAAGTTGGATACAGTATATATTTCTGAAAGCAGATTTTAAAATGTTTTAAGGTGAATGTCTTCCAAGGAGTTTTCTCAGGGGGTGCCAGGCTGCAATCAATAAATCAGTTAAACAAGCATTAAGCTTAAGCCAATTTACTTGTATTAACCATTACGGAACTATACCAGCTTAAAGCTTCAATACTTAAACCCCTCAACTCAGTGAGACTTGCTTTTGATTAAATTATGAAGCTGCACATACAGGTTCATTAGTTGTCTGTAGATTGCCTACGTATAACAGCAAAGAGAGGAGGGAAAGACACAGCCTACATAGAAAGACATCTTAGATAAGAAAATATTTAAACAAAATGTTTGCTACTGCTTTTTCCAAGAAGACTTATAAAGCTGGATAAAAGATCTCATAAGGCAATTCCTGGGAGAAAAAAAAATAAGTAAAAAAAAAATACAACCCTTTATTATGGTAGAAGTAATACTACCACATGTCCTCACACTTATCTGTTTTAGGTCAGTCTTACGTAAATTCTAAGTTAAGGCCAACCTCTTACTTGTTACATACTACAAATTCATACTTACTAGTCCCACCGGCTAAAATTGCAGTCACCTTGTTGTAAGTAACGTAAGCAGAGAAAAACCTCCCTTCTTCCTATATATTTTCCTTGTGAAATCAAACTTAAAAAACAACAACAAAACCTGTTTTGGAAAGTCTTAAAATTTACAAAATGATTGATCAAGATTTTAGTTCTCAGAGCAGACCCTTGATTTTAAAATAATTCATTCCCTGCTGACAATCTTTTAGATGTGTAACCTCCTCCCAACTTCCTGATTATTAATGGGTCTCTTGGAGACACCATGTCTACTGAACAGCTTCAATTAAATAAAGCCAAAGCATTGTTTTTACTTCAGCCAAGCAGCTTTAGGATCAAACTCCTGTACTCTTCCATAAGATAGGTAACATCATTCACTTCTACACATACACATGGCTTCTAGAATATCTGATAAAACTGAGGATGTGAGATGGTTATATAAACTAGGACAAAACACATTTTTGAACTCTTTCCTGTTCTTCTGTCCAAGAAATAAAGATCAGCATTATTAATCAGGGAAAGAATTATAAAGTACATGTCAATGAGTATTTCTAAACTGCTGGAGTAGATTCTATCTGAATAATTAGGAAACTGTGAGGATGTGCAGTCTTATAAACAAATAATCAAGACTAATAAAAGTAATCTGCTTGCCTACCTCAAGGAGAATATACTTCCTATGTGCATATTTCCTTAAAGTGAGAGTTTATATTTCTACAGACAGAATTGCTAGCATCAGTTATTATAATTTGATTTATTTTAAATAAGCAGTATTCATCAGGTAGCATAAATGCACCATTATAACTGTTGAGTTCTGTTATATTCCTAAAAGCTTTTGGAGCCTGTTTGAATACTTGCCTTGATTTTGGAGCACTCCTATAACACTTTTAAAATTGTACAGTAATTTTTATTGTGTCCCCTGTGTTTATAATGCTGTCTACAATGTTATTGGTATGATACAAATACTGAATAACATTTAAACATCTTAATTCCAATTCTAAATCAGCTGGTTTGAATTTTGATATAGTCATATGTAATTAACTTAATGGGATTTAAGTTAGTTCTACTAATTCCTATGAATCTACAGTACATTTATCTAGGTCTACACTCCACACATTATATGGAAGCACTCTATTTCCACCTCGGCATTTAGGAAATTGTACATGAAATTTCATTCAACCTGATGTAAAATTAAAAGTAAGTTGCCCAAGGAGCAACGCTATGAATGTTTAGACAGGAAAAAAGGCCATGTTGTCTGGGGCATGCTGGGAGTTGTAGGCTGTTTTTGCTGTTGAAACTTGGATAGGACTGTGCCCTTAGGTCCCAGTCAACTTAAATGAATCAACATCCTTTTGCCATCAGAAGAATTTGCACCATTTATTTATTTATTTATTCTTTCTTTCTTTCTTTCTTTCTTTCTTTCTTTCTTTCTTTCTTTCTTTAGAATTTTTGTATTCCGTCCCATTGCAAGAGCCTTGGGATGACTTACATACAATAAATAAACAATAAATACAAACAGTGCAAATTAAAATCCAGATTCACCCTGGCTGTAAATTAAAAACCTACAGGTGATATTAAAAATTGTTAAAATATTGTTTAAATTAAAAGGTCTTAGCCTGGCGCCAAAAAACAAATAACGACGGCGCCAGGTGGACCTCTCTGCGGAGTGCATTCCATAGGTGGGGCATTCCATAGAATTCCAAATACGGATCAAAATCTGCTGGCTGAATTAAGTCTACCCCTAAGTTCTTAGGAACAATAAAGCTTTACAATAAAATGTGGAGTACTGCATTAAACATGAGATTGGACCAACAGTCATATGGCCCCTTCCAACTTCACTATTTTATGATTCTACAACCCAGTCCTAAAAACTAAATAAGGAAGTTTGTTCTACTGAAATCAGTTTGGTTACTTGTAATAGGGAAGTTACTTCTTCTAAAGTGGATTTTTATCACCTTGTCAGGAAAAAATAGTGATGTGTGAATGGTGCAGTGGGCCTTTTTTTGATTACAGCCACACAGAATGACTTCCTGATCCATTTACCTGAAAACAAAGTGTGCAAATATTGCAAGAGACATGCTTTCCAAAGCATATGTTGCTCTTTCCCTTTAAAAAGGAAAGGGAAAAATTCTCATTCCCAAAGGGGATACAAGTGTTATTACGTTTGAAAACTGAGAAAGTGATATAAAGCAACAGATAAGCAATCTATCTACACTTGTAGGAAGGATAATTTAGGAAAAAGCTATAACATAAATCATAATTTGCTTCATCACATCTATCAAGAGAAAGAGACCATATGAACTATCCTAGTTTGCAGTTATATGTAAAGCAATAGAATAAAATTGAAAATACATAATTTACACTGAGGTTCCTTACAATACAGGTGGAAGAATTATTGTGATCTTTATCTAGATACTGGAGCAAGTCTGGGATTTTCAGGGCTATCAAGAAGCACGACAAAATAGTCACTGACATCTGACACTACCTCTTCCCTACATCTTGACCACAGGATTAACTCTGAAACTAGGAGTCATTCTGTTTACTTCAGTGGACTTTTTGATCAGAAGCCTAATCAACAAGAGAAAACTGAAGAAAACTGTTAAAACTATTAATCCAATAGGTTTTCATTTTGGGAAAAGCTGAAAATAAAGATATAAAACACACTAAATGTATTTGGATAAGGCAGTTGTAACACATACTAAAAAGCTAATGCAACTAATACAGAACAGTAAAACCATGGGTCATCCTGTATTTAATTCAAGAATAAATTGAAATAGCTTAGCATAAGCAAATGTAGATTTTGGTGTAAGATCATCTGAAAGCAGTGAGAAACATATCCAAAATGTTAAAAGGTTATTTGTATTACTCTTCCTAAAATCTCCACTTTCTATCATTTATAAAATGATAAATGAGAAATTCCTAGGAAAATTATTAAGATTTCTTACATAATCCACTTAGGAATCAGTTGTAAACATGCACACCCCAAATATGTTAGAGTTGTCAGTGAATTAGAGGGTTTTTAGTCGATTAAATGTCTTTTTTAAACCAATTAATCAATTAATTAACTGGATACAGTAAGCATTACCCTGTTTCAATAGAGAGATGACAGTAGTTAATGGGAATAAGTTTTTCTTTATGTTCTGAGTAAGCTTACATAGTTTTATGCTGCATGTAACAGACACAAAAGGCATTGCTTAGGAAAGCATGCAGACTGTGTTGCCAGAATTAGGAGTTACAGGTGAATTGGATCCTCATCAAGACCATCCATAGTAACCTGCACTTATTAAAATCCAGAAGTCTAATAAAAATGACTAATGAAAATGTCAACATCTCATATGAACATATCATATGAAGAGCCAGTGTGGCGTAGTGGTGAAGAGGATGGGACTGGGACTCAGACGATCTGGGTTCGAGTCCCCGCTCAGCCATGGAGCCAACTGGGTGACTTTAGGCCAGTCACGGACTCTCAGCCCAGCCTACCTCACAGGGTTGTTGCAGGGATAAGATGGAGGAGGAGATATAAGCTGCCTTGAGCCCTTTGTAGGAAAAAGGCAGGATATAAATTGAAAAATTAATTTATTAATTAAAATATCCATTAACAGTTTCATTCATTGTATTCTGAGTTGCCATCTTGATTTGCCA
Source organism: Varanus komodoensis (assembly GCF_004798865.1). Lineage (NCBI taxonomy): Eukaryota > Metazoa > Chordata > Lepidosauria > Squamata > Varanidae > Varanus > Varanus komodoensis. Next base: position 34,377,914 of record NW_025336087.1, on the reverse strand, counting down.
GACAATGAGTACAGTATGAGGCTTAGGCGAATGGGGTGGCATATAAGTCTGCTAAATAAATAAATATAAATAAATCTGTTATTTAATTGTTTAACCATATTTACCTACAAATATGGCTATATTTCTGGAGGAAGTCTAATAGTGGAAATCACTGTAGTAGTCTTAATCTACCAGCTTGCAACAGTACATCACTAGCTCCACTCCAATGAAACATCTAAGTGCCTATGATATTGCTAAACCTACAAGTCTCTAAATCTGAAACTGTCTAGCATCTGAAATGATCGCAAATGAGTTAGCTACACTGTAGTGACAGCCCCCACAGATCATTTTCACATGTGACACTAAAAAGTATCTTTCCGCTTCTCTCATGATATTGTGCTTTATATCAAAGTAATTAATGCTAGATCAAAGCTATAAGGGATAATTTTTTAAATCAAACATATATTCAAGCCAGTGCAGATCTTTTGCCTTGCAAACCAACTTAAGTGTGAAAACCAATATCTTTTCAGACTTAAGTGTGAAGTTTAACATATTTATCCCCAAAGGGAGACAGCAGCCAGGAAATCTGAAGAAGACTGAGGCTTGGAAGGGCAGAAATAAAGAAACTAGAAAAGTTTATCAAGTTTAAGGATGTTTCACTGGAAACCAAAGCCAGAATACTATTATATTCCTGATTATTATGTATGGGTGTGAAAGGTGGCCAGTGAAGAAAGCTGTCAGAAAGAAAATGGATGCATTCAAAACATGGTGCTGGAGAATAGCTTTGCAAATACCGTGAACTTAAGTAGGCCTTACACAAAATCAAGGCAGTTCTTGGCCTGGAAGCAAGGATGACAAGACAGAGGCTGTCACACCTCAGGCATACCATGAGAAGACAAGACTCATTGGCAAAGAAAATAACGTAGAGAAAATTGAAGACAGAAAATGAAAAGGTAGACTATGAGATGGGTTGAAAGGAAACCACTGAGTTTACAAGACCTAATCAGTCAAGGATAGGATACTTTAGAGAGCATTTATATATAGGATCGCCATAAGCTGGAGATAACCAGATGGCATGTAACAACAAATGGAAAAGCAAGTCTTCTCTTTCTAGGAAGTGGCCCTCTCTAAGACATCCTAGCTGAAACAGGTGCCTGTGATTTTGGCACCCTAGGTGGTTGCCTACTTTGCTTCTATACTGCTTCTACTGCTTGCCATACTTCATTTTAATGAAGGGGAACACTTAGGCATAAACAGCCCAAGTGTAAGTTGGGCTGTAAGTGTAAGTTGAAATTCATATATGTATTTATTCATTCAAATTTTTAACTCACGAATCTTGAGCACAAGATGATCAATAAGAACTTCCGTAATAGAAAGGTGAAGACATCAACAGAGCAATCCTATGCATGTCTACTGAAAAGTAAGCCTAACTAAGTTGTACGGTCTTTAATGACATAAAAGTGTGCATAGGACTATAGGCTAAAGCATGTAAAATATAATTAAAGCGCACAAAAATACACACGTGAAACAGCCTCACAAAGGCATGAGTGCTAACATTTCTTTTTTAAAATACAATTGCTTTACAAAGCTTCTCAGAAATATTCAAGGTCAGAATATTTGGCAGGTGTTTGAGGAAGAGTGCCCTTGAAATGAGGAAAAGCCAACAGGAATGCCTCTAGAAATGTCCTTACTATTTTGACAAAAGATATCATTTAGGGGCCTGCCCATTCTTCCACTGAATACAATTTTGAATTTCTGTGTAATGCAAAGTAGCATGGGCATTGTCATAGAGAAGTTTTCATTCTTGGCATTGTTCAAGATTTTTCTAGATGAGCTATGTTTTTGTTAGGTGCAGTGCCTAGTTATATTTTTCACAAAAAGTAAAGGAAAAAATACCAAATGCATTGGTCTGGAAAATGGTTTGCATTCAGTTAGTGTTCCCCTTCATTAAATTGAAGTATGGCAAGCAGTAGAAGCAGTATAGAAGCAAAGTAGGCAACCACCTAGGGTGCCAAAATCACAGGCACCTGTTTCAGCTAGGATGTCTTAGAGAGGGCCACTTCCTAGAATTTGGTCACAGGTGCAGAGCTGGAACTTAGCAGCTCATAAGCGCTGCAATTTCCCAGCATTCCAGGAAATGGCAAACAGTGGCTACAGTGTGGGCAGTTTTAGTCAAGTGTGTGGTGTGGCAGGAAGGGATAACTTCCCTTCCTGTACACTGCAGTTTCACTTCTGATCCTGCCTCCATGCATGCTAATTCAAAAAAACAAAAAAACCCTGAAATGTGATTACACATTTCTAGTTTAGTCATAATTACGCCTCCTGATTTCCTTAAGTTGCACAGGATGTTTTGTATAGAGATTTTTATACGGGGAGAAAGTTATGAGGTGACAGGCAAAAAATATGAAAACAAGAAAATAGTTTCCCAGGTATTTCCTGATTATTTAATGTGTGCTGTCATGTTGCTCAGATGCAAGGTTGTGGGGACTAATTTGCCTGACTCTTACATACATTAATTACCCTTGGGTCCTAGATGCCAAAAGTTTTTGGTCTGCGCTTCCTTTTTTACATATATTCCTTTGTTGATAAAATGTCATTTATTTCATGGCTAATTCTGCTAAATTATGGAATAAACAAGTATCCATTCACTTCCGTATGGACATCTACTGCTTCATTTTCATACAATAATATTGCCATGGAAAAGAAGAATAAAGAGTGCCATGACACGTACCACATTGAGAGCAGCACAAACTTTACTATGATGCATCCACTTACTGTCCATGGTATGCACAACTTTTTAGAGTAATACTTATACCACACACATTTTTCTTTATATATTTTAAGCTAACCTTTTGTTTTATTGTCTCTTTTTGTGTTGGTTACATTATCTGTAGCCAGTGTTAAAGCTGGTACATTTGTATTTTATTAATAAAAGATGTAACAATTACACAGCTCTAACATGCACTAAAATGCAATATTCATATCTCTGGAGTATATATAGTTTGTTTGGAACATTTGGTTGACCCAAAGAGTTTGAGTTTCATTTCTCAAATAGCAGTCCCCCATGTCGTATCACCAACCATTTATGAAACTGAAAATTTCACTCGTTTTCATACAGGATGGAGTTTTGCTGTGCATGAATTAACAAACTCTTTAGCTCCAATCATCATCATCTTAAGACTGTAGCCATCATAACTCTGGGCTGGCCTGTCCAAGAAGCCCCCATTAGGTGGTGAAACAGGAAGTATGGCCTTTCCATAACCCTCCAGAGGGGCTGCCACCACTGCCCCACTACCTCCAGGAGGTTCTCCAGAACATCCCACCAAAGCATTTTCTGCAGCAATAGAACAAACAGCAAAGGTAGGGGTGGGAAATGGAGGACTGGGGTGTGGTGAAATGTAATGCATATTCTTTCCTGCCTCAGGTGCACCAGGCCTGTCAAGTTACCATTTTTCTCCTCCTTCCCGCCCCCTGGCTTTTTGTGAATTCTTGTCTGATGAAAAGATCTAGAAATATCTAAAGTTTGCACATTTTTGTAACCTTTGAGTTAGTCTAATAAACTCACTACTTTGATAAAGACTTTAGAATGCTTTTTATTTTCAGCTACCTTAGCTTTTTGTTTGTTTTTATCAGGACTGCAGTGAAATACATGCTTGTATATTTAATACTTACATGAATCAAACTTATGTTTTGTATAATGTAGGATACTTTTAATAGCCAACTATAGGCTCCCAGATGGAGGACTAGTAAGCACTATTGATTAAAAAGCATTGTGTAACTGTTCCATCTTTTTCCTCTTGCAAGAAGGATGGAAACTGGCAGATTATGAGTGGATGATAACACCACTGAAGGAATCTCCAGGCAAGGTTTTTATGGTGCCATCACCCTGCCTTAAACACAGAATTTTCCAAGGGTGCAGTGTCAACTTCCCTTCATCACCTTCCTGGGGTTTCCTGCCTATTCTTCCCTGTTTTCTAACCGCAGAAAATTCACCAAGTAGGTGGCATTAGGAGCCACTGGCTAGAAGCACCCTTCAACCATTCCCTCCACCACATAAAATTCCCAGCATGAGGTAAAGTGACAAAATCCTCGCAGAGACGCACCCCAGGAGGTCAAAGTAATACTGGGAGCACCACATTACTGTTGTAATGTAACAACAGTCCCAAAGAAAGGGGTGCCTCACCGTTACAAGGCACAAAGTTTGACGGGAACCTGGCACAGGCCACCCTCCTTCTATTGGCGGATGCAGGCCGCCCTTTTCGAGTTGAAGCCTGAGGCCTGGTTTAAGCGTAGCGCGGGCCCCGCCCCTGCTCGCCGGCCAGCGGCCTCGCTTTTCCGCCGCTTCTTTTGGGACGCTCTCGTACTTCCCTTTCCCGCGCAAGAAGGGCCCAAGCCAATCAGTCGCTCGCCTGCTCAGCGGTCTGTCGCCGGGAGGAGACCGGGTGGGGCAGGCCCGCCGGACCGCGACGTCCTGAACGGACAGCCCGAGCGCGCGCTGCATGGGCTGGATCCCGCGCCATGCGCGTCCAAAAGCGGGAGGCGGCGGCGGCAGGTGGCGAACGAGAACCTGTGCAAGTCCCTGCAGGCGCAGGGCAGATGCGCAAATACAGACAGATATTATTAACCATGGAAGTCGCTTCTCACCTCCTGAGCCCGGTCGCGTTCACGCTTCATTGGCTGCTTCCCAAGTAGCACCAAAGCAGTGGGGGCGCAGCTCGAGCACCCAATCGGCCGCAGACCTTCCGGTTAAGCAGAGAAAAAATGAATCCCGGATTCCTGAGATTTGTGCATCTAACGGTATACTGCAGTGGAAAGTGCAAAACTCAATGAATCAAGGAAGGAACTTACTATCGCTGACGGCCCTTTTTAAAGCCTCCCGTTTCCCGCGCTCTAGCTTTAAGAGGCCGGATTCACTGAACTCAGTGGGATTTCTTAATAAATCCACGTTAGGGGCGGACTGCACGACTGGATACTTTGCAGTGCTGTCCAGACATCACTGTCCAGTATAATCCGGAGTATCTGACTCGGAACAGGTTTAGGTTTAGGAACAGCTGTTGTTAGCAAGGACACGTCTGGCCCTGCTCCAGCTTTCCAGCTGTGATCCGTTCTTTTATAAAAGAAGATGGCTAAAGACAGTTCGATTGCCCGTCGTGCCTGGGGGTGGTGCCAACGGCCCTTCAGTCTAGGGCAAGATTTAGGCTGCTCTGCGTTTTGCAGAAAGCCCTGTGATGTGCTGGGCAACGAGTGCGGATGCAATCTGTGTGTGTATTTCGTTTCCTTCGATCTCGTGCATGAATGAATTAAATTTCGGTGTCAGGTATCAGAAGGTTAGGAGAATATTGTGTGTAGATAAACCTTGCCACCCCTTGCCCCTAGGGGAGCCCCATATACAATGTGGAGATGATGAATGGGCCTAGGGAGAGGAGATCGAATCGAGGGCCGCCTTGCCTCCACTCTCTCCTACAAAACTATAGGGCAATTAATTGTGCCTTGTCCCCTCATCCTTCATCTCCTTGTGGCACATATCGATGGAGATTACTGCTGATGGACCATTTTATCACCTTAAATAAACAGTCACCACCTTTTCTAACCTCAATCTAATATATGAGCCGTGAGCCGCTCTCTTTAAGGGCGCCGCCGCCGCCGCCGCCACTGCTGCCTCTGCTGGAGAAAGCAATGGTGGAAAACAGCTAAATCATAAGCGTTAGTAGCGATGTGGGAAAATACCCAAGTTAAAACCTAAAAGCCAGGCAATGGCTCCTCCCACTCTTTCTCAGAGCATTACAAGCTAAACGCCCTAGCGATTCGACGGAATACGGGGGATGGGGGGGGGGAGAGATCCTGTCCTTTTAGTTTTACACGATTTAGATCTGCGATGGTCAGAGACCTCCTTTCCCTTTGTTTTTAAACCCCCTGGGGCAGAAAACAAGAACAGTAGTTATTTCGCCTCCAGTTCAAGAAATGTGGACTGCAAGAATGTTAAGCATGACCTAGACTGCAATCCTAAACACATGAACATGCCTCACCACTTAAGTTCACAGCCTTATGCTCCGGATTAAGTCAACCGGTATGGTATCCTTTGCTCGTTCCATAAATAACCATCATTCAAATGAATTAAAACCACTGCTTCTTTGAATAGAAAAAATTCCCCCGCTTGTCACCTGAGTCACTATCCCGAGTTAGGAGTAATTAATCTGGACCTAAGATTAATTTTCAGCTCGCTCCCTCGCTCGCTCTCTCTTTATTGGTCTAGAATGACAATTCTCGGAGCTTCCCACATATACTCTCCTTAAGATCAGGACACGTTCACACATGACCATAAAGCCTCTTTTGTGCGATTTCTGCCACGTGTGAATGTTGCTGAAAGTGCAATTTTTAAATGGAACGGGTATTCTGGACATCAAAGGCTTAACATTTACATTGAAGACCAATGTGAGCCTCACGTATGAAAACGCCCTTAACATGGTCAAGATCTTAGACTGCATCAATCTATTCGAATGAAAAACTGTCATTTATTTCAGCCAAATCCCATTTGACTTCCAGCCCTAATGAGTCAGATTGTGCTTATTTCCTAGCCAGAAACATGTCCAATTGAAACAATAGCATAAATCACTTTGTGGGTTAAAACACACACACACACTTTCCATTTTTCTTTGAACATTCGATCCTTGGGCAGGGACTATTGAATATTCACCTTAATAGTTAATTAGGAGAGTCCTAATTAACAACAACAGAGTATATGATTGGTCTGTGCATTTTGTTTATATTTCTACAAGATACAATTTGAATTTGTTAATTATTTATGCTAAAAATTCAAAGGCTCACAGGTGCTCTCATACTGGATTGATCCCTAGTTTATACCTAATAACTATGTACTTTAAAATAAAAATATTAATGGCAAAATGGACAAAGTCATGTTGCATTATTCCATTTTCAATTACTGTTTGTAATAGCAATAATAATATTGTGGCTTCCTGGAAGTAAGTACAATCAGTATTTGGATTGCAGGCATCTGGATTGATCAAGTTTTACACGCACCTTGGTTTGTATCTCCATTTAGGCAAAGGTCTGGAACTTAGTGTGAAGCTGCAGCAGCAATCCTGACTTGGACGAGAAATGGAGAAGAGACCCACTGAAAGTAGTATGTGCAATAACTTGCCTTAACTGGGTTATAATCGGAACTGTGACTTTTGCGAGCAAGCCTTTTTTTAATCAGCTGCGATGTTAATATAGATTGTATGTTTTCAAACCATCTAGATGAGAATAGAGCAAGAAGCGCAGATAATGTATCCATAAGAAATTGCAACAAGTCCTTGCGTGAGGAGAGGCATCCGCCCACCCCCCAGCCCATCCACAGTCCCCGGATTACCCTCTTTCTGACACGGAACTTCAGCATGTGCTCAGGAAATCAAGAATTTTCCCAAGTGATGCTAAGACCTCGCTTCAGCCCGGAATGGAATGCCTCTCTTGTGCACGCTGTTACGTCGGGTAACCTGCGTGTACCTAACCGATGGGCACACGGCAAAACCGAGGGACGAACTAACCCAAGCCCTCTATTTAAGCACCACGCGCACGTGGGAAGCAGCGCCATCTCCTCCTGCTGGCCCTTGCCATACACTTTCCGGGGTGCCGGATCACTTGCGGGGCGGGGCGGGGGCACATGAGCACCACGGCAAATGAAAACCTGCCCTCCATCGGAGAAGCCCTCAGCTCTCTGGTCAAGAAGCACCCATTCCCGAGGCCAAACTTTTAGACTGCGCTTGCCCGCAGGATTCACCCCAGTCCTGGCTGTAAACTTTCGAAAGGCGCTACTTCCGATCTCATGTAATGAGGAATATCCGGGTGAAGGTTATGGCAGGGAGCGGGGGGACACCGAGAGCAGAGAAGAGACCAGCAGCCCCAAGTGGGTCGCTCCACCACCCTCACCCAACAGCCCTAGCGCTTGGATTTCAGCCGAGTCACTTTGCCAGGCGTGGATGCTAATCCCATCCGAAGAAAGTGCAACCGAGCCGAGTGTTCCCATTCCAAGGGGCGGGCAGAGGGCGACGGGACCACACGGCTAGATAGCCAAGGGCTTGCATGCAGTTAAGATGCATCCCCCCCCCCCCCCCCCCGATAGATCCATGGTAAACGTGTCTTCTCAGAAGACCGTCCCGTCAATGGGACTTCCTTGCAGGGAAGCCGGCTTAGAACTGCAGGCTCTGAAGCCCATGGAAGCCACAGCTTCAAACCCACCTACTCCTGCTGGCCTTTCCTCTTTTGCAGAAATACCTATCAGTCTGTGAATGAATGTTTTTTCCCCAGGTTTTTGACCTGGTAGGCGACCACGTGGTACCTTTCACAAGCTACCTTTGTGTAAGCATCGCCGGACACCACCAAACTGATTTAAAATCCTGGCGAGGGGAAAACCGGCTTATCCAGGAACGTGGGCTCTTTCTGAGGGCAACCTTTTTTTAACCATTCCTGCTCTTTGTAAGACCTTTATCTCCTAGATTTACAGAGCGCTGTCTCCTAGAAGTCAGACACGTATTGTTGGCAATTAAAAACGCGTCTCGGAGTCCATTAATTTATGAGCCAGTAATTTATGGGATCGGATTCTCTCTTCCCGCTCCAGAAAACACGAACTGCTTTGCCTCTGGTGGGAAATGACGCACGCAGCTGTCAAGTCGCGCCCGGCGACAGCCAGGGTCCGAATCAGAAGGAAAGAGAGGCTTTCGGAACGAGCAAAGCTCAGCCGAATCAAAACCGTCTCTGCCCTGGCAGGGGCTGCAATCCTGAACACACGTCCTAGAGTGCGAGTCCCATTGAACACAGCGAGCCTTGTAACCGAGGAAAACGTGTCTAGGACAGGACTGCGCTGTAAGGCTGCAATGCCACCCACACTTTCTTGGGGGCACACTCAGTGGCTTACTAACGGGCAAACAGGTCTAGAACCGGGCTGTGTGCTCTGCTCTTGAAGATATTCACCTATAAGTAACTCTTACAGCATTTATTTCTAAGCAACCATGTATAGCATCGGAGTCTCATTGTGCTAAAGGAAGTTAAAGGAAGCTACTTGCGCTACCATTAAAATAGGGCTTAATGGTAACTTTCTCTGAGTCCCTGGACTAAACAAAACTTATAAGAATATATCTGCATTATATTTTTCCGGTCTAATGTCCTACCTAGTAAAGCCAGACTATTTTGGTTTAAGGTGATTTCATCCCATTAATTGAAATTGAGCAAGTTTTTAAAAAATATTTATGTACTGAAACCTGAATGAATTTTGAACTTCTGCCACTTCCACAATCCTGTGCAATGATCCACTTTAATCCAATTAAAATATATTTACATGAAAGCAACTATTGTGAGGATTGGTTATGTTTACTGAAAATACATAAATATTAGCATTTGACTGGGTGTAGCAGTGATTAGTTTTTTAAAAATCTGCAGAATCACTAAACATTATTTCAATAGAATAAAGTATTTTAAAGCTATGAGGATGTTGTTAATTATGTTTCTGCCATGATGACAAAAATAATTAATGTCAAACTTGTCCTGTTTTGGTGTTGAAGATCTCTCAAAGGATTTATGCAATTCCCAGATATTACACACAGTATATGCAAATAATTTACCCATTCTCTCTATAGGAAAGAAGGGATGGGGGGTCAGGGAAAAGTAAAGGAAAGTAAATCTCAGGAATGAGGGTTTTAAGAAAGAGGGGAAGCAAATGTGTTTCTGTTAGTATGGAACATTCTGAAACTACAATCCCTCCACAGAATATTGGTCTTGACACAGTTAAGCTTTTGACATTTATACTTTCAAAAACAAACTTCATACAGAATGATCCTGCCTGCTTTTGATGCTAGAAAGTCAAAACCAGTGGCTTGGTGTTACTGATGTGAACAAGCGCCCAAAGGTAAATGATATTTCCTGAGGGACCAGAGTGACTGGCTTTGAAAAATAGTGGAACTGGTTTTTGTTTGCCCTCAAAGAGCAGAAGAACATTGGCAATGTCCTTCAAACTCTGGTTGCCATACAGAATCTTATGTTTGTGTGCTTAAATCTCTTTGCAGTAAAGTTGCAGAACAGTAAGCCTTTGGTAGGAAAACTGTCATCATTCATTCTGACTACATATTGACTTCATTTCCATGCACGAACTTTCAGAGGTACTTTAGACCTCATCCCATTGCCTTAGTAATAAGCCCAGTCAGTTTCGGTTGACCTTATTTCCAAGTATCTGCTCTTGAAACTTTTGGGAAGGATGCAATGGCTAGGGCATGGTGCAAAGCAAACCCTAAAGGCCAGGGCCTAAGCATCCCAATGTTCTGCCCCTCAGTAAAATCTGGGAACATTTCAGACTCTGGGAGTTTAAATAACGGATCTTGTGTATTCTATTTAAGGATGGAATTTGAAACACACTCACAGTGTGTAGGAGTGATTGGGCTGCAACCGTGTCCACAGATCCCTGGGCCTAAGCCCCACTGAGCACCATGGGACTAACTCTGGAGTAAACCTTGAGTAGATTCTCTTCATAAGCTGTTGGCAGTACGATGAAAGACCTCAAAGCATCACTGGAGATAGAATTACTCTCTCCCTCCCCACCTCCTGGTAAAAGGAGGTGCCCAAGACAGCGATGTCCCACCACGATAGGGTGAAGGAAGGTGGGGTACATACGATTGTTGGGGTCCCCGGTGTGCTGGTTGAGGGGAATGATCTCCATGCGCTGCTGCCCATACAGGTAATAGTCCAGCTCTTCTGCGGTGCAGCGGAACCTGGCCGAGCCCCTCTCGCTGCACTTGGCGCCGGCGCCTCCGCCGCCTCCCAGCTCTTTGGCCTGCAGCAGCGGGCCCGGAGCGCCTGTCGGGGAGTCCGAGCTCTGGATGGGGCCAAAGGCAGGGATCTGAGCCACCGGCAGCGAGGTCAGGCTGGCCAGGGAGGCGGCGGCGCACGACGACGGGGCGGACGACGGCGTGGACGAAGAGGAGGACGACGCGGAGGAGGAGGACGAGGAGGAGGCGGCCGAGGAGAGCGCGGCCGGCAGCTGGCGGAGGCTGTCGGCCGGGGGGTCGACGGCCCTTTCGGGAGGCTGGAGGTGGCCCAGCAGCCCGGCGCCGCCTTTCAGCTGGCTGCTGTGCGGGAAGAGCTGCTGCCAGTGCTGGAGGTAAGCGGGGTCCACCTTAAGGAACGCCGATCCGCCGGGGTCGCCGGGCTTCAGCATCTCTGCGAGCCTGCGGGAGGGAACGGGGGCGCGGGGAGCGAGACAGGAGGAAGCGCGGTGAGGAGGGCTCCGCCAGGCTCCGGCTGCGCAGGGCGCCCGGCCAGGCCCGCGGGCTCGAGGAGGAGCCGGCAGCGCGGGGACGGCTCGGCCGACCCGGCGGGGACCCCGCCGGCGGAGACCAGACCGGCCGCCTCTGCCCGCGGGGAGAGGGGCGTCCGGCCGGCCCTGGCGAGGGGCCGCGCCCGCCTCCCAGCCAGCCCATGAGCCCGAGTGCCGGGGACGGGCGGGCAAGGCAGGCGGCCGCGGAGCAGCCACGGCTGCCCCGCAGCTGCGCGGCAACTCCCTCCCTCCCGCGCGCCCTCCCCCGCGGAGAGCTCCGAAAACTTTCTGCGCCCGGCCCGTCTCCCGCCTCTCCGGCCGCGGGCCTGCAGACCGCCCCGCCGCCCCAGCGCAAGTCCCTCCGCCGCTGCGCTCGAGCGGACGCCTGCCGGGGGCTCGCCGGGGCGAGGGCCGTCGACTCCCGTGCCCCGAAGCCCGAGAGGCCCCCCGGGGGAGGGACCGCGCGCCGGGCGGGCGCTCCGGGGAGAAGCTGGCGCGCCGCGCGGCGGCTCGCACCGATCGCGGCCAGGCGGGCGACGAGCCCGGCGCCGCCCGCAGCCGCCCAGAGGGGCCCTCCTGGGCAGCCCCGCCGCGGACCGGCGCTTGCCTTTACCTGCGTCTCTCCGGGGCCGAGCGGAGTTGGAGAGGGCGCGATCTCCGCTCGCGCGGCAGCTGCGCGCCTCTGGGCGCGGGCTGCGCGCGGCTCGCGGTGGTGCCTCCGAGCCTGGGGCCGAGAGCCGGGAAGCGGCCGGGCGGGATCCGGCGCCGGGCGGGCGTGCAGAGCGGCTCCCTCTCGCTCCTCGCTCGCTCGCTCGCTCGCTCGCTCTGTGGCAGCGGCGGCCGGGCTCGGCGGCGCTCCGCGCTCTGGCAGCCTCGGGCGAGACACGTGGGTTTTACGACAGCACTAAACACGGGCGTGTGAGCGAGCGGGAGAGAGGCGGGGGGGAGCGCGGGGTCTGGGGGCGGCCGATTCCGTCGCAGCCCTTCGCAGCCCCCTCCCCCCGCCCTCCCCCCCGCCCGAGCTCGGAGCCCGCCGAATTCGGAGCGGCGGCGCGGCGGGTGGGGACGGGCCGTCGCGGGTGGGTCGCGGGGCTCGCGAGGGGCGCGCGATGCTCCCGGGGCGGGAGGGCGGCGCTCCGGCAAGACGGGCGCTTTCCCAGGCGCCGCTCGACCCGCCCGGACAGCGCCTTGCGGCTGCGGGCGGGTCGCTGGAAGTCCTCGCGGGTCTGCCGAGCGGCGCCCGGGGGCTCGACGTTTTCCCTCGCTCCTTTTGCCGCTCCGGCTTTGGCACCGCGCGAACGGGTCGTTCCTGACTTTCCTTGCCTTGCAGCAGGGGCATCAAGAAAGGTCAGCGCCTCCTTGACAGAAACGCGTTTTGCAGCCCCATCCCCGCGGTGCGAGCCCCATGCCCCTTGCGGCGGTGCAGATTTGGACTTGCCCCGCACCTCCGACCAAGCCGTTTCAAGACCGGTGCAACACAATCGTCTTCGCTTCGCGGACCGTCGACGACCTTTACGCCGCTGCTCCCAACTGAAACGGCTTCGTTCTGCAGCCTATTAATCTCTGAGGCTTCCCACGCGCCTCTCCTCACCTGGCGGACTGACCAGCAGCGGGAACCTGCTGAAGTCTTACGGTTGCAATCTGGGAGGAAGCGCCACTGCACTCAGCGCAGCTTAGTTTTGCGCGGACGTGCACAGAATTGCGCTTAAGGTACATTTACTGTTTCTTAGTTCAAAAAATCTATGAAAACATAGATCAAACCATGCTCCACATTTAGATCTCCCCTTGGCGTATGCCTGTAATAACGTTTGCACAAAGAAAGAAAAGGTCATATCAAACATTAGCTCTAATTCCCACTGAAATGAATGAGACTCAAATTAGTCTAACACTGGAAAGGTCCGCAGGATATAACCGCCCAGTCCTAAGTCTCCGTACAGCCAGAGCGCCTGATCCCGCTTAACCTTGGAAGCTCAGCCGGGTCGGGCCGGGTGGAAATCTGGGTGGGTGAGTTAATCTTGTTAACCGCCCAGAGTGCTTCGACTAAGGCGGTATAGAAATGCAATGAATAATACATAAATCGAATTAAAGATACATTTCGATTGTGTTAAAGTGTTGGTGTACAAACTATGAATCGAAATAATTTCCCCCTATTTTTATAATCTCATCTTGACCTAATCCGGAGTATGCCTCGAACGTGTGAAGCGAATCCTCCTAAATATGTGAGAAGCCTCCAGCAACTTCAGAAGAGTTTCCACTGCAGGTAGATAAGAAATGATCGATTGGCTGTATTAGGCGTCGCCTTTCAACAAGCGAATACATGAATCCTTACGGTTATATCTTTCTCTGCCTCACGCATCTGTGAAGACGTGCTTCTCCCTAGTTCAGCCATGAATACACTTCAGAGAGCAGTTTTTACGCACTCCTTTCTCTCTCGCTCCCCCCAGCCCCCTCCCAGCACTGGCTTTAGCAGAGCCTGGGAACTCTGGTGCTGTTTAGTTTTGTGTTCAAGGCAGGACATTTTCACACAACTCTGCACAGAACTGCTAGGGCGAAAGGGGGGGGGGGATGTTTTGACTGGCGTCATTGTGACAAGGTCATCCGTCATTTTTTGGGACAGATTGATAACACCTAAGTGAAAGGCAAACACGCAGCCAAAGAGGCGGACTGGGCACTGAGGAAAGGACCAACTTCTGTAATTTTCTGGGATGGAACATGGTCGCCCAGCCCTTTCACTGATTTGATCAATTCGATTGTGCCAAGTGTTACGAATTTCCCTTTCCCCATCCCCCGCTCCATCATCTCGTTTTAGAAGTCCTGACCTAAAACGAGAAGTCCTAAAGCACCGAGGTGGAGGTGGGCACTACGCAAGGAAGTTTTATAGAACTGCGAAGGCAAAATGTCGAAGGAAGTACAGAATAATAAACCGTTGCAAGAGCTTTCATAAAGTTCCAGCGTTCATCTCTTCCCTGTCATTTATTTAAGACAAATGTACCCCACATAGTTGCTGTCCAGGAACCGAATGAGAGTTACTCCCGAGTAAGCATACATAGGCTTGAACTGACGGCCGCTCGCACTTTGAAACTGTAACTCCTCTAATCAGTATAAAATACGGCGTTGACGATTCAGGCTGGCTTGGCTATCAGATTAGGGGGGTTCCGAACCCGGTTCTATGGTTCGGACGGCTGATTTTTTTTCCCCGGGAATAAAAAATAAAAAGCCAGCGACATAGCCAGTAATCTTTCAGAGTCGAGAAAAAGGAACACCAATAACCCAGCAACGAAGGGCACGCTCGTGGCCGATTCGCTTAAATGCATTGTCAATAGCTGAATTTGTCTTCCAGGCTGTTGCAGAAGGACAGACGGTTCGATGAGGACGGATTGACTAGCGGCTCTCGGCCAGCAGGAATCCAGCGGAACCGTCTCGGAGCCCACAAGCGAGCCCCGTGAGCTCGGCGGCGAGCTTCTCCTGCAGGTCGCTGCGGGATTTAGGCGCGACTTCAGAGGAGGTTCTGCATGAGCTGAGTACAAAAGTTTTGCCTCTCCCGCACGCAAAAACCATTTCCTGAAGCCTTAAGGCCTGGGCACGTGCGGAGGAGCAACGGCGCTAGAAGCTCTTCCCCCCCAAGATCACTTCTCCAGAACTCTCCGGCAGGTTTAGACCGGGCTTGCTGGACACGTGCCGTCCCCCGCCAGTTTCTGGCTAAGCCTGGGAATGCATTGCTGAGCAAGCGTCGCTTAACTGTCACTAATGCGCAGTAAAGCGACCTACTCAGATCTGTGCTCGCTGGGGTTGATGGGAGTTGTAGTCCAGCAACACAGCTGGAGGGCACAAGGGTAGGAAAGCCTGGCCTAGGCGGGCTTTCGCTTGCTGCCTACGGAAAGGAACAGGATTCAGACGCTGCGAAGTCCTGGCCACGAAAGGGCAACGCGACGGCTCAGGAACGGCGCCCAGGCGAAGGGCCCTCTCCGCAGCCGGGCAAGGGACGCAGCCTGCGCCCTCGCCCGCCGGAGCCACCGCCTGCTAGGCTGGGGCGAAGCTGTAGAAACGGTCCGGCGGGAGGGTGCGGGCGAGGGCTGGCGGCGGGGGGACGCAGGCGCCCGGCGATCGGTGTGGCGGTCTGTGGAAAGCCGGAGTGTGACCAAGCAGTGACCCTGTTACTTCGCGTCTTCCCTCAGACAGTTTGGTCTGTCCCCGCCTGTGTTATGTCTCGCTTTTCTTCGCTGGTTTTCTCTTAATACGCCTCTCTGGAGGATTTCAATGCTGTTATTTCTTGCTAGTTTTCAGAATGTGACTTCTGTGCTTAAAGAGGCGACACAGCTATACCTACATCTCGCTAGTTCTAATCGGTTTTTTTTAAAGATGATTATTTATAAGACAACCATTGAAACAAATCAGATCGACCGTTTCGAAAGCGATCAAACTTTGGTAAAAAAAGAAAAAAAAGTCCACCGCCCACACGAAATCGATGGGCGAATATTTGTTAGGAATCCATTCCCAGAGAAATAAATAAGGAAGGGCAAAGAGTATTACATGCAAAAAGGTGAGACGCTGAGGTGTTTTTCTTCATTGATTAATGACCTCTAAAATAAAACAAGCGGGAAGAGGAGCCAGGATCGATAAATTAACTACCCCAAATCCATCATTTTTTTCCCTGGGAATATTGCACGGCTCGGCTACTCGCCCCGCCCCCAGGATGGGCATCCTCGGCCCCGCGTCTTTCTTCCCGAGAAAGCTGAGGGAACGCGCGCGGGGCGAGCGAAGGCCCTGAAGAATCTATTGAATCGGGGAGACCCTATCTGATTTCGTTTGACACGCAATTAAAAAAGTTTCCTTTCATATTAATTAATTCTCCCGATCCGAGGGGGAAGCCAAAGGGTCGGGTGCCTCTGACAGGAGACCGATAAAGGCTTCGGCAGCTCCCCTCCTGCCCTGGCGCCTCTTCATCCCCCTCCCGAGGTCAGGAGAGCCGAGTTAATAATGCATTAATAGAGACGTTTCTGCGGAAGCGGTTCGTGCCCGGCGCCCGGCCCACCCCGGCCTAGGAAGGGTGAGCACTAGTTTTCTGCTCCCTGCAGCTGTGGAGCGTGGCCCGGGAGGGGCAGAGCAAGGCGTGCAGCCTGGTCAATGTCCCTGCCCTGAAAGCACCAGGGGGGCAAACAAGCTCCCTGCTCTTGAAGAGGAGGCTTCCAGGCCGAGGCCATCAGAGAAGCTGGCTGGCTGTCCTCCTTCCTTCCTGTGCAGCGCAGCCCTCCACAGCCATTAGAAATGTGCCTTTCCCTTGACCCCCTCACCCCACCCACCACCTCGTCCCATCTGCCGTGCATCTCTCTGGTTTGCCGAGTCTCCGCCTTTGGACCAAAAAGGTATGTTGGGATGGAGGGTGGGAATCATCTGATGGGCCCCTGGAAGTTCAACTGGTACGTTAGGGCTGGACCCAGAACAGGACTGGACATCCTGCTCTTAACATGAGAGCACCCTCATTTTAGGAATATATATAGTGAGAGAAAGAGGCTGGGCAGGAAAGAGTAATAACCTGTCTGTGTGTAGCAGAATGCAAGAAAAGGCAGAATTCCTTACAGTTCAGAGCTTTCAACGGAAGGGACATGGTGCAGTCTTTCACCCTTGTCACAACTGTGCAGAACATGCAACACTTCTCTGTTTCCTGGCTGTGAAGGCACAAGAGCACTTTTCTCCTTTTAACTGCACTTCTTATTTTCTTTTTAAGGAGAAAGGTATGCATAATATGAAACAATAAGTATTGTGACCTTTTTGCAGTTTCCCACAAGGCCCTGGCTCCTCAAAGTTACTGGGTAAGTCATTCTTCTGATTCAAGGAGTCCACAACTTCCTATATACTCCCCAAATTTATTTGCTGCCACCACGTACTAAGTGCAGTAGAGAGCAGTAGGGAACTCCATTTTATAATAAATGATGGTGAGCTTCAAAGTCACTGGTGGGGTGAGATACTGCAGCCTTAGAATCAACCCAGACTGAAACATGGGCTGTCAAAACATTAAACATACATAAATTTATGAACAGCATAAGAGTTACTCATCTGATGTTGGTAATGACAACAATGCAAATCATATTCTGATGACCTAACCTAATGCTTCTGATCCCACTTGTCCCTCTTACTATCTCTGAATCAACCAAAAATCTAGGTTCCAAATTCCGACCCAGTTAACTTTCTCGTCTTCTAACCCTCCTGTTTTCTCTAATCCTATGCATTGGGACTGGACAGCCCACATTGCAGCTCAGCACGGCTTAACAGGACACACTGGACAGGGGTGAATGTGCAAAGTGCAAAGGCTTTCCAGGTGGCCACTAACTCCACCCATCGCCCCGTTCTGGGCTCTCCTGTTAATTTTTCTTTCATTCATTCTTCTGTTATACTCATGTCATTGGGCAGAATTAAGGGCTGGTCTGAATCTAAAACAGTTTAAGACAACTGTCCCACTCTCATTTAGCCTTTGTGATATAAGCTGGACATTATCCAACACCACGTATTACTTCCACTTGACAGGTCAAACTGTGAGCTGGTTCATACGTGCAAGTATATAATTTGATTAGCGTACACTTGCTGACTGGCAGCTGAACGGTGGTACTGACTCTGTTGAAAAGACCTGGATTTAAACTTACATTGTGAGGTCATGCAAACACATCGGTGGTGGTATATCTGCAATTAGCCCATTCACATCTGTCAGTCATCACTTGATATTGCTGTCACCAAGGGATGAACATACAAATTGAACCATCCCTGTGCCATCCTGTTATAGGTGAGTCTAGGGCAGGTGTCGGCAACCCACGGCTCCAGAGCCACATGTGGCTCTTGAATGCCTCTGCTGTGGTTCTGTCTCTCGCGTCACAGCCGCCGGCCGATCCGCAGCCCGTGCCGGCACAGCGCTTGGATAAATCAAAGAAAAGAAACGTTTCTGAAGAAAACCAAACGCCTAATGGTACGTGGGTAGATTCATTTGCTTTTACTGCTGACAAACTTATGGGGTTTGCTGTTTAATGCATGCAGCCCTTTAGCACTGACTTTGACTCTTCAGGAAGCTGTTCTCCTATTCAAAATATATGAAAGGAGTCCTACTAATTTATAATGTAAGGTTAAAAATAACAGTTTTTAGTGACTGAACAAGAGCTGCAGCTAAATCATAATGAAGATATACATAGCATTAAGGTAAAAAATGATATATGCAGTGCTATCTTCATTTTAGATGTCAAAAGGGTTTTGTGGCTCCCGGTGTTTTCTTTTGTGTGGGAAACGGGCCCAAATGGCTCTTTGAGTGTTGCCCACCCCTGGTCTAGGGGAAGCATGATGATGATTCCAAGTATAATTGTAAGTATGTTCTAAAGAGGGCTGGGATGCCAAGGTCTTACAGCTCAGTTCTGTGGCTTCAGTTTCCACTCAGTCTCCAACTATTTATGCAGTTAAAAACAAACTAGTACGGGCTTTTTGGAGATAATTTAAACAAGTTCTTTAGTCAAACACTACAGATTCAACTGCTTCCCCAACCCTTTGAAGAACTCATTTCCTTAATAAACTAAATTTTGCATACTAAGATTGCAGCCTTGAATTCTCAGCTACTTACAACAAGCAACTGGCTACACTAAATTCAAGGGAAAACCTATGTTTCAGGATAGCTTATTCTCTAAAAATGGCAGAGATATTCTACAAGGATCTGTAGAGGCACAGTTATGGTCACAACCTGGGAGTAAGTCCCACTGAAGTCAGTGGATTTTTCTGAATAGACACAAACAGGGTTGCAAAAATAAACTGTGGTACTAAGCACACTTACCTCTGAAATCAACAGGATAAGCTGCTGAGGAAATATGACAAGGATCAGGTGGAAATACAGAAATTCAGGGGCAAGCTAATCTAGGTTACAACAGCTTTCCCCAAATTGGTGCCCTCCAGATGTTCTGGGCTACAACTTCCAGCTTTCCTGACCATTCTGCACTAGAGCTGGAGGGAATTATAGCAGAAATATCTAGACGGATTCAGGTTAGGGAAGGCAGGGTTGGGGTAATCACTCTATATCTGCAGTATGCGAGAGGATAAAATCACCCCTGTGTTATAGAATACTGTAATCACTGCACTAATGAAAATCTGGTTACTGTTTCCTAGCTTAGAAGTGTGTTAAATGATCTGGAAAATGCATTTCCACACACATTATGGATCCAGCATTTTGCTTCTGGGACAGGTACAAACCTAACCTGGTAGAGGAAAGAATACATTTGGATGTCTTGTCGTATCTTTAGATGGAAGTTCTTGTGGATTCCTTTTCTTCTTTATTTCATTTCTTGTTTTGCCCAGTAGCTGAAGTTCTTTGGGCGGTTTAGAATAATTAATGTAAGCACAAACCACAAATACAATACAAGTTTTGATGTACAAATATTAAATATAATTTAAAACGATCTGAGCAGCTAAAACATTTTTAATTAGATAATTATAAAAGTACCCGTCCAATATGCCACAAAAGGTCATTGAATTCAACAGAAAAGAGAGCATTCCTAACCTAGTGCTGAAAAGATAACACAATTGGCGCCTGGTGGGCCCCAATAAGGCTATCAGTCCATGATTAGAGACCATCTCAGCCCCCAAAGCCTCCCTGGGAGGGGCACTTAGGCATGGTCTCAATTGTGTATGCAGAGGCTGGGTAGATTCAAGCTGGAAGAGACATCCTATTGAGCACTGTGGTCCCAAGCTGTGTAAGCCTTTACAAATTAAAACTAGCACCTTGGAAGCAGGCAGGTGGACAATGCACACAGGCCAGAATCGGTATTATATGTTCAGAATTCCTGGTCCCAGTTATTAAGCTAAGAACTTCATTTTACACAAACTACAGCTTTTGAACCGCCTTCCAGGTCAACCTCATATAGAATGCACTGCTGTAATCTACCCTGGAGATTACCAGACCATAGAAAGCAGGCTATCTCTGCTCACGAAGGAGCATGGCTGGGCCACCAGCCCAAGCTAGTGGAAGGTACACCATGCCACTGAGGCCACCCGAGTCTCCAGTGACAAAATAATTGGTAGGACAACAAAGCTACACACCTACTCCTTCAAGGGAAGTGCAGCCCTAACCCAGAGCAGGTTGAACACCATCCACCTGGTTAGAACCACCCACTAGTAGCATTTCACTGTTCTCTGGATTCAGTTTTTGGTGCTTGCCTGACCTCCAGGGACAGAGATTTCTGCAGACAAAGATGTATAATTACTCCACAGTTCTTTCTCCTCCTTCATAGTGAAAGAAATAATTTTGTATTAAACCATTGGGTTTATCTCTCATATCCCAGGCTTCATTTTTACAAATAGTGCATGAACAGCTATGCCATTTCAAATTGCAGTGGGCTCATATGAAAATTTCTGCACATAGATACCAGCACATGCAGTAGAAGCCTAAATCAAAACACTTTTTCCTGGTATTATTTTATGTGTGCATTATTTTATTAGTTCTCTATTAGTATGGAGAAGAATTAAACCTTGTAAGCATCTTCTTTCAGTCTGAAGTAGATGAGGTGCAGGGTTATTAATGCATAGGCTGTTTGTAAGAACAAGGTCCCAATTTAGCAGGGAAAATATTTGCATGGTTCTGTTGGAGGGATCCTTTCCATTCTCTTTGCCTGTATAGAAGGGAAGGGAAAATCCAACTTCCCACAAATTATGGTGCTGTACTTGTTCACAACATAAATTAATTACTCTTTAAACTACTGGTTTTTCAAAAAGTTTTAATGGGCTTGCAAAAAATAAAAAATAAAACTCAAATTTTGCAATGAATGGCAAGATATCTTGTGCAACTTTTCTGTGAACAGCACCTGTCTACTTGGTACCAGTCTGAATCTGTCAACTGATTCCACAAAGGCCACCAAACAGATGCCAGACAAGTAATGACTTTCTGCCACTATTGACCTAATACGGATGTGATCCACTGACCTTGGAGGTGAAAGGTCATGTATCTTATTACCAGTTCCCTTGGCCACTTCCCTTCTCAGAGTCCAATATTGGTGTCTGTTATTACAATATAATAATATGACCTCTAGATCCAAACAAGAAAAAATCAACTATAAAACTTAGTGCTGGAAAAAATTAATTTGCAGTAAAAGTTATTAGGCTATCTAATCTCCCAATAGCTGTGATGGTGCTTAAACCAGTATGTTTGAGGAGATCCTGATTGCTTTAGGTGACACTTTCCAAAAAGAAAGAGAAATCTCCTGTCTAATGAGTTGGCAGCATTTAGAATTATTTCCAATTTGAAGCAGGAGTTTCAGAATTTCAGAGTAACCTTCTCTAAATAGTCCTTTCTTCAAAACAATGGTTTAAAGACAATACACTGTAATAAACTGGGGTGCAATTAAACTCACCTCTGACAGTGACAGCAAAGCATAAAGTACCATGTAGATCAAACGTAATGATCTTGTATTTCCTGGGAAACGAATTCAGTTATGGCTGGTTGTCATTCACCTGTGAGTGGCTGATACATCCTTCATATCACCCCGTATGTGTGAGCAGAAGTGCAATAGGTTCTCCCTTTGCTCTGATGTCATGTCATGGCCTGGGCAATCTGGGTTCGGAAGCTGAACACTGGTGCAGTCTTAGAATTATAATTCTGATGCATCAGTGGCATGGGCTTTCCACTGATACCTTGTTGGTGCTGACGAGGTGAACAATTTTTGAACCTTTCAGTGTGAACAGATAGAAAACCCTTTGACTTATGGCACAGTATATGCAACAAAGTAGACGTGATGAGTGCTTTTGGTCAAAAATCAAACTTTGACTCTATCTCTAACAGAAATGTTGGTTATTGGAAGTTATGGAATAATTTAAGCTCTCTCAAGTTTTGAAAAGCCTTCCAGATAGCGATCAGGGTGTTAGACAGAGTCTTGTGGATCCAGTTTCTAGTTTTCAAATGGTCACGAAGCTCACTGGGTGACTTGGAGCTAGTCATTGACTTTCACTTAGTCCTGGGGCTGTTGTGAGTATAATGTGGAGAGAAAATGGGTCATGTGGCCAGACGGTGTTCCTTGCAAGAGGAAAAAAGTGGGATATAAAAATAAGAGTGAATACTTTAAAATCAGTTACATGTGTGGAGGATGTGATCAGATATTGAGGCAAAGAGTGGGGGAAATGAATGTCATGGATAAGGTGGATATTCTGGGTGGCATCCATATCTGTTTGTATGGAAACCATTAAGAAATTTCACCATGTTCCTGTTACTTTCATTGTAGCTACAGGTAAAAGAGTAAGCTGCCCACAAACCATAAATACACGCGCCATATAAACCACACTTGGCTAAAGGGAGATGGGACCTAATCAGTCATACTCTTTCTTCTGAATTTCAGCTTATTTTAAAAGAAGGAGAAAATAATATGTAATAGGCTACAACAAGAAGTTGGAGTGGGTAGAAAAGGATTTCAAGAAATATTTTTGAAAAAAGCATTCTATTTCAACATTAAGTGATCACACAAAAGAGTCAATTAACAAGACTAATAAGAACAGCAGGGCATCAAGTCATGTTCCTAACGGATGAAAAGATATACATTACTTGCAATTATTGAGGCCTGGACTGGGACAATATTAGACCTGTTGGATTAACAGACTATTTGTTGTGAAGATTAGTACTGTGATGCTGAAAAGGGCTATGTAGCTTTCTAATAAATACCTTTATAACTGACTTAGGGAGCACTCCTATGAATTGTTACACAGCAGAAAGTCCTACCACTTCAGCATTTTTGCATCGGTGGGTGGGGGAATGCTGAGAGTTCTAGGACTTTTTTTCTGTTTAAACATGCTTAGGGTGCATGTTTGCACCTTAGGGTGCAAACCTGGAAAAGTACCACATCAGGGCTGAACAAGAACCTCTCCGTATTACCTTCTGAAATTTGAGGTGCTTCATCTGGAGGTGGGGGGGGGGAGCCCTCTATAATATAAACATTACTGTTTTTGTGACAGCAACAGTCAAATAGGAGATGGACTCATTCCCGCTTTCCAGACCTATTTCTGTTGCTAGAAACACTAGCAGCCGACCAGTGAGTACTGTTCATTCAAAGAGTTGGAATTGACTGGGCCGCATCTCCAGTCTCAGATCCAAAACATACATTATGCTACAGGTAGCAGCCATGTCCTTTTTCTTTCTTTAAAGAAAGTGCAGGGCCCCAGTCTGGACCTTAATATCTGAACACATCCTCCCCTTATATCACTGATTTTAATGAATATATTCAGTATTACATTTATTTCCCACTTTTAGGGGGTTAGTCTTTAACACTTCCCTGCTTGCTTAGGTCTCAATCCTGCAGTAATTTATAATTACAAATAGTGATCCGTTAAAACAGATTCTAAAACCAAACTGTGCTGATTGTGACTCTCTAAATGTTTTGGCCTGCAATCTTCCCATCCCTTATGCACCCACCCACTCACGCACACTATATATATAGCTATACTGGCTAGGATTGATGGAATTGTAGGCTAAAATATCTGGAGTGCCGTAAGTTATCTACCCCTGCATTAAAGCAAATGGATCATATATGAACATACATTTTGCAGTGACAGGTTTGTGATCCTTCTCAGGATCTCAATGGAGGATGAATTGAGGATGTTCCCATCCCTATGGTAAGGTCTCAGTCTAGGTTGGGGATCCTGCACTTAACCCAGAGCAAGCTACAATATTATAGTAGTGTTTGCTTTGGACCTAACCTATGAACATCTGTTCCACAACACTCACAATAGAGGGGGAGTTACATTCAGAATATGCATGCAGGAAAACATAGTGAAATCTACTGAACGTTTTTAGTCAGTTTGGTTAGGCTTGGGGTATAAAAGAAAAAAAAAAACTAATCAACTTCTGTTTGGTTAGCATTAATGCTACCATTAGCACGGATAGAGACTACTTCTGCTGCTTTATTTCAAAAAGATCCACGCTGCAGACCCCTTTCATTTGTGAAATATCACTGTGACTTTTTTCCTAATGCAATTGCTTCTTTATGGACACCTGCTCATAAATACAGTGCAGTATCCATTGCATTTATAATGGGAACTGGTGCCACACAACAACTGTAATTGCAAGTGTAGAGGGAGTCTGAAAGGTTCTGTGTACTTTACATTTGTGCTTTGAGTTTGCACACTGACACAGTGTAGCAGTGCAGTTGTGGAATGGCTGGGAAGTTGTGTTGCTGTTCTGGGTTGTTCCTGCTGCTGCTGCTTTAAAAATGAAGTCCTTTAACTCCATTAAAAATGAAGTCCATGGTTGCAAATGAAGTCCACCTTTGCAACTGTGCAAGAATTGAGGTTTTTTTTTTAAAGTGAGGTTATTCACAGCTGCATAGTCTTAAAAACCACAGCTATTCTGAGGAGGAGATAGATGTGTGTAGGGGAAATGTCACAAAATAGGTTCTCAATTTTAAAGCCCCTCACTCATAAGAGCTATGCTATTGCTGCATTGGAACACGGAAGACTCAGGAGCACTGAAGCACACAGGTGCCGGAAAAAAAATAGGCTATTGAAGGAGAAATAGTGAACTATTAATCACTGCATCTACTTAAGATTCGGGTTCTATAGGTAAAGCTTTTCCTTCCCTGCATTTCCATTATATGATGTCTAGGTGGAGCTATGCTGTAATGAAATAGGTCAAATACTCAGGGATAAACAATGCTAGTTTCCTTGTTCTAAAATAATATCCCATTTCCAAGCTCTAAAGTAAAGCAAAGCAAGTGAAAAAATAGAAGCAGAACTGGAAGATCAGGATGTCTTATAAAGAGCTCATCAACAACTGTAACTAAGAAATCATAAATGCACAACAAATGCCTCATTTAGAAAAGCTCAGTGTCAGGATAATGAGTTGAGGAGTGCATTGTGTGCTATGCAAGTGAGCGGATGTTACAGTGCTGGGATCAAAGAATACTGTAGATCAGCCCGATCTCTTTCTTCCAGAACAGTGATGACACCTTTTTTTCTGATTCTCCATTGACTGAAAACTCTTTATTTCTGCCTAGTTTGGATTCTGTCCCACTACTCTCGCAGTTCCTTACTGCTGATCCTGCCTGGTTTAGAGAGATTTTTTTTAAAAAATCCTGCCTTCTTAATAGGTTAATGAAGCATATCCCCCTGCCCCCTACTCTGTGTCATAACTAGGAATCACAGGAGAGTTGCAGACTTGAAAAACACATATCAGACAGTTAAGCACAAGCCCTGTGAAATCATTTTAATAGAGTCTTAAGTCATGCCTTGGGACTAAAGTAATTCCCTAAAATAGCAATTTAATAGGGAGGAAATTGTTCCTCAGCTGAAACAAAATGGCCTGAAGAGATGACAGAATCATCATTACTTTTTTACAGCTTATCCCAATAGTATAATTGTCCACAAAAGAGGAATAACAACCACAGTCTGATAAGGCCTATTTATTATTTTCTTTCACAGGAGAACCCCCTCCCCATGTTTTCCTGTTCTGTAGGTTTACTACAGAAAGTGCTCAATTCTGTAATGATGATGACAAAGTGCTCAATTCAGTAATGAGGCATTTAATTTCTACAGAAATTTCAAGAGATAGTAGTTGATTTTAGAAATTAATATAAAATGGAATACTCTAAATAATTATTTGATAAGTCAAGTGGAGAGCAGACACTTTTGAGGATTGATAAGAACAATGCATGGTCCTCTCCTTTTATTTACTGCATCTGTCAGTTGTGTTCACAGCAGAGCATTTAGTATGCTGAGGCGATTTGAAAATTCTTTTTGTCTCTTCTGTACCAAGAAAAGCTTCTGTGCTTTCTTTAATGGCTGTTTCATATACGTATCTGCAATCACATCAATATTAAAACCAAAGTAAACAGCAGTAAAAATAGTCAAGGTATATCAGCAAGAGCAGGCAATCAAAAGTTCTGTCTATGAAACACCTGAGTCTTAAGAGCCTATTTAAAAGACAAAGCCAGATGAACCTCTTTTGGGAGATTGTTTCAGATCGTGGATGCCACAGCTCAGAAGGTCCTGACTTATTCCTAACAATTCAACTTCTGGAGGTGAAGGGTTACTGATGAAGACCTTAGAAAACTAGCATTGATTTTATTGCATGCTGTAGAGTTATCCCACTAAAATAAAGTGGATTTCACCAGAACTAGCTCCACAGAGAGTTACTGAAAACTGCTTCTTTGTGTGTCTAACTGTGCCAAAGGATCTGGTTTGCACTCTTCAACAACATGCTTGGCAAGGAAAGACAGAATGGGAAAAGATGATAAGCTTTCAATGAACAGAAGGTGGTATGCAGGGCTAGCTCAGGACTCTGCACCACCTCAGGTGGATGGGCAGACCTGCACGTCCTGCCTCCACCCATTCTGACTGTGTTTACTTGTGTGTGTTTTGCTTCTGCACGAGTGGTAGAAACACAGCCGATGCTATGATTTGTGGGGACAACCCATCTGTCAATGCTGCACTCTGAAGGAATGGTGCCTCATCAGAGTGAGGCACTGTGGATAAGGGCCCCCAGGGGTCAGCTTTAGTGCTGATTCTTTGCCACACTGGGGGAAAACACTGTTTAAAGAGATGTTAAAATTTAAAGTTCATTTAAACACCCAGCACACATTGGGTGGGTTTATATGACATGAGAAACTATGGTGAAATCTTACCATTGGGGTTCTGTTCTTTCATCCAGGCCCACTTCTGGAGTTTCTCTGTGGTAGGATTAGTTTTCTGGAACCCCAGAGAGAATCAGTGGTCTGTTCTAAGGCTTCCACATTTCATTGTAGCTTCTCCAATCGTTCAAACCCAGGATCACCGCTTTACCATTATTGGTATGGAAATACCATAAAGTCCCCCGACAAGAGTGGCTATGAAAGTGGCTGCTTCTACCTTTCAGTCTCTACTGCTCTCAGCAGCACAGCAACAGATGCATGCTTGCTTATTTTATTCTCATTGGCTGAGCAATACATTTGTCTCCCCATTTACTTTTGGAAACCGGGAGACCATGCAAATGTGCATGGAGGAAAAAGGCGGGAAGATTGTGAGAAAATTGTTCATTTTCATTTAATAAAAATCTCTGTGAGGTCTGGAGCAACCAGGAAGAACTGCAGGCATGCAAGCAGATTTGAGAAGGGGAAGGAACACAGAGGCTTCTGTGGTCCATAGACAAGAACAGGGAAAGAATTTTGCTCTCAGGGCTGCCAGGATGTGCGGCATGGCTGGGTAGACAGAGCAGGGGCAGGCACAGAAACTTTGCTGTCTGGGTAGCCACGTGATCATCTAGTGGGTTATTTCAGGCAAAACTCCATGCACTGTGGAAACACTGCAGGGTGGCTTGCTGTGTCGTGTGAACCCAGCCAGTTTCCGAGTGAGGCACAGGCTGGGCTCCCTGGAGAGCACCCGGGGCTGCTTTTCTGCAGCACCACTCCACAGTGGCTGGCGGATGAGAGGTGCTCATTGTGGTAGCAGAGTTGCATTGTGGGAGATGCGTGCTCTGTTGCTTCACCCAGCACGCCAACTGAGCCATGTGGCTCCTCATGCTTCATGGCAGGGCCGATCCAAAAGGTATCAGAGGAAGCTGGAGTTGTTTATTGTGGCACCTGCATTCCTTTTTCCTTTCCCCAATGCGCTCTGATCAAACCAATTTTTTTAGGTGGTTGTGTTGTTTAAAAAAAGCAGCAAACCCTGTTTGACCAGAGGTAGCAAGAGAACCAAAGGATCAGGGAAGGATGCTGTATGGGAGCCGCCGCCGCCTCCTCTGGGAAAAGGAGTGCCTCACGTTTCAGCACGTCCTGCTGCGCAGCTCCCCAGCCACAACCCACTTTTTAAAGGCTACTGTGAGATATCAGCTGTGACGGGCTACACTGACATAACTGACATACATGGAAGAGGGAGGGAGGAAAAAGACCTATGTACGTAGACCTATCCTACGCATGGTTATTGGAAGCTACTCCTGTGGAGCATTCTCCCTTGTTCAAAAGTATCTGCTTCCAAATAAGTAAGTCCCACTGAATAGAGCCCCACATTGCTTCTAAGTAAATGCACATTAACTAATTAATTAATTAATTAAATGCTTTTGTATGCCATCCTATTATACAAGATCTCAGGACATAGGATTGTTAGTCTGCT
The DNA here is from genome assembly GCF_004798865.1 of Varanus komodoensis. Classification (NCBI taxonomy): domain Eukaryota; kingdom Metazoa; phylum Chordata; class Lepidosauria; order Squamata; family Varanidae; genus Varanus; species Varanus komodoensis. The sequence continues at coordinate 34,349,557 of NW_025336087.1, read as the reverse complement.
ATATAAAGTAAGTCATAGCCGTACCATACAAAACAGCTCCACACCTCTCTTCCCATTTCTATAGTTCCGTAACATACATTTGATGCTCCTGTACTATGTAGTGACAAAATGGTTAGCAGCTGAGCAGGGTCTATTGGAATGAGAAATGTAGCCATGTTGAACTATTCTACAAATTCTGCATGCAGCGTGATTTTAAATTAGCTTACCTATCAATTTGCTTAGTGAGGAAAAATCCATTAAAATCCATTATTTTGTATTTTTTTCTGCACAATTGTGTCTGCTTAATATTATCTATTACTAAAATGTGATTAATGTTTAGGAAAATTGCTACTTTAAAGAATCAGCTTGCAGCAACTCCACTTTCTAAGTGTAGCAGACTATATTTGCTGTCTCAGATATTTGTTTTCTTGTTTATTATTTTGAGTTATTTTGATGTTTACAAGTCAGACTACATTTTAAAGCCAGTGTTTTCAATTAAGATACATAATAGACATCTGTTGTACTTGGCTTTTTAACCACAACATCGTGTCAATTATCTGTATAACATTCTAAGTAGAAATCTGGTTGGATTAAATCTGGAAGACTCATACCTCAAATGTATTGGCCTTGATGTATCTGCCAGCAGTGCTAACATCAGGGGTGCGTTCGCACAGTATGACAAAACACGCTGCAGCACAAACCATACAATTGGGTTGCTTGCCTGAGGGCTCAGGAGGTGCCCGGCAGGTGATCAGACATATCACGAGTCCTTGTCCTGCTCCTCGCCTTTCCTGTGTGCCTCCCAGGCGACTCCAACGGGCCGCTGAGGTTTTGCCCCTTGCTACTGCTACAAGGGGCCCAAAGGGATGCAGGGAGCAGGAAGAGCTGCCCCAGCTCAGGAGTGAGCAGCAGCAGTCTCTTCTGCTTGCCACAGCAGTGGGCTGAGGGCCTCCCGCCATGATGGTCACCTGGGGAGCAGCGATTGCTGTGCCTGCAGTCCTCACTGCTGTGCCGTGCCCAGTGCTGGGGAATGTTGCAGCAGTAAGAACCAGTGGTTGCCACATCTGCTCCTCTGTTCCCTGCCACCACACCAGGTCCCAGTGGAGAAGCCTCTGCCGGCCACCTCCAATCCACTCGGGCACCTTTGGGGTGACTTTCACTGGCACTCACCTGGTGGCCACTTGGCAAAAGCAGCAAGGGTTTTCTTGCTGTTGTTTTGCTGTTCTTTGCAAGCAGCTCACTTGCAGGAGGGCTTGATCATGGTGGCATATGTCATCCAGGTTTGGATAATGTAACAACTTGTCAAACAAACCTCACTACATTGCATGGCTGGTTGAAGTACAAAATGAGCCACCGTAACAAGCCCATCCCAGAATTGCACAACACTATGACCAGCATGGCTTAGAACAGGGGTGGCCAAACCAAGGTTCGGGAGCCACATCCAGCTCTTTGAGTTTATTTTGTGGCTCTCTGCTCACTGCTGCAGGTAGTCATGGGCCCACTTGTGCCTGCCAAGATCTCTCAAACATCTGGCCTGTATGCTATGTGACTCTTCTGTTGAGCAAGTCTGGCCACCCTTGGCTTGGAAGCAATGGTTGGTTGTCATGTCGTGTGACCCCAGCCACTGACTGGGTTTTCACAACTTAACAATTCATAAGTGTTGACAAGCTAGTGTGGGTTATCCTTGTCATGGTCTGGGTTGTTGGACAGCAGGAAGCAAGGCAGATGTACTGGAACCAAGAACTGAGGCAGCACAAAAGTCCAGAAGCCAATAGTGTGCAAAAACTTTTAAAGCTTTTCTTAAAAAGGGAATTGCAAACCTGTGACAGTCCCTCCAATATGCCTGCTAGGACTTTGGAGGGGCTGACACTAGGTGTTCCTTCAGGTATCACAAAAAGGGAAGGGAGAGGAGGCAGCTTTAAGCTTCCAGTCCTCGGGGAGACCAGCTGGAGAACCAAGAAGGAACCCATGATGAGGCCAATTGTCTGTTGAGTGCACTATCAGCTATTCGGAGAACAACCATCCCATCCTTGGTTATTTTCAGGGTGGTTAGTGTTACATGAAGAGCCGCACAATGCCAGCCTTTGAGAATCTAGGTTACCTATGAACAGCAAACCTACCTTGAGTACTTCTGAGTTGGTGTCTCAAGCATGAAGATTCCTGCTACAGAATAAATGGTCTAGGAGGTCCACAAGGAACATAATAAAGGAGAAAATGCTATGAGAATATATACAAGACACAATTGTGAAGGTCACAGGCATTACTGGGTGCCTGAAGAACTGCAGATTTCCCTCCTTACATCCTGTGAACTTGTTGGCAAGCACCTGTTTCCGTGTGCAGAGCTAATTCTCTGGATTGTGGCCATTCTCTTTAAAACTAACGTAATTCGGAATGGAAATAATATGGTACAAATTAAAGCAGATGTTTATAGTTAAACTAATAGAGTCATGCAAAAATAACCCATTCTTGCATCAGTTGGCAGCAAAAGAAACATATATATGGGCACACATACACACATTCATTATACTGCATATCCAAAGTGTGACTGATGTTGACATTTGCATGTGAATGTTCACAATGTCATGTAAATATTGGGAACATGTGAGCACATGTTGGTGCAGAGAGGCACAACAGTATAGCATCAAGGTGGTTCTGCAGCCACTATTGATGCAGTCAGCCTTCAGTTAAGACATATAAGAAAGATATAGGTAAATAGATTAACATTATTTGGAACACACACACACACACACACACACACACACACTTGCTGACAATCACATGTAAGTGATGGATGCACATGTAGTACGTCTCTGAATTTTCAGAAGTTCACAACTGTGTTTGGGATAGCTGGAGTGTGCATATTGTCACATAACCAATGTTAGACATTCACTGTCGAATGAGTGTGAGAGAGACAGCTGGGGGAGAGGAAGGGAGAATATGTTTCTGCCAAGTGAATAACTGTAGCTAGTTGTTAGCTGCCACTTTCTGCAACCGTGCCCTCAAAGGGAATGGAAAGTTCCTAATATGTATATGTGCCTGTAGACATTCAGAACTCACTGTTCTTTTGAAAAAACTTCTCTCTCTCTCCCTGCTTCATGTGCAGGAAGAATCTTCTGTATTTTCTGCAGAATGCCTGTAAAATCATATGGAAGTGTTTAATGAGGCCCGAGGAATATAAGTCTGCAAGAATTTTCATGCACATGAAAATAAATGAAGAGAAAGATTTTAGGTATGTGCACAATGAATATGCTTTATCACAAAATCAATAGTTCTAGATATTTATCTGTAATGAAGAGAGTTAAATGTGATAGAAGTTAAGCAGCTTGGATCTTAACTTCCTTTCTGTGAAAAGAAGAGAGTTTCATGTGGGTTAGAGTTTCCCCCTTTCTTCTGCAGCCTTATGAGTTCTTCAAACATCTTCTCTTGGCGATTGGTAGACTCATGGGAATCATGAATGATGGGCTGGGCAACATGTGGCTGGCAGATTGCATGCAGCCCCTGCTGCCCACTAAACGGATAATATTAAAATGCAGAAATCATGACAGCTTTGGAATGCCCAAGGTTTGTTTATTTGCAAGCTAAACGTGGCCCATGTGGTGTCCCACAGTGGTAAGAGAGCAGCAAAATGGGTACTTTTAGCTTGTTAACAACCTAAATGGAATTGAAGTAGTGCTAAAGAGCACTTTGCCACCAAATGTTGCTGGCAAACACCAGTGTTGCTCTCTTTGTGGGGGAAGAGTGTCCCAAGGCAACGTGGGGTCTGAGGCCCCCAGACCTCTTGTATGTACCCACCCCTAAACTCTAGGGTGTAGGAAAGAGTGCCAGGTTGAAGAGCTGCTGCATATGGAGATAGGAATTAGCAGAAATCACTCTCTCCCTTATGTGAACAGAAGAGTAATGTTGGAGGCAAGCCATTTTCGATACTATTTTGAATGAACCTAGATAGCATTCCTAGAGACATCTGGTTCTAGGCTTTCCTTGCAGGGCCAGCCAAGACATTTTGCCGGCTCTCCACACACAGAACACAAGCAGAGTGTAGCTCAACCTAACTTCACCCAAGGCGATGGACAGCACCAGTAACATAGCACTAGGTTTCACTGTACAGGCTTTCATAGTGGCAACTTCATAGCCATGCCTGCAAGAAGAAGCCAAAACGTTGGGCAACTGGGTTGTTCCATATCAACCAACTGATTTTTGATGATTTTACCAAATCATATCCAGGAATTTTCAGCTCTGTGAGGAGCAGGTCTTTCATGAAGCCAATGGCTTAATTACCACCCAGGACCCACATCCTCCAAAATACGTTGTGTTGTTGCACAGAACCATGTATGCTAACTGGCGAAATTCCTTCCTAGCTTTGGTGAGAATTACCAGTAAGCTCACAGGGGGCAGGGAATTCTGAGATGCCATCAGTGCCCCTGCTGGGCAAAATTCCCAGTGTTGTGTCCCTCCAAGCCCTGGCTCGGCTCTACCACGGGACCACGCTATCCGCCACACCTGAGGGCAGCAAACTAGCACCCAGCCAGCTTAGTGGGTGGGGGGCCAGGGCAGGCAGCATAGCAGTCACAGCTCTCTTCTGTCATGCCTCACTGGTCTCCCGCATCCCCGCTGCCGGAAGCAGCTGCCTCACTCTGTTGTATGGTAGGGCCAGCCCTGCTTCACTGAAAGTGCAAAGAAGACCGTGTCCATAAGCAGTGTTACCACACAGACCTCTGTACACCATTTCTCCATTTTCAGTTTGGTGCAAGGCCACTGGAACAGTCCTGCGAGCCATCCTCTGGCCTGCCTTTGTTACTAGGGATGCTTCACAAAGGCAGGCAACGACTTTAATTAATTCCTTTAAGATGCTTCTAGGCTGGCCTTTAAAGAGAAAGACGGACTGCGGTTATGATAAAGCCATTAGAATTGAGTAGCAAGAGCCAATGTCAAACAGATTTCCCATCAAGAACAAACGAAAATTAATTGCATTTCAGGTCAGTTTCCAGTCAACACACCTGTGAGATTCATACTTATGTAGATTCACCTGGATCATCTACAGTGACTAAATAGGTTGAGTCTGGTCGCTCTGACAGCCTTGCCTTACATACCAGCTTAGGCACTGGATTTACCTTAGATTTAGAGTCCATGCTTGCCATAGTCTTCAAAGTGGAGGCGGGGAAATGATTTGTGCAATTCAGATTGGGCATAGTGACAGATTTTATTTTCTTGGGCTCCAAGTTCACTGCAGACGATGACTGCAGCCAAGGAATTAAAAGACGCTTGCTCCTTGGGAGGAAAGCTACGGTAAATCTAGACAGCAGACTAAAAAGCAGAAACATCACCCTGCCAACAAAAGTGCGTATAATCAAAACTATGGTTTTCCCAGCTATAATGTATGGCTGTGAGACCATAAGGAAGGCTGAGCGCCGAAGAACTGATGCTTTTGAATTGTGGTGCTGGAGGAGACTAGTGAGAGTCTCTTGGACTGCAAAGAGATCAAATCAGTCAATCCTAAAGGAAATCAACCCAGAGTGCTCTTTAGAAAGTCAGGTACTAAAGCTGAAGCTCAAATACTTTGGCCACCTAATGAGAAGGAAGGACTCCCTGGAGAAGACCCTGATGCTGGGAACGATTGAAGGCAAAAGGAAAAGGGGACGGCAGAGGACGAGGTGGCTGGATGGGGTCACTGGAGAGATGGGTGTGGGGTTGGGCGTACTCCAGGGGATGGTGGAAGACAGGAGAGCCTGGAGGAATGCTGTCCATGGGGTTGCAAGGAGCCGGGCACGACTTTGTGACTGAACAACAAGAAGACTTGACTCAAAAACATCAACAATTGGGGGGGGAACTTGATATCACGTATTGTCATTTATTCAGAATGATTTGGAATCACCTTTTCCCATTTAATTGCAATTCCAAAAATCTCTCTTGATGTGACAGAAATCATAGTTGATGTCAGTTGGTATACGCAGCGTAAGCAGCTTTTTATTAGGCTACACTTGATTAACTTTGTGTATTCAGTCTAGATGCCTGGTATGCATGGGAAACAATGAAACAACCTGACTGGAACGATGATTTGACTCTTTAAACCCCCCAAAGAACACCGAAATGGCTCTGCTTTGGTGACTTCATGTTCAGCTTGATGAAACTCAGATCACTTATTTGAATGTCCCGGATAATTTCAAAATATTGTGGCAAATTGATGATGACATAAAGAGGGCTTGAGTCTATAAGACATTTAAAATAATCTAATCTACAAAGTGGAATGAATCAGCATTTTGGCAGCGGTTTAAAACACACAAACAGTGCAAACTAATTCCAAAAGTTTGGGGTTGGCGTTGGGTTTCGGAGAAAGCAAATTTAAATCTCTTACCTATTCAAAGTGTACAGTGTAATGTATTTTACAAAATTACACTTTCTTTACAACCTCAATCTAAAATTATTTGGCAAGGGTGCACATAAGGAAATTGGTTACAATATATCTGAAACTAATGACTGACAATTCAAGTTTTTATGGCTGCAATCCTAAACACACTTACTAGAGAGTGTTCCATTGAACCTAGCGATGGTGATGGTGGGGGCTTACTACTACTAAGTATATATGCTTGTGGTTGCACAGTATGAGATGGAGTTACCATGAAGAGAGTTTAGTGATTTTGCTGAGCAACTAAGAAGAATTCCACCATCAGAAAGAGGTGGAAATCTGTACCTTTAACTGCAAGACATCTATTATGATGTCCATGTTGTGTCTCCCAGTTGTTAAAGGGTTTTTCCATAAATTAAATTTCAATAAAGTCACCAAATCCAGGTGCAGACCTGCTGCTTCTATGGAGAGAAGTGGGACTCATATCTGTACAATGAATTCAAGAGACCATGACAGAAAACACATGATATGTACATTAATATATGTGAACAAGGAAGCACCTTCAAATGAAGTTAAATGTAACCTATCATGGGAGGGATCTACTGGGAAAGACGGGATACTTCAGAACTTACACTGCAGCATAAAGGAGCTGGGATCTATGGACCTGGGGTAGGAAGGGGCTTGGAGTTGGAGCCTGGCGATGAGACTCAGGGTGCAACTCTATACTGTTGGGCAGAGAAAAGCCCTATCAGGCTGAGCATGTCCCAGCTGAAAATTGAAGAACTATTCTCTGTCTAAGGCATAGGATTGTACCTTTAGGGTATAATGCATCACTGGCTGCAGAATGCTTATTTAGCAATAATGCTATTTCTGGCTAAACATGCATAACATTGCACCCTTCAAGGATTAAATCCCCACTTCCTTTGGCCTTTGGTTGTGTTCATGGATTCCATGTATAACATGGAGTCTCAGTAAGTGGTAGGGAATTATGTGGGCTGATATTTGGGCATTTACTAGTTGTGGGTGCCTTTTTGGGCCAATTGGTTCTGGATATCGAGAAGACAAAACAACCCCAAAGCAGCTATGTTAAAGCTTAATATATGCCTCAGTATGATTTCAACATAACTGAAATAAGTTATCAATACATGACTATGTTTACAAATGGCAGTCAAACTGTAATTTATTTGATTTCAGATTAGCATTTATTGTGTCTGTATTCATTTATACATTTATGTTTCAAGTATGTTTAACTGCTTTTCACAGAGGCATCAAAGAAGTGAACATAAAATACAATAGCATAAAAACAACAATAAAAAAACACAGAGTACAAATGGATCAGCAAAAAAACTGCATGCTTTACTGGGTGCTTCCAATCATAGTTGGACAGGTCACACTTCAGGGAAAGTGATGAGAAGAGATGAAATTCTCAGTGTCAGAATTGTGGGAGCCTATCCAACGTCAATTCATAAAGTGTTCCAGAGGGTGTGTGCTGCAACACTGATAAACTGAAAGATTTTGTGAATCTCTGCTGTTTTTAATTTCACCATATAAAGTCATAAATTACAGAGTCTGGATGTCAGTGCATAGAAATACTTTAAGTGAAAGATACTACTTAGAGTAATAACTTGTTTTGTTAATGGTATGGTGCATGAACCAATGGGATTTGGTGAGGTAAGTAGGATTATCAATCTTTAAAATATTTTGATTTTAAAGCAACTCTGTAATAAATGATTTATTATAGCTTTATATGTTGTTTTGCAAATAGTGTATATATGTATGCATGCATCATTCTTTTTTCAGAATGGTGCTTCAGCCAGCTTGATTCACAAACAAATCATTTATTTATTTAAATAATGTTTACCCTGTTAATTAATGAAAGACACTCTCAAAATGGCTACATAAAATCAAGAAAAATAAGATAGCACCTAACACAAACGTAAAAGGGGATGAAGAAGAAGAGGAAAACACCTACACGTAGTTACAAAATTCTTATAAGGGCTGGCTTGAATGGAAACAGTTTAGGGAAAGAATTGAATTAATTTCTGTTTCTTGCCCTGTTTTCCATTTCTCCCTTTGCAGAGGTCTGATGAAATGGTCGCTGGTTGCTGTTCTCTGAACAGGTTAGGAAGCTGAGGGAACTGCTTTCTCAGCAGAGCTGATGGAGAAGTTCTGCTTTCCCCCTTCCCTTTCCTGCAGCCTAAATGCCCCTGAATCTAGTTTTAAACTGATTTTGTTCTACTAGAGTAAAGGTTGGCTTTTGGTTTCAGTAGTCCTATTCTATATGCAGAAAACCATAGCAGGCACACAAAATTAAAAGAGGATTAATTAATTAATTAAAAGAAGACTGATTAACTCCCCCTATAGGCAAAAACACCTGTAATTCATAAATACATAAATGGACCATAAGTATAAACCAAATATTTCAAAATCAATCAACCTGTTGCATGGACAAGAATTCCATGTGATAGTCTCTTTAGATTACACTCCTACTCACTCACTGAGAACTAAATATGGATGAATTTAGTGGGCCTTGCTTCTGAGTAAGCATGTGAAGGACTGTGCTATTATAGTTCCAGAACATACTGGCTTGGATCTAAAAATGAAAGAAATGATATTTCTCTTCTGTGAATTCTTGCCTGAGCTGGTGGAAGATCCACCATGCAGTGTCATAATGTTTTTGGCAATGTGTCGCATTACAGTGTGAAAAAAGTACAGAAGAAAAACACAGACTGTTGCCCTTAAACTTTATTGGGCTAAATAAAGGTATTGTGAAAGAGCGTGTGCAAAATCTTGCACAAATAGAAGAATTTCTGAGGAATCACTCCTTTTACATGATGCTTTTCCACTAGAGTGCAAACATGAGTGGAACAGCATCTTTGACTTTAAGTCAATAAAATTTTTGGAGTAAAAATAATAGAATAAATAATCACATGACCAGCTCATATTTTTGAAATTGTGGACATTTTTCATCTCCTAATTACACTCCAGGTTTTTCTGCACTAGTGACAGTTTTGTCCTCAAAGTGGGATACAAGCAGCTTGCAAATCTCTTTTGGAAAAGGAAAGGCCAGATTAGATGGTTTCCCCATGGTAAAAAATAGTTGTAACAGATCAGGGCAGTCTGCCCGTTCTGCAATTAAGTTGGAAGAGTAAGCAGATCTGGCTTGTTTCAAATGTGCCTGTACACATTTATATGTCTCAAAACTCTAAATGTACATGAAGTCAAGAAGCCCCCAAACAGCATTTAAGTTATGGTGTATACCTTTGATATTTTATGGCATCCAGCATGAGAATACAAGAGCAGCTGCCAATAACTGGAATAATGTTGAAACTTTGATTAGTAGTGCAAAGTCCAATCAATGCTTGTATCATGGAGAGTGATTACTATCCTTTCACAGGTTGAAGTCACATTTTTAAGAAGCTTTGCATACAGCAAACAGGGCTTGGGAGCTGATTCCATGACCCTGGCCAGCGTTCCAGAGTGCCCAGTCATCATGGGATGGTATACATAAGGAGGGGAAACTAAGAATGGTGGCTGTACGTTTATCTGTTCCCCTTTGTGTAAGACCTTTCTGTCTTACACAATCCAGCTTGTTGAGTCACTTAAGCATGAAGCCTTGGTGCCTGGTAAACTGGAGGGGGTCTTAATTGCAGGAGTCCAATTATTTATTTAAAACATTTTTATCCTGTCCAATAGCATGGACAGTGATACAATAAGCAGCACACATAAATAGAATATTAATATACAATAAAAACAATCAAATATACAATAAAAACAATCACTAAAACAGCATTAAATGTTAAAATGTAGGGAAAATGCCAGGGTTTGACCTGGCACCGAAATGAATAAAGAGTTGGTAGCAGGCGCACCTCTCTAGGGAGCAGGTTCCAAAGCTGGGGTGCCACTGCATAGAAGGTCCTTCTCCAGGTAGCCACTCTTCTGGACCTCTGCTCCAGATCTTATTGGCCAGGCAGGTATATAAGAAGGAGATGCTCCTTCACATTAATGTGCCTAGATTTTTAAAATTTCAAATGTCACCCAGGAGCTGCTGGGTCATGCTTAGGCAGGGTGCATTGGGGACAACCCATTCATGAAAGACATGCCATGGCCCCAGTGAAAATCATTCCCACTTCATAGAGGACCATTAATAGGAAAGAGCCATGAGCAAGAGACAGCCATTGGTATGAACATGTACTAATTTAGTAAGCTGTGGCAGATAAGGGGGTGGTAAGCAAACAGTATAGACAGGCAACAGATAATATTTGTTTCTTTATTCTTGGGTATCCTCTTTCTCAAATGCACCTATTTTAATAACAACATTTGCATTAATGCTAGCCAAGATTGCAAATCCTATTCATATTAACTCAGAAGTAAGACCCAAGGTCCAAAGTGTTTATACAACTACACTCTTAAAGTAACAACAAATGGAGGTAAAGGATTAGAGTCTCCAACTTCCAAAAAGTTGGTTTTTATTGTGTTGTATCACAGAGGTGTTGTGACACAATTGGGTGGCATACAAATGTTTTAAATAAATAAAGTTGAACTATGCTTGCTTTTAATACTAATATTCTCCTCCTCCTCTCAGTCTGTGACTGGTCCAAAGCCGACCAGTTAGGGAACTAGCATCTAAATCTTCTGAGTCCAAGTCCTGCACTCTTAGCTGCTACCCAACACTGGTTCAGCTTGGATTCCAACTCTCTCTGTATATCTAAACTAATAAAAACATGATATAAGGCTTCTCTGACCTTTGCACACACACATATTACCACTGCCCATTTACTGTCTGATGCACTGTAATGTTTAAGAGGTTGCACTGGGAAGCCCATGACTTGAATCTTGCATAGCTGACCACCTTCCCTACAATACAAAGGGCAGTCCTCTAAAGGACTGCTAGAGGACCATCCTCTTTGAAGACATCTTCTCTATAAAGATCTGTCTGGTGCGAGACCACTTTAAAGGCACGGAACCCTAAGAAGGGAACACAGCAGGTACCTTGAAGTAACTTATCAATGCTTAGCACATGGACAGCAAGCACCATTTTAAAAATAACATTACCCTGAAATGGGATTATAGGAATTAAGATTCTGCTGAGGAATATGAATAGCCTTTTATTGTCTTGAGATGGCTTCATAGATTGCATGGAAGAAGGAATATTTTTCTCCCGACTCCTATATTTCACCATGAGAAATACATCATCACCACCACCATCATCGCTACCACCATTTTCATCATCATTTAAAAGATTTATATTCAGTCTACCATATTTAAAATTACCTCTGATGCATTAAATTAAGTTAAAATTTATCAGGATAAATACAAAACCTTTATCTAAAGCATTTCTAGGAGTATTAAAACCACATTAAACAAAATGGCAGCTCTACCCCAGCATTGCTGTCGGTTGGAGTGGGAACTGCCTATGGCCTAGGCCTTATCTCATGTGGGTTGACAGAGAGGTTGGGTTTCAGCCCTGGCTCCATGCACTGGTTGCATCCCTATTGACTTCACCCATGGGTCACTGGCCCTTCATAGGAATGCACGATCTATGCCTCACAGCAGGAATGGGGAATCTCTGGATAGGGGTGGGTTTCTATGCAGCCTGTGGAGCCCTGGACTTCCTCTGTGGGTCCTCCATCAGCCCCATGTCTCCCTAAGCCCCCTGTCTAGAAGGTGGCCGGCAGGTGAACCCATTTCTCCTCCCAACAGATCAGAGTCAATAGCAGAGGTTCCTCCTACTTAACCTGCCACTTGTCTGCTCAGTTGGAAAGACAAGGAATGGGTTATGTGCTTCCTGAGCTGAGGTGATGATGGTCTGCTCCTTCACCTAGCCCCTTTGCTTTCACTAGCTGGGGAGAACTGCATGGCAGGCAAAGCTGCTGCAGCTGAACGTGGCTGAACTTGCTGCGAGCACCTTAGCCAGGTCAGCTTTGCTGTTTTGGACTTCCTTGGCCAAGGAAAGCCCACATGCAGAAACCAGTGCACTGCTACACTTCATCTGAGCCTTTCCAGCTGGAGGGAGTTGAGGCAGCTTGGCTTCTTCTATCCCAAGCTCTCCCCAGTGGGGGGAAATGTGCATGAATCACCACAGGGCACCTCGGAATGAGGAATGTTTCTGTGCAGCAAAGGCGGATTGCTAGCCAAAGCCCCCGTATTGGCTGGAAGCATTTCAAAGCAATTCAGCCCACAGCTAGATGATGTCCAGGAGGATAGCCTGATGTTTCTTGGCCAGAGAGGCCTGGCCAGCTGGCTGGGGGTCCTTCTGCACATTAATCAAAAGTATTCCCTCATTCCTGCTGCTTGTGTGAATGCTGCTTCTATGTGGCTGGATCCCAGCACTACCTGGTATCCATTAAAGAAACAGAAGTCTCTATGTCAGTGCCATAGGGTGCCAATGTCTTCCCATCCCACACAATTCTCTTATTCAACTATGATGAGAGCAACAACAAAATTCCAGTTATTTATACAGAAACCTAAGTTCTTCAGCCAAAGGAATGTATGTTGTGAACATTCTTGCAATTGCCTTTTTGTAGTTTCTATGGAATTGAGGTGCCCACTTGAAACTTGAACTTGCAGTGATTCTTTTAAAAATTATCCCCATCTCCCATCCTGCTCCAGAGTTCACTAATACCAATGAGAAATGTTTCCCTTGGTTCCTGTAGTCAACAGCTGAGGGGCTCTTGGTATCTCGACATTCTCTGTTCCTTTCTTTGTTGCAGCAGATGCATTTCCCATTTTAATCTCCTGGGGTTCCATTTTATTTTATAAGGCAAATACTCAGTATCTTCAAGTTCTCTGTTCTATTGCCAAGTTTTTATATTAGAACTAGATTTACTTCCTAATATTTTTCATATCCATGTCAAAGTGTATTCTGACAGTCAGGAAAACCCAAAAAGTAAAAACCAGTTGCTTAAGAGGTCTTCTTGTGAGTGACCCAAAAACTTGAAGTATCCGTGAGAAAAAAGAGACTTCTGGCTGCAACTTGCTAGCTTATTGAGCTCATAGGCTTTGCGGAAGCCAAGCGTACAAGGTCAGGTGAATTAAATGTGTCTGTATCTCCTTTGGAATCCTGGAGCATTACATATAGCAGAACACCAAATGGCTAAAGAACTTACACCAGGTTGTAATAAGCCACAGTTATAGCAATGCATACTGGAACATAATCATTTGAATGTAGCTATGGAAGGGAACTTGTCACTGTATAAGTTAAGAGACCATTCACATACTTACACAGACTTTCTTCTCGAGCATTAAAATAAATATTTAAAAACTGTTTCTGCATGCTAGCGAACTATTACAGCATCACAACACATTAATGAACTGTATCTCGAAAGCAACAAGAAATCTGAGTTATCTATATCAGAAGGGTTCTAACCCATGCAAGGCATTAATTAGCCTTTAATTGCTAGAAGAGTCTGTGTTTTTTGCTACAACAGATTGACATGACTATTTTGGAGTTGCCTTGGGTTACTTGCAAGAAAAAGGAGGGATCTCACCATTACCTCCATCTAACAAACAAGCAAAAGAGATGAACTGAGACTGGGCTAATTTGATTCAAGGTGATTGCTCACATGAGTGACTAGATCTTGTAACGGGACTTTATTTTCCCATTCATTTGTCTTTCAGTAAGGCTGGAGTTCGATGACACAAGCAGACAGCGTTGAATACTTTCAAGTGACAAACATGATGTGGGGCTTCTATGGCATATTGTAACTGTTGTTACTGGACAGCATCCATTGTTGCTTATCTGTGAACAGATTCCCTGGCTACTTCAGTTCTGTTAGGGAATTGGCTATCCAATGGTCAGCGGTCCCAGTTCCTTGTGGATTGGAAATTTTGTGTTTCCGGGACACAAAATATTTACGCAGTGTGTTTCCATGGAACATTGTCTTCTGGAATGAAGAAGGTCAGTAGAGTTCCTCTATGCAAGCTCCATCAGCCCCAGCTAGGCTATTGTCTGCTCATTTCAGGTTGGTTCCATTCTGCCAGCAATGACTGCCACCTCCAGGAGAGAATTAGAAGTCAATGGTCTCTATTGGGCACTCCCCATTAATATATTTATGCACTTTTAGGGTGGAAGAAGATCTCCCTGGGAGATTTGAGCTCCCTCCTCTCTGCTGTGTTTCCAGCAATGGTGATATGTGCATTACCACCTTCCCACCCCATTAGGGCAGAAAGAAATGGTCCTCTGCTGCTGAGTTGCCTACATAAAAGGGCAAGCCAATGGTAATTGCAAAGAGTTTCTGGACTTGTGCCTGTCCTCCTTCTGGGATGTGGCCAAAAGAGGCATTCAGTGAAAATGCATGAGTAAGAAGAGGTGGTACTGCAAGAGCCACTGGACACAGGGCCTGATCTGGGTCACGTGGAGAGGCAGCACAGAACCCATCTCTTGCACCAGCTCACCCTCTCCATGTCTGCTGGGCGTAACAGACAGGCAGGACCACTGAACGAGAGCACGGAAAGCTATCAAACCATCTAGCTCAGTACTGTCTGAGTGGCACTTTCCAACCTGTCAGACTGGGGCATTTCTCAGCCCTACCTGGAGATGCAAGGAAAGGAATCTGGGTCCTTTTGCAGGGAAAGCATGTGCTGTGCCACTGAGCAATGGACATTCTTCACAAAGAGGAGAGGAGACCCACTGCAGGCATATTGTCACCTCTCCCCCACCAAAACTGGCACTGGCTCTATCCTATACACCCTTTCCAGCTCGATCTTTGCCTTTGGCTTTCACTACTTTCAGTACAATGGTAATCTGAAATTCTATTAGCCATCCTTTATACTTTTGAAATAAGAATAAATGGTGACACTGAGAGAAATGAACTATTTGTTTTGAGCCTAGAAAGCAGTCATTCTAAGTAAGAAATTAGATTTTCTTAGAACATGCCACTGACACTGAATTATAACAAACCAATTCAAAACAACATTAGAGTGAATAAACATTTATGTTTAATAATACAGTAACAACATGTATTCAAGGACAGCTTTTGAACCAGACATTTTGCAATAGCAGGGGATTATGGATATACTGAAGTAAGAGGAATAATAACTCATTAGAAAATTGCAAAACAGTTTAAATAAAAGTAGGCCATAATCTTAATGCATATATAGACTGGAAAACATTCTATATATGTTGTAAGACTTTGTCCCAGGAGTTGTAGGACTTTTCCTGTTTAAACAGAAGAAACAGTGCACCCATATGTTTGAAGTGGTTATATGATTTAAATAACATTGTGATTTTAAGTAAATAAGTTTTACTTTGTTTATATTTACAAGCCACTATTGTGCCAAAGGGAGTACATAATAAAAATGTATTACAATGAAACAAAGTTAGTTAGATCTTTTAAAAAGTTAAAAGATCAAAAAGTTAAAGAATAAAATTAATGATCCATGTCAATACTAAATGCAAATCAAGCAGCACTAATGAACCAGTATGAAAGAAGAATAGTAGAAAGAAAAATAAACTATTACAAGTTAAAGGCAGGAATATCAAAGACTAATACTGATTGTAAACATGTCAAAAAAGTGGGCCTTGTGTTGTTTTCTCCTTGAAGAAACAGGCTCAAGCAATCTTCATTAACATAAACAAAATATATACAGTAAGTTTTTAAAGAGAGTGCATTTTTCCAACAGAGCTAGATTGGTCTCTCCATATCATGAGTCCTCAAACTACGGCCCACAGGCTGCATCCGGCCCGCCTCAGAGGTTTTGAACTCCCTGAGCTCGCGCCCGCCGCCACTACCCGCCTCGTTGTGACTTGCATGGGAGGCAAGGTGGTGACTTGCTCGCTCAGAGAGGTTTTGGAATCGCTCTGAGATCTCCGAGTGAGCAATCCGCCACCGCCGCCTGCCTCACCATGTACATGGGTGGCAAGGCAGCAGCTTGCTCGCTCGGAGATGGTTTTGAACTTCCAGGGAGATCAAGTGAGCAAGCGGCTGCTGCGTGCGCCCGCCGCCACCTTGCACGCACCCGCCACCACCTCACCTCACCCGCCACCACCTCACCGGCCTGCGCCCATTGCGCCGCCTTTCAGCTGGCTCCCTGTTGAAAAAGTTTGAGGACCCCTGCTCTATATCTTGGCATATTCTTGCTCCCTACATTTCTTCTTCCACCTAAAGCCTGTAATCCTGTGTTGAAAACACTGCAACCTGATTCACACATAATAGTAAGCCATGGTTTATTTAACTTATGGGTTGCTGTAGGTGCAACGTGTACACCCAGGAAGAGAATCCATGGTTAGGTCTTGCTGTGAGCCGCCCCGAGGCTTTGTTGCGATGGGGGCGGCATAGAAATGTTTTAAATAAATAAAAAATAAACTCTGAATGGCTTAAACAATAGGTTGCCCTTATGTGCAAACCCAGAACCATGGGTTGTTTCTCTGGGTTACAGCAGCCATGAGCAAACTGGGTAGCAAACTCGCTCACACATACTCAGTCACTCTACGTGCCAGTAACTACACTTTTGGGATACAAGCAGGGAATGGGTGAAATAAATGGATAACAAATAAACCGAAGACTGAATAACCAAAGCAGGATTTGTTTGACTACCTGTCAATCTCTGGATAAGACAACAAACCATGGGTTACCATTATGTGTGAGCTTGTTGTTTGGTATGCAATGCTGAATAGCCTGCATTCAGCAGTGGCAATAATGTGCTTCTTTGTCAGTGACCACTTTTAAAATGGTCTTATAAGGAGTTGGCAAATGTGGAGCAACTATTCTTTTAAAATTTCAAACACTTCATTTTGTTCTCATCATTGTTTTGAGTCTCATTTCCTAATTAATGACAATATAATTTATTCCTCATGTTATTAAAAGACAACACTTTTGAAGAGGATGACAATGTTTAGCTTCCCTGGGAACACGGGTTGCTTAAGACATAAACACATCACCAGGATGTTTATGAAGTGGCTGCCAATTAGATTTCTGATTTCAAAAAGTTTTACCAGTTTGAATCTATAGATTCGGATTGTATAAAAACTATGGAAAAAAGTAGAGAGCACTTTATCTTTCGCTTCAGTCTGATTTTATGGTTCTCTCTTCTCACAACAGTTGTGAATATAGACTGGATTTACAATTCTACTAAGCTCTTCTACCAGGAGACACATATAAAGCTGTCATTTGGCTGCTTATGCTGTCTGAGGTTAGTGGATGTTGACAAAGAACATTGCTAAGACTGAAAAAGCACCGACTTTTCTTCCAGTAGAGAGTGAGACAGGACTCAGGCCCAAGAGGCTGGTGGGGGAAGGTATTGGTGAGTTTACTTAACCGTTCACCATAACCTCCCTGACTCAACAAGCATCCAGGGCTGGCAATCTTAAGAATGACTTTTTTCTCACTTGTCAGATTGATGGAAGGAAAGACCTGAAAGGAAGAACCCTGTAAAAGCTAATTTGCTAGAAGCCTGTGTATGTAATGGGTCCGATGTAACGATTAGAATGCTAATGTTTTAGAAAGCTTGAACATTTTGGAACGCAGTGGAATATGGACTGTATCAAGCTGATGTTTTAATGAGGAGAAAAATGCCACCAGTTGTCTTGCCAAGCCAAATCCTTCTGCTTCTAAGAATACCATTGACATGTCCCTAGATACAATCAAAGAAACATCTGTACTCCTTTCAGGCTGCTGTTGCTGCTGCTAGAAACCAGGGACATATTCAGACATATGCAAAAATGGATTTGAGTAAATCATTCACAGAGAGACATTTAAAACCTGCATTTGAATCCCCAAGACTAGATGTCTGAAGAAAAAAAACCCTAAGAACATCAGAGAATGTTATTCTTAATATCTCTGAGCAGATTTGATAATATGAGCATAATTTCTTAACATTATAAACATGTAAGGGCTTTGTAATAGAAGAAAAATTCTTCAGATATGTCTGTGCAGCCATTTGATTCATTGTAATTCATTGATTTTTAGAGATAAAGAGATATAAGGAGTACAATCACTGGAGTCCTAGCATGCTTTATTAGATTATTTAGTCTTCCATTATCTGAAAATATTCTTCATCAAGGTATGTCATAAAGCATGCTAGAGTTCAGGGGACCGCTGTCCTTACATCTCTTCATCTCTAGCAATGTCAATGAAGTCTACAGGATTATTTGCAGAGTAAGCCATTTGTGGATGCTGATGAAGATACTGTGTGTGCAGGACCTAAAACCCGAACATTTAATTTCATTTAATTTCATTTCATTTCTGTACTGCCCAATAGCTGAAGCTTTCCAGGCAGTTCACAGCAATAAAGCAAACCAATACATCATTTACAATAAGTACATAATATCAATAAGAAACAAATCAAACAAGTACAATAAGTACACAATTATGATAAGAAACAACCCAAATGATTTTAAATTGCTGCAGAAGGGGGAATTTGCAAGGCTTGAGTACCTGTTTGAAAAACATGACCTCGAGAATACAACTGTCCTTCTATTCTAATGTATTTGTCCTCAGTAAGTGGCATAGTGCTGATTGTAATTTTTCCTCTGCCACAGTGCTGTTGCCATATAAGATCAGTGACCATTAAAAAGGTGAAGAAGACATCTCTGCAGATCTAGCTCAAGCCAACTTGAACATGAATGAAATAATACCCAGGCAAAGGAAGCTTGGCTGCCGGATGATATTCGGTACCTGAGATGGAAAATCCAACTGGCTCCTATACGACATGAACTATGTAACACGTGACATAATCCATGGGGTCAAGGTGAAGAAAGCAGAGGTCTCCCAGAAACTTTATTAGTCTTGTGCCTGTGTGACATATTTTAGCAAAATGCAAAGTGTAGCAGTACAGTTCTTCCTCTTGAGTTCTTCATGGCAAGTGCCTTCGATCAGAAGATTTTGACCAGTCATAAAGTTCCTCAGTTCCTTACTATTATGTTTAAATAGTTCAGATCAGGGCAACAGTGGATAAAATTAGTATCACACATGAGCTGTAAGAGTGTGTAAGGAACACACATTAACAATGAAGTACATGTTGGAAGGAATGTTGAACAGTAAATATAGAAGGCTTATTCTCTGGATCCTGGACTATGTTGTCAATTGACAGGGCCTTCACACCCATCCATGCCTAACTATAGCCTTTGAGTTGATTTTAACTGTAAGTCATTTCTTGACCAGAAAGTGGGGCATGAGTACAAATAAGGGTGAAATCTTTTGGTCCCTTCGCACTCAGAAGGCTCCTTGCAGGAAGGGCTGCCACTTTTGCTCCTCCATAGGTGCTCCTCACACAGTGGGAAGAGGCATTCTGGGTGGATCAGGGGGATCTTCTGAATCCAAAGAGCCCCACACCCAAAGAGAAGTAGGTTGGCTATTGAGTAGGCTGGCTTTGTTTCCCTGCTTGGGGGAAACAAAGACATTTGCAGCAGGAAACAAAAACAGGAAAGATACCTTAGTAAGTTCTTTACCACATATTCTTTGCCACCCACCTCCTACTGGAATATTTGGTTGGTAAACAAAATGGCAGCACCATGGGTTCTTCATGCTTAGGAAAGTGTCAGATTAAAAAAGAAATAGCTGTCTTATTATAGTTATTGGGATAGAGAAATAGTTCAGGAATTTGTGTCCAACTTTGATCAAAGACAAGAAGCTGCTTTCCTTGCCAGAAATATTCCTGAAATGCATTGCTTGAGTCAAGTGATTTTTAAAAGAAGTTTATTCATTGCTACTATGAGAGCATAAGCAATTGGGTATGACTAACTTAAAAGTATAATTCAAAAGAAAACATGTAAGTATTTTTGTCAGATTTATTTTGTGGTTATTCTACCAGCAGGCAATTCTGAGAAATTTAATATCTGATACTGTAATTTTTCTGAAGTTACTTAAATGGAAAACATCCAAATCACTTGTTAAATTCTTGATCAAAATCCCATAAAATGCATGTGGAAGGCATTGTTGTTTCTTATGTATGCAAAGCCAATTGTTTGACTGTTGTCATTCCCAGTTACTACTATAACTGAGCAAAACATCATGTTTTCCTTCACATAGGTTTACTAGGGTGCCAGTAAACTATAGGTATCCTATTTCATTGAAGCATATTTAATATGACTAACCACATTTATTGGGCTTCATAAACAAATATTAGCTGTGAGCTTTGAAAAAGAATGCCAAAATGCATTATCTGAATTGTTGAGTGTATGGCAAAAACAGGTCTATCATTGTTTATGAATGCATCATCAACTACTATTTTATAAAATATCCAAATATTCATAGCAAATGTGAATAATGGCTGCATTTGGATGATTCAATCCTGGTTTGATAAACCAGAACATGAATGAATTCCATACATCCACACACAGCCCCTCTGCTTCTGCTTCATTCCTTCCTTTGCATGAGAGGATAATGAAACCAGGAAGCTGCAGTTAATCATAGCTTTCAATCATGGATGACACAGAACAATAACCTATACTTTGGACTCAGTTTGGGTTATTGTTGAATCATGGGTTGTTGCTAAGTGAGAATCCTGCACTGTGACTTCACTTTCAGGTTGCTGACCATGAATAAATCAGTGTTCATAATCCAACAAGAAGCCATGGGTTCTCTTCTCAGGACTTTCACGGTTAACAAGGGTTGGTTAAACAACACAGGTTTCACACGACACCCCATGACTAATCAACAACCACAATTCAACAACAACTCTGTACTCTGGCTTATTGTTATCTATGCACTAAAGCTATATGTGAAATTCTCACTTCCAATATGTGACAGTTTGGAAGCTATGTAAACCATGTCACATACTTGCAAGTTTCTCTCAAGATCTGTGGTTGCATCAGGATTTATTTTCTACTTCTAGACATCCAGTTCTCTAACAAGGGCTGCTGTCAGGAATGAAGGCATTCCTGTTTTTCAGTTCCCTTTATTCCAGTCCATGTATGAAATTGCAGGAGTGATTCTAGGAAGACTCCATTTGGTGAAAAATGGAGTGCCAAATACCATTATTAAAGCTTCCAGCCAAAAAGCGAAGATCCTCTGAAGAAGCTTCACTGGCTCTTGTGTGCTATGTTGGAAACTGGGAAGGTTTTTTCCTTCCATTTTTTGCTATATGTAAGTGGGGCCTGGATCAACATATTGCAGTATGAAGTGGACTTAAGGGTTCTAATCAGGTGGCCACTCCATCTTTACTTGTAAATTGGGGAATTCATGCAAATCACTCTTCTAAAGACTAGTGGCTGAATGCAAAGGAATTGTGGTGCCTGAGGAAAGGAGGATGAACTGCATCCTTCCCACTCTATTGCTCTGGGTAAAAACAAAGTTCCTTTTTAGACACATATTTTCTGTGCACTGTGCTATGTGATCAATGATCCACTCTTGTCCACATGCACAAATAGTATTACTGAACATGAGAAGGAGTGCCCAAAACTGTAAAAAGTGATCACTTCATATGGCTATGAAATGGGGGTACAAATTGGTCAACATAATGACCAGCCAGCCTGAAAACTAGTGGCTTCTTTTACTTGTAAAACTGCAGTTTAATGCTGTTCTTTTCAAAAGGTTGAATCGGGGTGAATAAATATTTGTGTTAATAATATTTATAGCCAAGCGCTGTTCTGGCAGTAGTTAATTGTTGACAAAAGGAGCTATGAAAATCTAAGCTAGGACCACTCTGTCACAATCAAGGTGTTTTTTTTACCTGGAGCATATGATATATTACTATAGTTTGTGTGTGAAATATTTCTTTATCTGTACAATAAATCATAGCAAACAGATGCATTATGTAGCTGAAAGGAAATATTGCTTATTTCATAGAAATCAGAACATACAACTTATAATATGGTTTAAAAGCCATTTTATAGTTTGAAAATTAATCTGAAGTTTTAAAAAGATCACTGGCAATGCTAGTTGTTCAAATGATACTTATCACAGATTGAACCTGTCACAAATAAATAAAAATGGGGAACAAGGGAACATTGCAGAAAACATTTGGAAAATAACTAAACCATTTTTGTTCTGTCAAGAGACAGCCTTGTTCATATTTCTTCCCAAGGCTTCAACTTTCTGGAGGAATCCTTGTATTTTTCTGGTTGTGATTCTAAAGCCTGAAGCTGTGTCCTCATTTGCTGTTTGTGAGGCCTCATTAGTTGTTGGCCATAATGCAGTTGTCCTGATTGTGCAACTGAGCATTTAATGCAGGTATTTTGGTTGCTTCTCCAGTGTGAGAAGCAACACCTCATTCTTGAAACTTACTCTCCGGTAAGTGACAAAAGACTACAAGCCTGGTTTGTAATCCCATGTGAACTTAGTTACGATTGAAGCAAGCATGCATAGGAGCAGGTTGCTAGCCTTGGTCCATGGGCTAAATCTTGATAAGAAACCTGTTGCATCCAAAAGCTAAAACTGGACTTAAAATAATGGCACTGAAAATATGGACTCATACTTCTCTTGTTAACTTAGTTTTGCTCCCTGACCAGAACCTGCTCTGCCGTTAAACAAAGAGAGGTGGTTGCTTCATATGGCAAATGATGGGTTTTGGAAGAGAGAATGGTATCTTGCACCCTACCCTGTGACACCAAAGCTTGCCTACTGTCTTCGGGTACGGTGGAAGACCCCACTCTATCATTGGTGTTGAAGAAAGATCAAAAGATAGTCTGACTGGCTTTTTGTACATGGAATGGGAAGGGCTGCTGTTGCATTCTCTGCCTCCACGAGCAAATACCTTAGGTTGACCCTGTCTCTTGATGGATCTCTCTTTCAAAATGTTTTATGATGTAGTTCTACAACTTCTTTCCCAGTTGTTTTTAGATTGCTCTAAAACGTCTCCAGCATGTTCAGATCTGTCAAAATGTGATAGCTAACAAAGGGTACAGTAAGCCTTGGCAGTGAGAAATGCCTGATGTTCAAACTGGACTCCAAAAAGGAAAAGAGCATGATCTCACACATAAACACAGGCTACTGGGGCACACCAAAGGATTTCCTAAGATCTTTTAATGTTTTATATAGTACAGAAAAGCCTCTGATTGTCTGGATCAGAGAAGTTATTCAAGGCTTTGAAAGGATGGGTGTGCTCAAGTGTTGATTTTCCTGATGTGTAACCTGTATAATATACAAGAAGCAAGTGTTAGGACAGAATACGGACAAACAGAATGGTTTCCCATGAGCAAACTTGTCAGACAATGGTGCAATTTATCTCCCAATCTGTCCAATCTGTATGCAGAACATGTCCAAAGGAAATAGGACCAGAGGTAGAATGAATGAAAATTGGCAGAACATGGATCAAGAATTGAAATCATGCTGATCATACTATATTATTGGCAGAAAGCAGCAATGAATTTAAATGACTCCTGATAAAAGTGAAAGAGGTGAAAAGGGAGAGCAAAAGTGAAGGTGGACATTAGGCAAACAGAAATCACAACTACAGAAGAATTATGTAACTTTCACGTAAACAATGAAGAAATGAGAATTGTGGAAGATTTGGCATACGTTGACTCATCAATTCAGAGGGAGACTGCAGCCAAGAAATTAGAAGACTGAGACTGGGAAGGGGAGCAATGAAGAAAAAATAATCATGCTAGTTATTTGCTAGCTAGTTTTATGCTAGTTATTGCATTTGATAGTGTAAACTTGCTTTATAGTTTTATGCTGATTGTTTTGGCCGTTATTGTGAGTTTCTCAGAGAGCCTCTGGGCTATGGGGCAGCATACAAGTGTAATAAATAAAATGAAATGGGATTACTGAAGAAAAAATGGTACTTGGAGGAATCCCAACATTTTCAAAAATAGAAAATAAATGGTGGGGGGCAATGAAGCTAATCTTCTGCAAATAAAACAGTTCAGCTCAGTAAAGACTGAAGATGTTCAGTGGAGGTGCTTGCAGGTGGTAGAATGGAGAGGAACATTCTGACACAACACACAACTAGGGGCTTAACAGGAGCGTTCCGCGCTGCAAAACCTTGCACTGCAAGTCCTCTTTGTGCATGCATACTGGTAACTCTTTTTAACTGATTGTTTGAAACTTCAAACATGATACTTCTTCAATTATAGCAAATTAAAATTTAACCTGCCTGCGCTTTCAGAAACAGAACTTACTAACAATAGATGTTATTTCCTCTTGACTTACATCTGCTGGCAATTTGAAAATTCTTGGCAACATACACATAATTGCCTCTTTGTAACCTCAAAATAATCTTACAATAAAAATATTTTACTCATTCAAAGTGTGTGTGAGTGAGTGAGAGAAAGAGAGAGAGTTAGAGTTGAATGAGTGTCACTATCAGTTAGTAGCATCATGTATTTTTCCATCTTTACGGCTTTTCCTTTTATATAACATTTAAATTAATATTATTCCAAAGATAATTTAACTAGTAAGGTTTACACACTTCCTAAGTAAATTTAAAACAGAGTCTACTATACTGGTGTTTTTTCAAATACAGTTTTCTTTTGATACTATCCAGAGTCTATCCAGATTTTTTTTTCACAATTCTAAGATGAATTTCACCTTGTAAATCCATGTATTAATAAAATGAAAAAAGCATCTGTTCAAAATCTTTTTTATAAGATATTTAAGACTGGAAGTTTAAAGAATGTGTGATGTCTTCATCCTGACATACTATTAGTTTTGCTCCAATTGTTTCCATTTCACTAGCCAAACTATGTTACATTTTCAAATGTGGAATAATCTTATTCAGTATATTCACTACGTCTAAACAATATAACTGTAGTGTTATATAGGAAATATAACATCTAGTTTACATTGCAAATATGATGATCCTAAGGTCTAAGCGACCCAGAAAAGTCATTTTGCTAAGTTGTCTTATTAAACCACATTGCCCATGCATTTTCAGTGATTTTGCTTATGTCTTCCACTTAACACTAAGGCATTAAAGCAAGAGTATGGGATGCTACTTTGCAGTTTAGCCCAAAATAGCCTTAAATAGAAAATATTCACTTATTGTAGCTCTGCTGCTCATTAAAACCTCTAAGGACAAACACTAGATGTCTAACAACTGTGCAATTTCTTAGAAACATACACTCAAGGAAATTGACCTATGACCAAAAAAGAAATGAGTTTCTCAGGACCATAAAGCTAAGGAATTCACAGAAAAATCTATCATACACAAATCTGTATCCGAGAGCCACATATGACACAGTAGACTGGTGATAGGAATATAGGAAGTGGCTGTATCCCAGGTCAGACCACTGCTGTATCTAGTCCAGTGCTGTTGACACTGACAGGCAGTAGTTCTCCAGGATTCCAGGCAGAGTTTTTCTAGCCCTACTTGGATATTTTAGAGGTTGGCTCCAAGACCTTCTGTATGTAGAACAGATACTCTACTGCTGACCTACAGCCCTACAAGTTAACAGTTAAATTTGCTTTAATTATAATTTCTCAATTTGTGGATACCCTGTCTCTTCTGTAAAGTGTGAAGCAAATATTTACCATGGTCTTGACCTGTGCCAAGGTATGACAAGTGGCATCATGAACAAATATAATAATTATCACAACATAGTAAACTTAAACAATCTGTACATCGCTCATTGTTCCTATTCTGTCAGTGTAGCTTCATGCTAAGGGCACAATCCTATACATGTCAATATTGCAGCAGTTTAAGTTGCCATTCTACAGGCTAGGGCTCGTCAGCAAGTAGGAGTGATGGAAGGTTTTTGTCGCTTTTTAATTTTTTAAAAAATTCTTCTCTTAAAAAAATGAAGTACGGAAAGGAAAAAATGTAAAAGAAAAATAAGAAAACCAATGGATCTTTCACAAACATAATACATTCACAATCTGCAAATTCCCCAAAACGCCAAAAATTTCTATCTTTCTGTCAATTAGTACTTTGATGAGGCTCACAAAAAAGATAATTACTGTTCTCTAAACCAACAAATTTTCCAATAACTTTGAATCAATTAAAAATCATCAACAATATTTTACTAGCTTGCTTTTGTTCTCTTAATTAAACTGCATATAATAGAATTTCCATTTATCATTAAATTCTTCAAGCAGTCTACTATTTACACAATTAATTTTGCCATCACTGCAAACCCAGCCAACTTGTTTTTCCAATCTTCAATTGTTGTACAGTCTATTGTTTTCCATTTAGAAGCAATTCTAATTCTTGCTGCAGTTGTCATATATTATTGCAGTTGTGATATATTATGACAAAGTCTCTGGCATTATATTCAAAAGCATATTCTTAGGACTCATGGGAAAGTTAATTTTAAAGTATTTATGCATGTGTTAGTTTCCAAAATCTTTTAATTTTATCACAAGTCCATCACATATGATAGAAAGTCACATCTACTTTTTTACATTTCCAACATTTTCCATTATAATTCTTGTCCATTTTTTCCTATATATTTTTTCTATATATATATATATGTATCTGTAAAAAAATTCTTATACTAAGGGGGGGGGGGTTTGGCCTCTTTATCCTGCTTCAAAGCATTTCTTGTTAGGCCGGCTTCTGAGCCCACTGAACATGCTTTCTGCACTGGGGCCAGGCATGGGGGCCATGTGGTCTTTAGATCCAGTGAACCATGGCCTCACCCATCCATGTCCACTGCCTGAACATATGCATTTCTCCCTAGATACAACACTTGTTCACAATGTCATGTTAACAGATTCTGACTATTTCACCTGAATATTAGGTAAGCACCCTACAGTGTGGTTTTCACTCCATAACAGCACCATCCTCAATAAAGTATTCAAGAAAGAACAAACACTTCACATACATGCTGATGGGGTCTGAACTGGCAGCGACTGACCAAAAAAAAAAAACCCAAACAGATCATGGGATTGTGCTAGATAGCTCAATGAAACGTTGGCTCAAAGGCATGTCCCTTGGTGGGTGCAATTCCAGGAGCACGTTCTCTCAGCTACGATTCATTTACCAACTTCAGCCCTGCCTTGCCTCAATCGCCCACACTTTGGCGACCTCTTGACTGGACTATTGTAACACACTTTACAGTAGTCTTGGGCTTGAAAATGGCCTGGAAACTTCAACTGGTACATAAGTGGGAGGGTGGCACGACTGCGTGCCTACATCATTTCAATACCTTACCAAGTTCATAGGTTACCAGTTCAGCTCTGGACCTAATTTAAGGTGCTTGTTTTAACATACAGAGTCCTAACTGGTTTGGGACCGTCCACTTCCATCTGCACCCGCCCAACCCCTAATATCGGGTTTGGAGGCCCTTCTGAAGGAGGGTAAGAGGTAAGCAGGCAAGGAAGATGGTGAACAGAAGAGTGCTAAAAATATGAGGTTGCTGTCGCACTAGTGCTCTACTTGCAGCGTTTGATGAATATTTAGCTAGGTACAGGAGAATATTGCATTAAAAAGGCCTCCGATTTCATCCAAATCAACTTTGATGTTCTTAGCACGCTATTTCTTAGTACAGTTCTTGCTTTAGAGCAGAAGCGCCCAAGACATACAACGTACAAGTGCTTGCAAGAAAAGTGATTAGACAGCTGGGCTTCGTCTATAAGGAGCCAGAGAGCCGCCCCTAATCCCTCTCAGCTCTTCTAGGCTGCTCCTGCCTCGTCCCGTCCCGCCCTGCGCCGCGGCGAGCGCTTCTTTCGAGGCCAGACGCGTGGCTGGCTGGGGCTAAAGCGAGACCCCCCCGCTCCGCGTCTCCCCTTCGGAAAACACCGCGGCCCGAAAGAGCCCCCGGGCCCGCTTCCCGACAAGCGCAGCCCTGCCGCTGCCCGCCCATCCCAGAGCAGCCCCCTACGTCCCCCCCGCGCGGCGCCGCTTCCTGCCACAGTGTCAGCCGGGAGGGGCTGCCGGGCCGGGAGAGCCGCGCAGGCGCCTCGCGCGTCCCCTTGCAAGCCGACGGAGGACGGGATGAGCTCTCCCGCAGCGCGCTCGCACGGGCCGCTCGCGCTCCTGGGCCTCCTCTTATGCCTTTGCGGGAGCTTCCCCGGGGGGGAGGGCTTCAGGAAGAGAGGACCCACCGTGACCGACAAGGTGACTATCAGCGTCGCGCCGCCGGGAGCGACGCTGCGAGGCGCTGGAGGAGTCCCGCTCCGCTCTGAGAGCTGGAGCAGCGCCCCCCCCCCCCGCTTGTATGCTGAGGGCGAAACTTTCTCCTCGGGTAGCTCGGTATTTCGGTGACGCGGGAGGATCTCCCACCTTCTCCTAGGCCTTTTCTGGCCAGAGCTGATGGGAGGCAGCATGGAGGTGGGAGGGCTTCTTCCTTTTTCCTGACTGGGCTACCCGACAGACCAAAATTCCACTCAGGAGACTGAGCGTGTTGGAACTGCATCTCTTGGCATCTTGCTGGCTGTCGTTGCCGCGGAGCTCTGCCAGAAAAATGTTGGTTGCCGTCCCTGTGTGTGAACTGTCGGTGCGCTTGCTCGCCTGGCTGATTAAAGGGGGCAAAAGCCACAAAGCAATGCTACCCATGTTTAGGCAAATAAAGATCCTAGCATGCCCCAGCCAGCATGGCTAGATGGGACATACTGGGAGTTGTAGGACTTTTTTTCTGTTCATGCATGCCTAGGATTGTGTCCTGACAAATTACTTTCATGGACTTCCTAAGTGGGCCATCTTCTGTGAAAACTTCTGCCACAATGAATTTGTTAGTCCTTATTTTTGCTGCAGTAAAATAACAGCTAAATGGAGTTTTGTAACTTCATTGTTTGGGGAGGGATCTTGATTAACAACCACCATAGCTGGTTGCAGGAAGGATACAATCTGCTTGATTCCCTCCCATCATTTATATATGTAATGGCTTCCTCTTGATGCTCTCCTTGATATTCTAGGAGAGTGTCAAGAGGAACATGAGCCTACAACTATATTCAGAAAGGCCTGTGGGAAAAGGTGCAAAGGCTCTTTCTACCTAGGTCATATCAGTTCTAGGGGTGGGGGTTTGTTAAGATTCATAGAATATACCCTGGGAAGTTGTTGGAAATGAATGAAGATAAAAATTGAAGGTAAATGTAAAACTGGAACACAGGAAGCCACTTTACACCAATTCAGATTGTGCCATCTAATCTGGTGCATCTAATCCAGTATTACAAACACTGAGGCTGTGACTTTCTAGAATTTCAAGTAGAATTTTTCCAGTCCTACCTGGAAGTGCTGGAGATTGAACCAGAGACCTTGTGCATGCAAAACATCCATTCTACTACTGAACCATGGTTATTCCCTGTTAAAATGTCCTCTGGCATAGTTAAGCAGCAGCTCTGACTACTTTTTGGGTGTACATGTGTGACTTAATTGGAACTTGTACCAAGCCCCTAAGGACATACCATAGATGACAGTGGTTATTCTTCAATAAAATCTTCTTGAAAAGCTTAAGGATAGCTAGCAGGAAATAATGAGTGAAAAACTTTGCCTCCACACCTCTAGATGCTATGTTAAGGAAGAAGATGCACATACCTTGTAATCTGTTACTGATTTGCTTCCAAGAATGTTTTCACATGTAGGTCTAAAAACAGGAAGTATGGAAAAATCTTGTGCAGGTGTATCCACTTCAGATGGATGAAGGCCTTCCACTTTAAAAAGATAATGTTGGGGGTTAGGAGATGGTTATCTTCTACCTTTACTAAATCCTGAAATATTTGCCCTGGGCAATTAATACTTAAGTGGTGAAGAGGGGAACACTTGAAGCATACTGAACACATGAGAAACTATTCTTGGATTGTATGGAGCCTTGGGCTGAAATAAAACTATGCTATAATAAAATAAAATAAGATGCCAAAAAGACCAACATATTCTGCATTGTTTGACTGCTTTCTGCTATGTACACCCGTGGGCCCTTGAGATCTTCAGTGGAAACCTTATGGGTCATTCTGTGACAAACAAGGTAACCATGTAATAACATGGAAGCTGGACTTCTTGCTAGTGGCTCCCACTTATAATGCTCCACAATGTGCTGTTTGAAAGGCAGAAACTGGTGACTTTGAAACTTCTTCTGAAAACCCATTTGGTGACATCAGGTATCCCAGCCTTGTAATGGACAATGACATTGCATTGTCTTATTTATTGTACCTATTGTACCTTTCTTGATTTATTATTTCATATCGGATGTATTTTAGCATTAAATGCTTCATGATTTTATTATATTAAGTGATATAGCTATATTGCAAAGAGAGGCGGTAAGACTGATTAGAAGTAAAAGAGACCTCCACAGGAAGT
The DNA here is from genome assembly GCF_004798865.1 of Varanus komodoensis. NCBI lineage: Eukaryota > Metazoa > Chordata > Lepidosauria > Squamata > Varanidae > Varanus > Varanus komodoensis. The sequence goes on along the minus strand of NW_025336087.1, from coordinate 34,319,181 downwards.
GGACATTGTAGCATGTGCACAAAAAGGCATCGTAGGAGGAAGTGGCTTGATGCAGAAGGACTCTGCAAGGCTAAAGCTGATTATGAGCTGAGCTTGCAAATAATGTTACGGGCAAGAAAAAAGGCTTCTATTCTTATGTAAATAGTAAGACAAGGAGACAGGCAGTGGGGCTGCTTAAAAGAGGGGATCTGGTACCTGATATAAGGGAACAGGCACAGATGTTAAATGATTATTTTGCTACTGTATTCTCCCCAAAGCAGATTGGGGGAGATGTGCCTGGGAGGGCAAATGAAGTTGGGGTTATAGGAGCACAGATTAGAGTCACTCTCCTAGAAATTGAGGAGCTCCTCATGGCCTTGGATGTTACAAAGGTGCCGGGTACTGACAGGTTACACCCAAGGGTACCTCAGGAATTAGCAGGGGTACTCTAGTATTCATTGGCCTCAATTTTGGAGGCTGTGTGGAAAACAGGAGACGTTCTGGAGGATTGGAAGGTGGCGTAAGTGTTCCCAATCTTCAAAAAGTGTAGCAGAAGAGACAAGGAGAATTACACACCAGTTAGCCTTATGTCCATTCTGGGAAAGATGATGGAAAAGTTCATAGAAACCCTGGATCGGGCAGGGAGGTTGGCAGCCACACAACATGGCTTCCACAAAAATTGGTCCTGCCAGAAAAACCTTGTGGAGTTCTATGACAAGGTTTAAAGATGGCTAGATTTGGCGGACATGGTGAATGCGGTTTTCCTTGGTTTTGGCAGGACCTTTGACAAGGCCCCACATGATACCCTGGTTGAGAAATGGATGAGCTCCAGGGGGGACAAGTGGCTAGAGAGTGGCACTTGTGAAAGGAATCTCAGGTACTTGTTGACAGCAGGCTAAACATGAGCCAGCAGTGGGATGTGGTGGTTAAGAGGGCGAACACCACCCTTGGCTGTATAGCCAGAGGTGTGGCTTCCAGATCAAGAGAAGTGCTGGTGCTGCTCTATGGAGTATTGTGTCCAGTTCTGGGCTCCACATTGCAAGAGGGACATAGCAAGGCAGTTCAGTGCAGGATCACAAGAATGGTAGCCGGAGTGGATTGCAGTATGGAACGAGATTGAGGGAACTGCTACTTTTCAGCTTGAAGAAGAGGAGACTCTGAAAGGATCTTATAGTGATCTGCAGGTATGTGAAGGGGTGTGACATAGTAGAGGGTTGTTCCCTGTTCTCTCCTGTGGTGGAGGGAAGGATGTGATCCAGTGGGTCAAAACTAAAGGAACGTAGTTTTAGGTTAGATGTTAGGAAGTACTTCCTGACAGTTAGGACCCCTAGGATATGGAATGAGCTTCCACAGGAGGTGGTGGAGGCCCCATCAATGAGGGTGTTCAAGGAAAGATTAGACACCCACATGTTAGACATTATATGAGTGAAGACAGTTTATGCTGGGGATCAGACTAGATGGTAGAGAGAGAGAGAGAGAGAGAGAGAGAGAGAGAGAGAGAGAGAGAGAGAGAATTGATTCTGTATATGTGCATGTCTTATACCTATGGATGTTTACACTTGGCAACTGGAACGTATTTTGGATTTCATATAGAATACTTTAAATAACTGTTCCTTGGCTAGTTTAGTAAGAATGAAAGAAAGTAATGTCTTCTAGCATTTGACAAGCTGCAGACCTTAAGAGGGCTTTTAATTCCCATAAAGTAGTTGTTATAATAAATGGCAACTTTCAGCAGGCATCTGATCTGTACCAATTGATGAGTAACCCAGATTTTTCCTTTAAATAGCCATTTAAGAAAAAAGCATGAAAAGATTAATGGATATATTTATGTTTCCTTCTAATATAACTTAATGTTTATGTCTGTTTTTTAGCATATGCAATCAATTTGGTAGTATTTAACCATCTGTGCTTGTGAGCTCAGGGGCTTCTACCTCTGACCCCTTTTTCTGGAAGAAGTTTTTTGTCTGAAAGCTGGATCATCTCATTGCTTTGCCACCTCTCCTTTGTGTTCTGTTCTCCTGACATCTTCTATTTTTGAAGAAGTTGCTTTGGAGAACAGGTACTATGAGATCAGCCTGGTAAAATTCATGGCCTTAAACAATTGACCTTCTGATATCAATTAACTAAGAACATTCATCTCAATTTAATATTCCTCTGTGTTTTGCTTTCAAGGCAATCAACAGTCATTGAGACATGTATTCAGATCTGTGCATAATTTTATATATTTTTTAAAAATCTCAGAAATGTGTAGAATCAATTCCATTAAAGGGAAGTATTTGGCATGGTGGAATATGTCATTGCTATCACAGGATAATCACACCACTGAAATGCTCTATTATGCTTTATTACATAATATATTGCTGCATTGTTAACAGTTTTAATGATGAAATAGGTAAAATAGCTGGGTCAGATAAAAGTGGAAGAAAGGAAAAATGAGGTTTACTGAACTTAGAGAAATGATTAAGATAAAATAGTGGGATGTACATGAGTGGAAGCATACAGCCATGTGTCTTAGGGCCAAACTAGATGTGAGGAAAATATGCCACATACTGTTCTTTCTTTGTGTTTTAATTGCTAATGGCATGTGTGAATCTTATGAACTTTTTTTAGTGCCATGGTGTGTATGCATGGGTGACTGGCTCTCAACAAAAAATAAACATGTTCAAATTCCAGAAATGAGCCAGTATACATCAGTCTATCTGTGAAAATTTACTTAAATAGTCTAATTTCAATGTTTAATAATAATAAACAATCATGGGGATTGCTGGCCTAAACTTGTACTCCTACTGAAAACATTATTCATGTGTGCCCAGCAAAAAGTCATATGCATTTCATAGTTTAAAATTGTCATCAGTATCATGCCTTCTAACAGCAGATGTGACTAGTTGAGTGCTGAAAGAATGGAGCTAAAACATGGCCTTGGAGTAACAAGAGGAACATGTCCGAATCCTTGATAAAACCTTGAGTTTTGCAGAAGTGAAAAATATTGTTAACCTTTCCACTTTAGTATCCCCACAAAAGAAAATAGCCAGTTTGTTCATTCACAGACTACAAAAAGTGGAATGCTGAAAAGCAGTAAAAGAGGGGAGTGGAATTGTCTGCTCGAGTTCTCTGTTGTTTATGTATAGTTGAGGAAGTCAAAATGACTCAGACCCTCAACAGGATTAAACCTTTTAGGAGAAGAGAGACAATGCAATGTAGGTCTCATGTGTATAGGTGTATTTCTGATTCAGCATAGTTTCATTGTGTATTATATCCCTTGAAAATAAGGCAGAAGCAGCCGTGATTAGGAGGAGGAAAGTCATTCTTTCCAGTCCCTCCTTGTAAATGTGATCCTGAGGATTGGGAAAATAACATGGCAGGTGATACAATGGCTGCTGCGGGACAAGGAAATTAGCAAAGGTTGCCTTCCTCTCTTTAAAATCATGGAACCCTCAATTAGATCAAGGAATCTTGTATTCAAAAGAAGCCTCTTTCCATGAATGAAAGGACACTTTTGGATTCCAACTGTTTTTAAAAACTGTTTTCACTTAATCATGTGTTATCATATTTGTAATGATTTACTTTTATTTCTGAAAATTTCCAGGTATTCTTTGATATACAGATTGGTGGTCAAGATGCTGGCAGAATTGTAATTGGCCTGTTTGGAAAAGTAGTACCAAAGACTGTAGAAAACTTCGTTAAACTTGCAACTGGAGAAGTAAGGGCTTTAAAAATGTTGCATTCACACGTTAGTGAAAAGACAGGCATATGTAATTCTCTTTTTACAACTCACCATCTGTTTATCTGATGCAGCTGTGAGCAGTTCTGACTGTCACCCTTACCTGGCTAGCAGCAACCCATTGTCTTCTAGTCAAGGTGACTGAAGGACCAGTCCTCTTCAAGTTTGAAGCTGGGATGGGGATTATCCTCAATTGCCGTGTGCTCAGAAATACTTAGGACAGGCTGCTTTAGAGTACTTTCCTATCCAGTACCAGTTTTCTGGAGGTGACAGTAGAAGCTGGCTGTTACACTACTGAATGCGGAAGGACTTGTATTCCTTTGAAATCAAGAAACAAAACAAGCTCAAGCCTGCTTTGGGAGAAGCTAGGCTTGAACATTTGTGCACTAAGATGCTGAAGCAGTCATTGTCCCAGCAGGCTAGTGTCACACAACAGCTCCTCTCGACCTCTGACTTGGGAGATGGAGTGGCAGATCATTATTGTTACTACACGGCATTTACGTCCTGCCTTTTTTCCTCTTGTGAGGAACCCAAGGTGGCTGACATAGTCCTCTTCCACTCTGTTTTATCCTGCTAGGTAGGTTAAGCTGAGAGTGAGTGACTAGCCATTTTCCAGGTTCCCAGGCCAGCACAGCTATTGCACCACACGTTTGTGCTAAGCTCAGAATCCTGAACCGTGGGGATAATCTCTAGCCCACCTTGCCAGCTCAAAACTTGGAGATGGGGAGGGGAGGCCAGGAGAGAGCCAGGGATAAGGGAAGTGGCCATGGCCTAGAGTGTACACATGTTGGCTTGGCAATCAAAACTGGCCAAAATTTGTGGAATGCTGCTCTAGTAGTTTCTTCACTTTCTGTACATATCTTAGATGAGAAAATCTTCCCATCTGCTTCTTTTATTCAGTATACAGGGCCTATTTGTGGCTGCATAGAGTTTGTTCAAATGGAAACATTAAAACAAATAGATTTAGCAATGTAAGAAATTTAAGAGAACATTTTCCATAGGGTCTGTACATGGCAGCATAAAAAATCATCTAAATGCTGTCCATTAGAAATTGCATCTTGGAACTTGTAATTCATTGTTAAAGCAGTATGACAAAGGCAGGACCCAGTGTTGCCAAAAGTAAATTTGCTTGACAAGGTATTGCTGTTTCATCTCACTACTGGAATATATAACCTTTATACACAGTTGTGTAGTTCTTAACCATGCAATGACTTAACCTGGAAATAAATGCCTTTGAGATTAAGTGAGGATACATAGGATAAGGTTTATACATTCTGTGAAACATTTAATCATATGAGTGTGTTTTGACTATATTGTGTGTAATACCTTACTAAATTTCAATTGTGTCATTCTAACTTTTCTCCCTTAGAAAGGTTTTGGCTACAAAGGAAGCAAATTTCATCGTGTAATCAAAGATTTCATGATTCAGGGAGGTGACTTCACAGCTGGAGATGGCACTGGAGGTAACTCTTTATGAATTTCATCCATAAAATGTAAAAACATAACTGCAGTCAAGCTGATGAGCCTTGGGTCAAATTAACATAGTGGGCTCCATATAACTATTATTTAGTTCATTTCATTTCTATACTTCCCCATAGCTAAAGTTCTCTTGGTGGTTTACAACAATGAATAAAAACAGTACAATAAAATACTATAAAACATAGAATCTTATCGAAAGAAAGTTAAAAAATTAAGAACAGCTTAAAATCATGAGAAGGAAGAATGGCCCCGCTATACTGTAAAGCTCCCAGATAAACAAATATATCTTCGAAAGCCTTCCCAGAAGGGGCCATCTTAATTTGGTGCTGAAAAGATGACACGGTTTGTGCCAGGCTGGCCTCAGTGAGGTCATTCTATACCTGGGAGTCACTACAGATAAAGCCCTCTTCCTTATTAGCACCCTCCAATCCTCCTTCACGGGTGGCTCTCACAGGATGGCCTCAGATGTAGAGCATAGTGTTCAGGTAGATTGCAGTTGGGAGAGCGGGGAGAGGCACTCTGATAAGTATTGTGCTTTGTAGGTTAAAACCAGCATCAGATGGCCCTTCAAGTAGGAGCAGAACCACTGCAGTCAAGAGGGTCACCACAGAAATACTTGGTTGATGGTATCAGAAGCTGTTGAGAGGACCAAGACTATCAACAGGGTCACACTTCCCCAGTCTCTACCTTGGCATAGGTTATCAAACAGGGCAACCCAAGCTGTTTTCATGCCAAACCCAGGCCTAAACCCCGACTGAAACTGGGGCTTTCATGCCAAACCCAGGCCTAAATGAAACCAGTTAATCAGTCTCATCCAGAAGTGCCTGAAGTTGGCTGACAACCACCCACTCAAAAACCTTGCCCAGGGAAGGAATATTTGCTCTTGGCCTGAAATCCTAAACGCCTTTTGGGTCAAGAGAGGATTCTTTCAGACGTGGTCTTACCTCCTTCTCTTTCAAGAGGGAGAAGACTACTCCCTCTTACAAGGAAGCAATAATCATCTCCCTGACTCAGCTGGTTGTTAATTCCTTTATCTCTTTAAACATACCAATCTGAAAACTGAAAGTTAAACTTCAGGAATTTCCGACCAAGATGAAACACAAATTTACCACACAGCACATGGTGTTTTTAAAAGACTCCTGACTGTGCAATTCTGTGCCTGTCTGCTGGGAAGTAAATCCTATGGAATTCAATGGGGTTTACTACCAAGTAAGTGTTTATAGGATTGCAGCCTAAATTTTTAATACCATATTTAAGCAAAAAAAAAAAAAAAAACACAACTAGTTTAGATACAAGAGACATCACAGTAGTACTGTGGTAACCTTTAGATAAGTAGTTCTCCCTTTTCTCCCCCAAACAATGTCCAGCTTATTCCACGTGTTTTTCCTTTGACCCATTGCATCAGTCGTACCTACATGTACCTGACAGTAAGCCCAGTGAATTCTATCCATACGGCTTCTTGTTACTTAGCACAGATCTACATTCATCATAATCAAGATATTGAATCTAAAGCCCTAAAAATGCTAAATGAAGTATCTCTGTTGCTCTGATTCAGCAAATATGATAAGGCATTCTTTAGGAAAGTTTAAAGGCTAAATCAAAGTAGTTTGCAAGAAAGAACCTTATTTGAATACAGCATTCTTGAATCCAGTATTGCAAGGAACAATTGAGGAAGCATGTGAAAGCTGAATCCATCCTGCTTCCATCTGTTGGCCAGTGATATTAAATCAACCTATGAAAATGTGTACTTTTTGCCTAAATATTTTGGAACTATCTTCTAAGTTATCATTATAAAGATCTTGACTGCTTTTTTTCCTTTGCCATAATGCATATGATGCAAACTCAGTCACCCAGTCCTCCCAGATTTGGTAGAAGTAGTTTATGGAGTTCAGCCAAAGTGAAGACAGTAAAATGTTGGGGGCCAGTACTTAGTAAGCACTCACTTCTGAGATTCCTCCAATTGCCACACAGCTTAAACTAGGTATTGAACCTCTTTCAACCTAGAAGAATTCAGTGAACGGAGAAGTTTGCAGGGACTACATTCCATTGATGGATGAAGCCAAAGAGAGCAATAGCTTAATATTTTAGCTTAAATTTCCTATCAGTAAACAAACCTCAGGAGAGGTATTTCAACCTTCTACGAGGTGAAAAACCAACCACACAAAAACCAGGAAATGACTGAAGGATCAGCCATCAGAAGAAAGGGCTGTAGCCATCTGGAAACTGGAGGGCTGTATTTGACTCACAGGCCTGAGGTTCAGCAGCCCCAGTGGCTAATACAGCAGCCTTCTAGAAAGTTATATCTGCCTTGATGGAAGGGACTGTTTAGAGAACCCTGCTAGTTCAGGTATTGCCTTACAGTTTAAAAAATTCTAAACAAATTTATCTTGCCTTTTCTGGTAGCTTCATCTAAGCCTATTGTCTTGTTTCCCAGGGATGAGCATCTATGGAAATAGGTTTCCTGATGAAAACTTTAAACTAAAGCACTATGGTATTGGATGGGTCAGTATGGCTAATTCTGGTCCACATACTAATGGTTCCCAATTCTTCATTGCTGTGACAAGGCCCGGCTGGTTAGATGGAAAGCATGTAGTATTTGGAAAAGTCATTGATGGAATGGTAGGTTAAAAGCTTTATTGGTTTTGTACATTGGTGGAAAATGGCTTTGACCATGTTGTCATTTTAAAAGCACTATGTTCAGGTCTGGTGTGTTGTACCTGCAGTATAAACCTTTGTTATCTTTACAAATTCTTAATTAAGATGTATGTATACCAATTACAGAAGAGGTGAAAGACATTAATCCAGACAGGAGGCAGCTTATCCATATGCAGGTTACCTCCAGAATCAACTCTTGTAATGTGATGTTCATGATACTGCTTTTGAAGACTCCTACTCTGCAACTGGTACAAAATACAGCTGGCAGGTTATTGCCTGGGAATATCTCGCTGGGATTTGGACAACTTCCCTGACTCATTGCTGAGTACAAGTGCTAGTGCTTACTTTTAAAGCTTTATATGGTATGGGCCCTGGGTACTTAAGGAATGAAGCTGCTTCTTTCAGCCTGTCTGTGCACTGGAGTCATTTTAATGCAAGGTTACTACAGAAAGTGCCTTTTCTGATGGTGGTACCATGACTTAGGGACACACAACTGGAACACACATTGAACACACATTGTTTTCAGCACCAAGCAAAGAAGTTTGTATGCTTTCAGAATTCAAAGTTTTGATTGCCTTCAGTTGCTGCTATGGTTTCTGGAACAGTAATTTGTGTTTTATTGTGTGTGTTTTTTAAATGTAGTCTTCCCCGAAAGCATTGTTAGAGTGTTGTGTACATTCTAAAATAGGTCTCCTTGCTTGCTTTCAGATTTCTATAAGGCTACTTCTATAGAGGCTGAATATTTTTCCTCTCAACTCTCCAACTTGCCTAAAGCAGCCTCTGTTTTTGCTACCAAGCCAGCACAGGGCTTCCTTTGCTTTTGGGTGTGGCTGAGGATTCCCTGGATAAAAGCCAAGAAATGCAGTGCTTTCCCCTGTAGATGCCCACTTCAGGTTTTCCCCCTTCCTTGCGCAACTATGCGTGGGTTTGCCTCAAAAGCAGCCCCAGGCAAGATAAAGCAGTGGCTGGACTGAATTACTGTACAGCCGGTGTGGTGTAGTAGCTGGAGCGGTGGACTGGGACTCAGGAACACGCTAGCAAATGTGTTCTAGTTCTCACTAAACCATGGAACTCACTGGGTGACTCATGTACTCTCACCCTACTGCACAAGGTTCATGTTGATGTGAAGCTAAAATAGGAGAACCTTGTAAGCCACCTTGGGTTCCTTGCAAGAAGGAGAATGGTGGGGTGTTAATTAGTGTAAAAACAACAGTAGTAATAATGATAATATTTAAAAGCTGGACTGGGCAATGTTGGGAATTTCCATGCATGTTACATTTACATTCTGACAATATTTTTAAAAAAAGTTTAAGCGAAAATTGGCATTCTTAGTATTACAGAGTGTCCAAAAGGACCAGTTAACTTGTTCCTTGCAGACACTTAATTTCTCCATCATCATCATCTAATGGGAGAGGGGATGGTGGCAGAGGGAGCTACATGAAGCTCATGGGCTGCTTGTTGCCCACCCTGTTGTAAAGCTTTAGTTTTCTCTTAGGTATATTGGAGTGGTGGAGGTGGGCAGAGAGCTGGTTTTCAGCCAAAATGCACCCACTATAGAGGAAAAGAGGGGGTTTAACTCTGCCAAAGTGATGAATAACAGAAAGGGGCACACATGGAGCTGACCCCAAGCAAGAGCAAGCAACAGGAGACACATGGCAAAACTAGTGACAGTAGTAGAAGTTTATTGCTGAGTGTGCTGGCTCAGTAGGGGAAATGCCTTCTCCCAGAAATCTACTCCAGGTTTTTCTGGCAGAAGAATTCAGCAGCATTCTTCCAGGGATAACAGTGGCCATTCTTAGTACCTGAGATGAAGCAGTTCTTGCATTCCTACTGCTAGTCAGTACTGACCAGGTTTCCACAACCTGGTGCTACCTGGGTATGATGGACTACAAGCTCCAGATTCCCGCCATTAGCCATGCTGGTTAGGGCTGATACCAGTTGAAGTTTGGAATGTTTGGAGGACACCAGGTGAGGCAACGACCAAGCCAGATTGACACAAGGCATCTTCATTCAAATGTTGTTCCCTCTCTCTGATCTAAGGGTAACACACAGAGCTGATGGGTTCACTTGGGGTAGCTATTCCACACAGACCGCTTCGAATTAAGGAATGTTCTCCCCAGTTCTTCTTGTACCAAATGTTTGCTAGAATTCCTCAGAAGCACAGAAAGACCCTTGGTCTTCCATTTTTGTGGTGTGGCAAGATGAAAATGTGGAAGAAAGGAGAGCATACTGGGGGTGCTGAGAAACAAATCCCAATCCCATAGACTTCAGCTGATGTTTTCCATTGTGTATTTGATATCTAGTTTTTCTTTTCATAAAAAGGTGCGCTCTCTCTCTCTCTCTCTTTAGTCAGTAGTGCACAATATAGAACTTCAACCAACTGATGACCATGACCGACCTCTTCAAGACTGTGTGATTGTTAACAGTGGAAAAATAGATGTAAAAGAACCCTTTGTGGTTGAAGTAGATGACTGGATAAGTTGACAGCAACACGAGCAAAAGAACTGCAGTGGTTATGCAATGCTTTTGGAAGGCAATTCAGCAAGCGCACAGGTAATATAAATCAAGAGGATATTAAATCAAGAGGCACTGAAGACTACGTGTGCTGCCTTCCCTTGGGAGTGATAGTTTTATGAAAAGCAGCACAACAACAAAAAACATTAAATATGTATTGATTTAAGTAGTTGAAAAATAGCTAGTTTTCCTGTTCTATGAGTTACATATGATACCATTAACAGCTGCTCCTCACTTGTTGGTCACCCATCAGGGTTTCACCTCACTATATGTTTCTAAAGCGGCAGTTAAGATACTTATAAAATGCCTGCTTACTGGAAACATGATAGAGTGGTCATTTTCACTGAGAAATTGATTCTTATTCAACCAGGACCTGCAAAGTCACTTGAAGTGCTGCTTTTTTAATTTTAAGAACATGCCAGTGGAAAAAGAAATACTATCTCCACTTTAGACACATGATACAGCACCAGCAACTTTCCCCAGAAAGTTCTCTTTCAAATGAAATTGACATGAACACCCTTTATTAAAGTGAGTCCATCTTAACTCCAAATACATTTCCTTGCAAACATTATGAACATACTTATTTACTATGCCACATAAAGTTTCAGTTGCAACCTGTTAAAATATTATTGTTAAAAATACATTATGTAACTTGTTTACTCACTAATATGCAATGATATATAAACATTAAACTGGCTAAAAGAAATGATTTCTTTCTAAAAGTTATTGCATGTTTTGTGATGCATCAGTTGCAAATAGTCCTAATCAGCTCACTTATATAGATGCAAAAGTCTATTAATTTGCTGGGCCTGGTATAGTCATAACTAGTTAAGCTAGGTCTTAGAGCAGATAGTAGGATGTGCAAGCTGATTCGGTATGTAGTTGTAAAAGGGAAGCTAGTAAGTGGCCATTTAGCCATCTTTCATGAAAATAAATCTTCCAATTCTGGAGCTGTCAGGGAGTTACCTACTCAGAGAGGTAGAGAACCTCTTTTAACCAAAAGACTGAATTAGATTGGAGAGCCATACCCTCCAGCATAACTTAATTCATTGGAACACTTCATGAAAAATGGTAAAATGTGTTTACTGATCTTTGTCTGTAAAGCCCATGCAGTAAATAGAATGCAGAACCAGCTTAATATGACATAAGGACATGTCTTACTATTTCATATAATTTACATTGCAGCCTCTTCATGGCTTGATTTTTGTCTGTAACTTTGACATGAAAAAATAGCCACATCAGAATCTTACCTGATAACTCATATCATCCAGGCAATAATGACAACGTAATGTAAAGATTTTGATTAACAGACTTGCATAAATGGACAAAAGAATTCCACTGGAAAGGCTGCAGTTTGACTATAAATTAATACAAACAGGACACAAACAACTGTATGTAATGCTAATGTTTTTATTTTGGATTCTAACATCTTGCAAAATGTATGCATATGTTCATTTAGCCAGTTGACCTGTGAACACTGATTAGCTGATTACTGTTACTAATCAGTCCTCTTTTTTACATGGAGGTATGGATTAATTAACATGGGAAAGTATGCAAGTGTAGTGTTGTCTGGAAGCACAAGGATTGTGGCAAGGTTCTGAAGGGAAATTAAAGCTACATTTGAGCCCAACTTCAAGCATATTTCAAACATTTCTCTCCATCTCGAAGAATGTGAATATGATACGACATCACATCAGAAATATTGATACAATAAGCATATGTTACATTTTCAGTTTTGGCAGTGATTTCCTTAACATTTGCATTTTTCAATTTCACATGGGTTAGAATGTCCTGTGTATCTACTGCCAGCAGTGGATACTAAAGTGAAAGGCTGGTGTGTAATTACTCATTACAAAAAATCAAGTACATAATGTTAGTGTAATTCAGAAAATGAATGTCAGCTATTAGTTTAAATATTTCAGTATAGTAAACAGATCCAACAGAATAGCATTTTCTCTGTTCATAATTTTTAAAGCAGCAATGTTAGTGATAACACTGAATTAATTTAAAAACTTGTCATGTTCCATTGTTTTGCGTTTCACTAAAAGCCTAGATCAAGGAAGAGGGATTGCATGAATTTATATCCATCCAAACCCATTTTCTACCTGGGTTGTAGGTGAGGATAAAACAATCCATGGAGAACACCTTCGATAACTACATTTGGAAAGTCATCTGGAAAAAAAAGGAGAGGAGAAAAACTGCTTTCTTACATATGTCAATACAGTATAAATGTTTTTGTAGAACTTAACAAGGCAAGGCCCTGTGTAATTTAGGATATTGCATCACCACCATGTTTATCTATGCTTAGGACTGTGCTATTAGTAATGCTGTTTCAGCACTAAGCCCACTTTAGTGTAGCACTGGGCATTGCTTGAATGCACTGCCAGATTTGTAGCTTATTGATTTAAAGGGATGTTCTAATACTTAATGCTGCTAGGCTCCAGCTCTTTATCTGAATCTTTTCTCACAAGGAAGATGGATTACACTGGCAATTCAATTTCTAACAAAATCTCAATACACTTGAAGGAATTCCAAGATTTCTACTGGGAATACTTCACAGCAGTTTTTCCATTGTAGTTTACAGCACTGTTTAGTCCAAGTTGTCTGGAAGAGGGTTATATCATCACACAAGCATCACTAGAATGGCACATCTAGTCAAGATAAAGGGACAGGTTTCTTTGGAAAAAGTCATATCTAAAGGGATGATATATTCCTAAAACCAAGCAAGGCTAATGACTAATAAACTAAATACTCATAGCAAAAAAAGACTCCTAGAGAAGAAAACTATGTCTGTGTGAGAGAGAAACTAAGTATTAGTATATTCTGTTTTGTGTTTAAATATTGACATCCATCAGTTAATAATAAACTAAATATATTGGGACAAAAGAAGTAATTTAGTTAGCAAATACTTATACTTTATTATTATTCACTGAACTGAAAACCCTGCACATTCAACAGAAGTCATGTTTTAAAACAGATGCTATTCAGGAGTTTTGAATTAAAGCCCTTGAATTTAACCAACCAGGTTGTGATAGGAAAAACACTGTCCTGGCGAATCACTATTTATCCTTGGTGAACTGAACTTGGACTGAATGAGAGGTAAGACAGAACAGTGGCTCCTCTTAATCTTCTGGCTGCACTGAAGCTGATCCAAATGATCCACTACCTCCTGGCATCTTTTCAATTGAAGAAAATGCAAAATAAAAATATGAGGCATGTGAAGTGGCTTGAAAGCAGCACTCTGCCTTCGCTTGTGGGTAGTTGGCAACTCTTACTAAAGCTGTCAGTTCAAATTAAGGTGAACACAGTAATGGAAGCAACAGTATTCAAAATATATGTAATGTATGGTCCTTCCTGCTAAGTACTGTATAATTAATTATAAAACAAATCCAACACAAGAAGTGTAAGGAACACAATGCACCTAGTTTTTTCCAAGTTATTTAACCGGTACATGCTAAGTATGAGGACCCCCAGAGCACAATTCTGTGACGGTTGCCTCAGTGCCTGGAAAGTCCCTATATTGTGCTAAGGTTTCCCCTGATCACCAACAGGATGGGCATGCCCCATGTATCATCCTGGTTATCTGAAGAGAAGTTTTCCCAACAATGTAGTGAATAATGACTTTTATGCAAGGTAGTGATGAATATGTGCACTACTTGAAGAAGCTGTTATTGCTGTGTATCTGTAATTATATTTTAAACAACAAATGTTTATCTTACATCACTGACTAAAAACAGATCTTGGCTAAAGACTAACCTGTAATGACAGTTCATGGGTTGTTAATTAATTGTTAAGAGTCACAAGCAAACTTGCTGTCTTCTGCCTAAAGATAGCAGTCTACATCGGTGAGGATTTAATGAAACAGAGGTTTATCCATGATTTGTCCTGGGGTTGAAACTCTGGGTTGATTAACCCTCAACAACACAATGTGGTGTGATTGGCTGTCATGATCAACAACCCAGGAACTGGGCATTATGGATTGTTTCCCTAAAAGGTGGAAACAGTGAACAGGTGAAAACTATGTATTTGCTCATAGTTCTAGCAATTTATGGATTCAATATATGGACCAGGTCAATGGCTCAAATCAAGAGAAGAATAGAGGGTTGCATATGTACTGCTTAGCACATGTATTCTGTTGCTTAAGAAGTAAATCAAGGTACACAAACATCCCTTTCACTGACTGGAGATAGAGGAAAATGTGGAGGGGTATTCAGATACCCAACTAGCCAATCCAGTGGGTGATTTGCATGCTCAAACTTAACAACATTGGCCATCTAGCTTTGATCCACCAAAAGAAACACAAGGTAGTTTGAGTAACATATTAAAGAACAGTATACACTGAGCCCCTGCAAGAGTGAGCAAAATGTATTGAAGATTTGGATTTTGCAAAAGCAAAAATGAAACCAATTAATTAAAAATGCTGCAGTGCAGAATTAGACATACAGTGATACGGAACTATTCCAAATTAGGAGAGGTCAGTTTTACCCAAACTGGCTCTTTTCAGATGTGCTGGACTACAATTTTCATAATCCCTGCCCAGCATGGCTATTATAGAAACTGTTAGTTTAAGACATCTGGAAAGAGACATTTTGAGAATGGCAGGAACTTATATTATTCTGGACTTTATTTTCTCTTAGAAGAATAGTGCTTACTTTATGCAAACCCCCAATGTGTAAAAAATTTAGCTAAACTATATTGAAAGCTTACAAGCTTTAAAAAATCTGAGAAAATAACTCAGCTAAATACTTGTTTAATATTTTTCTACTGAAATACTAAAATAAAAATATTCTGACTTGCTGATTAATTTTGCCCTGCTAAGTGATGCAGAGATGACTAGAACTCCTGGTCTCTTAATTTACAAGAGACTCCCTGGAGGAATCACAATCCTCCATTATTAATAATGACTTATGGGATAGTTTTAACATTTTAAAGCCCTAAGCAGCTTGAGGCCAGGTTAACTTGAAGATTGTCCCCTTCTCACATTCATTTGCCTGGACCCTCATCCTCTCAAATACACCTTTGGGAATCCCTGTTAAAGGAAGTGAATGGAAGACATCTAAGAGAGCCTTTTCTGCTGTGGCACCCAGCTATAGAATGAGCTTCCCAGAGAGGCTCATCATGTGCCTACCTTGTGTTCTTTCTGATGCCAGGTGAAGACCTTCCTTTCCCCCCCCTTTTTTTTTTTAGTCTTTTGGTTTCTCTTTATCATATTTTAAATCTTTGCTTTGATACAAGGTCTTGCTTTTTTACTTCTATTTTATACTATAGTTTTAACTTCTAATTTTTATAGTGTATCTAATGTAATTTGGGGTTTTAAGTTTTGTAAACCCAGAGAACCTCAGCTATTGGTCAGTATACAAATATAACAAATAAAAATCAGTTAGGAAATTAGCAAGGGAGTAAAAAGGTTGCAGACTTTGCAGCAGATGCTTTTTGTAAAAGGAAAGGATGCTAGGAATTTTAATCATGTACTTCCTGTATTACATATAGTTTGACATAGTCAGGGTCACCTAGTTCTGCACAGAAAATGGATATAGGAAAAATAAAGAGTGGAATATTATGGAAAAGTGGGCATTTTAAAATGGCAGAGTTAACAACTAGCAGTTACAGAAGGCACTTTCATTCTTAAATTAAAAAACATGAATAAATGGATACAAGTACTTTATATTCATCTACTGGGTGATTTTTGTTTTTGTAAAACATGTTAAAAGATCACTAGGCAAATAATATAATACTAGGAACTTAGATTCCTTTAGAATTGATGGTGACTAGCCATATCTAGAAATAGAACATCAGTATTTTAAAATTAGCTTATTTTTATATGGAAGCTTTCTCTTCATGATAGCCTCAATTCCCAGTCATTATTTTAAATAGATTTTAAATATTAACTCCTGATACATTTCCAAATTATTAGAAATGGGATCAGCATGCAATAATAAGAATGTGGTTTTTGTGGTGTAGGTTCTGATCAGTAAAGAGCTGTTAATAGATGACAGGTTTGATTACCATTGGCTCCTTGCAAGACATATGGATCCCTTAGGAACAGCAGCACAGGCTGGTGGGACAGTTTGCTGGAAAGGTCAAGAACAGGAATGTCAGCATCAAGGGATAGTAAACTGAATATACTACAAACTAGCTTTGATCAAGTGAGATGATGTGGCTGGTTAGCTAAAGCCAGGTTTATAGAAAAGGAGAAAATCCATGTGAAAGGAATAAAACTCACCTGTTAAAAAGTCATGTATACCAGGATAGCAAACATGCTTACTCAGAAGTAAATCCAGCTGAGTTCAATGGGACTTACTCCCTAGTAGGGTGAATTTAACACTGGGATGACCAGAGCTTTTATGCAGCTTTCTTCGCAATAATTCAGTTGCAAAAGCAAGCAGTTAAAGACTGCAGCTGTTAGCAACAGCCAATGCTCTTTCTTCTTAAGACTTCAGCATTAATTTGTTTCAGATGCTAAACTGCTTTGAGTATTTCAGTCAATTTAATATTGCATAATTTTATTTTTAATCTTTTTTCTTCAATTACACAAAATATGTATATAAGCAGCAGGAAAGCTGCTTGTCCACTTATTTATAGCAATAGGGATACAGAGTACACTAAACTTACCTTCATGTTTATTGAGAAATAATTCCTATTGTGTTCAGTGGAACTTACTCCCATAGGAATAAGCTTTCAACAACTAATTTTGCTAATCAGCAATTAATCATGAAGCCTATGTATCCACTGAAAAGTAAGTCCCATTGAGTAGTGAATGGGGCTTACTCCCAGGAAAGTGTGCACGGGATAGCTGCTCCTATCCCTGTGGGTGCAAGCCTATGCATGTTTAAACAAAAATAGCACTTCCCCTGCCAGTTGTAGGACTTTCTACTGTTTAGATCACATCCTACATGTTTGAAAAGATTTTTAAAAAACTCAATGAACTTTAAATTTTTCCAAATATAGACATAAGAGATTTTCATCATGTAGTTGCCATGCTGGATCTCCAGAGAAGCTTAAGATGACAACGTCTAGCATACATTTTGTGGGAAGATAGCTTTTGGATTAAAGAATGAATAACAGTGCAAATGCTGACAAAGCAAAGGGGAACTTCAAGCTAAACATGATACAAAACTTATTTGTGTAACACTTTAATGAATTAAATGAAAAATGTTGTTGTTGTTAGTGGCAAAGTCGTGTCCGACCCATCGCGACCCCATGGACAACATTCCTCCAGGCCTTCCTGTCCTTCACCATCCCCCAGAGTCCACTTAAGCTCATGCCGACTGCTTCAGTGACTCCATCTAGCCACCTCATTCTCTGCCGTCCCCCTTCCTTTGCTGTCAATTGTTCCCAGAATTAGGCTCTTCTCCAGTGAGAACTGGATAAAAGTATTAAAATTGTCCCATCTAATAGTAATGAGTGACAATAGAAATGGAGCCAAAGCAGAGCCCACTGGAAACAAGACAAAAGTATCAACATGCTTTCCCACAAAAGCTTGAAGTTTGCAAAAGTGACCATCTTTCCCCAACGGTGCACCCCCACCCCCAACAGCCCTACGAGGACTGAGCATGCTTGGTAGCCACAGAACATTCAAAGTCACTTGGAAAAGAAGAATTTAAGCACACCTATAGACTCACTGAAATCAACAGACTAACTTGTCCCATTCTTATGGGGCCACTCTGAGCATGACTAAGTCTAGATCCAACCTACTGACTTCAATCAAATCAAAAATAACTAAAGTGACTGAATTTGGCTTGAATGTGCTGATATTAAAAGTGAAATGTACAAATGCACTGTGCCAGTACACAGTGATTAAGACCATACACTATACCCCCGTGAAGTCGTGGTTCAGCGTTTGCGGCCTCAGTCTTTCACGGAATTTTCTGTGGTGGCAGCTTGCTTGCAAGGAGATTGGTTTGGATTGGCTCGGAGAAAACAATCTCTGCACATGCTGCCGCTGCCATGCGTGTGTTCCTGCCCCCCGGCCTGGCCCATGCCCCCCCGGCCGCACCGACTTGGTGGCCCGCACCCATTGCCGGCACCAAATTCACTGTTTTTCATAATTCATGGGTGCTCTAGGAACGCAACCCCTGTGAATTTTGGGGGACTACTGTATACACCTTGACACAGAAAATGAAGTCAGAAGTGTTAAATTACAAATACAACCACAGTTTATTTTGCTATAAAGTTTGATACATATAGCTTTTAAAGCTTTCTCAACTATTCTCCATTCTCACATATAATATCTACAACACACATAATTGTAGAACTGTTTACCTTGATTCTTCAGATTCTGTTTCTTCAAACGAGCTGAAATATTATAATGTATACAAAATAGGTTATAATGGATGAACAAAAACAAACCAAGGTTAAACTGAAGGTAGACTGAAATCTATTTGTAAAACTCTGGGTAATTAGGCAAAGGTTTCTGGCTCCCCATTCTGCAACTACACTATGTATTTTTCTCTTCCCAATAGGCTTCTGGAAAAAAATACTTGGAAGTAAACTGCAAATGAATCTTTGCATGAAATAATTTCTGTGCTTGGTTCTGATACAGATTGCAAATTCCTGGGCAGGGAAGGTGGTCAAGATGCATGCTTTTCCTTAATTCAGAATATATGTCCTTCTGACTGACCAAGTGTTTTGCACCTTGCTCTGGATGGAAGATCACGGGGGTTCTCGTAAAAAGTGGACACTGCACATCCAAGGTCTGCCCATCCTTGTATTAAACCACAGCAACAACAAAAGAAATGAAGTTGGTCAGTGTCTTTACTTAGAATATCAGATGTCATGTTGTCATAGCATGCACTTCCAAGAATGCTTTCTTGTAGCAAGTTGTCTAAACCAGTGGTTCCCAAACTTTTTTGGTCATGGAACCTTTCTGAAGACATTTTTTTCTCCATGGAAACCTAACTTCATCCTTGATTTTTATTAAGTATTGTGAACCCACAATGCTCTTCCTTCTTTCATTTGCACCTATTGCCTGAGTGCTTTGCATAATATAGTAGGTTTGGAAATAAAGAGAAAACATTTTAAATATAATGAATATATCATTTGGAGTATTATATGGTAATACCCCAAATGAATTCTTTCAATTATTCCCAACACTACGTAATACAGTCCTAGGAACCAAATGACATGATTAACTGACAATTGAACAGTTGGCCCCATGCGATTTCATTGTAAATTCCATTTTCAATTTGATTTGATATTTTTCGTGGAATTCCTACAAGGCTTTTGCAGACTCCTAGGGTTCTGCAGAACACTATTTGGGAACAGCTGGTCTAAACAATGTAGTCTAACTGCATTCAATATAAGAGTTCATTTCTAAAAATATTTACATTCACAATTCTTTTACTTTTAATGGTATCCAAACTATTTAATGCTATCTGAAACTATTTCTGTGGTAACATGTTTTATGTCTTTCCTTCTCATCTTCTCAAACACATCCAAAGATCTTTGGCATGTGCTTAGCCAGATATGCATAGATATGAGACATTTTGACACAGCAGAGCTCCCATGCTCAAGAGAAAAAGTTGAGTCGGGACAATTTGGAGCATTTCATGTTAAGTGCTTCTTGTTCCATGAAGTCCACATAGCCATGGCAATACCCAAACATAAGTGTGGAGTAGTTCCTTGGTTCATGTGCAAATAGAACCATTTGGATTATCCAAGCCTTTATTGACCATTTTTGATTATTATAAGGAATTACTCTTGTGGTTGATTATGAGACACTGGGAGTTGAACTAGTTCATCCCTGTGGGACTTGACCAAAGTGATTTATATGTTGCATTTAAATATTATTAAGTAGAAATCTTACCCACAACTTTCTGCTTTGGGGAGAGATGGAAAATGCCGAACATTGAGGAAATCAAGAAATATTTTAGGAAGCTCTTCATTTTCTACAATAATATTCTGTAATAAAGAAAATGCTGATCAAGACAATGGATAAAATGAGTTATGCTGTGATCACTATTAAAATAAAGGCTGTGGGGGCATTTGAAGGCTCTCTTTAAAACCACTTCATTTCCAGCATCTGAAGTGCTCTCATCCATCATGGCAACATGGAAAAGGAAGCCTCTCCTGAGTGTCTGGGGGACTAGCTGGTTTCATTAACGAAAGATTTAGCACATGCTAACAAGATGAAGCAAGTGTTTGGCTTGACAGATCAGCTTACAATGCACTGTTTCATCTATAAACTGATAGTGACCTGACCAAAGTTCTATAAAGCAGCACTACAGGTTCTCTGCGTAACTAACTTCTGAAGGCATTAACTATAATCGTTTTATTAAAAAGCTACTAATTAGCAACAGATTTAGTACAAATTAGAATACAGTAGTATGAGCACTCATTCACCAAGGTCTTCTACTTTTAGAATATAAAGAAAACAAAGACATTTCCATGATACAATCAAAAGCTAGCATTTCCTTTTAGCAACATAACTTCAAGAATGAGGAAGTATATTGTTCTAGAGAGAAGGCTGGAGATTGATCTTCTGGGTTTAAATTTCATCTAGCCAAGAAGCTCACTCTCACGCTATGAAGACAAGATGGAAAATCTCCACCAGCTCTTTGGAAAAAAGGTTAATAAAATATTCATAAAAATACACACCGAAATCACAACAATATGGCTTCTAAAGATTTGCCACCTAGAATTGTGAGCTTTCAGAGTAGACTGTTAATAAAGTACATAATCTTTCCAAGGAAAAAACAAAACAAAATCTTTGAAATCTTATCATACCAAGTTAATCCCATTTTATCCAGATGTATGGTCATGAAACTGGATAATTTTAAAACATACATGTGAAAGCAACTTCACAATGATTTTAGATGGGAAAATAAATGCAAGGGGTAGCAGTGGGACATAGTCCTGTCTGATACAGCTTACTGAAGCTGCTACATCAACACCTAGTAGATCCTTTAATCCAATTGGTAGGTATTCAGCCTGTACCGTAACCAAATACTCATAATACTTTTGCCTGATATTACTTTGATCACAGCATTAAAACAGCAAGTGTCAGAAAAGTATATTCTAGAGAAGTGCATCTAAAAGTATTGGAAAGGAAGAAAAAAGGTGAAACCCATGAATCCTGCTTTTGTGATTTATGACCTTGCTCTTTAGTCATCTTTTTTGAGCTGAAATCAGGATATTTCCATTTCTCCAGGAAAAGCAGATAACCTTGAGCATCTATTAGATCAAGATGGCAGTAAGGAAAATGGATGGGGGTACAGTAGATCATTCTTCAGAAAAGCCACCATTGTTTCCCAGTTGACTGCCAAAGGGTCAATAAAAGTTATTTGTTGTGGTTGAACCACCACCATTGAAACATTATTGGTTTAATCTGGATCTGATCTGAGTCATGTGAAAGTTTGCCAACCAGCCAACCAACACAAAGGAGGAAGCAGGCAACCTTGAAGTAGATATTCATGATTACATCAATGCTTACAGTAAAGACATAAAACCTTGGGATTCTGGCAGGTGCAAAGCCTTTCACTTCACCTTTAAATGAGAATTCTGCATTAAATATCTCTTCTATTTGCATTCTGTAAAATCAGCACTCCACTGCTACAAAATTCATCTTGCTTTGCATTTGTTACCTATGAAGGGAGGGGTGAAGGGGGATGCAAATCAAAGGATATGTGAACTGCATAACAATATATGCTGTTAACCCAAATAAAACAGTTTGGGTTAATAGTTCTTGATGTAGGTACTGAGAGAAAATACTGAGAAAGCTGCTCAGTATTTTAATACAGTCAGGAAAAGTATTGGTCTATAGGCTGCTTAGCCACTGGAATGTGGCTTGGTGCTATAATCTCTTTTTGGGGACTTAATTCTGACATTATACTGAACTATGATTCATCCTTGAGTCCCTTTGCTCAGTTCACTCTTCAGTCTATGCCAACATGGGTGCAAGATTAGATGCTTTAGCATATGTTTTCAATTAACTGTGGTTTGTTATGCCCAAACCTGGGACTGTGGTTAATTTTAATCACCATTTAGAGCATGCATCCTCAAACTAGGGCCAGTGGGCTGGATCTGGCCTGCCGTGCCCATTTATCCAGCCTGCCATAGCTCACTGTGCATGCGCGCGTGTGTGGCGAAGTGCCGGCTTGCTCGCAAGGAGATCGTTCTGGACTTGTTGGGAGAAAGTGATCTCTGCACACACATGCCCCTGCCTTTCTGTGTCCGCGCCCCCCACCCGCACCGCCTTGGCGGCCCGCACCCATCCCTGGCACCTTTCTACTGGCCCCCTATTCAAAAAGTTTGAGGACCCCTGATTTAGAGCAACACACCCTAAAACACCTGGCTTGATGTTAGTTCATTTTACTAAACCAGCAATGGGTCTGCTTTTTTTGTTTTGTTTTGTTTTGCAACCCTTAGTTTTTTACAATTGGCTACATTGACTAGGCATGACAGGAGTTCTGCCCTTCCAATATGCTGGGCAATGAGTTGCCCATCTGTGTGTTAAACCTGTGTTAAATCAGTTGCTGTGTTAAATGAGTTCTTCTTATGACTAGAAACAATCCATGTGGGTTTGGATAAAACAACAGACTAGTTAATTGAAAATGGAAGTGAAAGTTCCTGAATTTATGTAGTTGTGGGAAGAGAGAGCTTGCAAGCGTGAGGCTTTTTAATATAACACTTAACCATTGTTTAGTACATATGTGTACACAGCCAGTACTGCTTTCTAAAGATAAACCCAATAAGATATATATATAGAGAGAATATGTCTCCTGTGGAAGGAAAGTTTCTTTCTGTCTATGGAAGGTTTCTGATGCAGAAAAGGAATCCCAGTAGCAGAATGTGGGACACGATCTTACATTCTCCCAGCAACCCCTGGAAAATGTGATACAAAGAACTGGAGAACTATCTGGAATAGTGTTTGTTTATGTGAATGAGTGGAGGGGAAGAGACACAGGGAGTTGCAGGTCAGAAAAGAAATTAGCAAAATCATCTCCCCAGTTTCCACTGATGGGAGTGGAAGTCAGCTCAGGAAAACTATCACTGATAGAACACCATATCTTATTTATTTATTTTATTGTATTACCGCTCTGCGACCCTGTGAAGAGTGAGATATAAAAGCTTTAAATAAATAAACAGAATACTACTCTAGAACCTACCCAATGTATGCATTGCTTTTGTTACATAGTCAGAAGGCTAATATATCTGGATTATTTTGTACATATCCTATCAACTTGAGGCTGTTTTTAGCTATTGGATAGAGCAAGCACTCTATTTTTTATGTCAAAAGCTGGCTAAAGCAAGGAATGGGCTAGCTGTTTAAACATTAGTTGTTGCTGCTGTTAGATCCAAAGAACATATTTCATTAGATTTGCATTCAAGATTTTTATGAAATATCCATCAAAGTTATATGTGTACAGCTCAGACTACTTCGGTATGGGATTGAATTATGTCTATTTATGGCTCTTTTAGGCAATTCATTTGGCACAAGCAAGAGGAATTTTGACAGAGACATTTAACTTACTATCCACATACCACCTGCAACATGGCAGAATATACAGGTCAACATTTCCTAAACTTTTAATAGTCTAGAAATAGATGTATTTTTCCTGATTTAAAATGTAGACCCACTTACATATTATACATTGAATATATGCATTTTATCTATCTATATGCACACACACGAGTTAAAAATATTCTTTTTTGTATGTACAAGGTTTTTTTTCCAGGGGCTGCAGAAGTGAACTTAAAGTAGAAATCCTCTTTGTTCTACTGAATATATAAAGTGCTCTCACATGATCAAATTGAAATTGAGCTAAATGATTGAGTAATATGTTTTAGAGGAACTAATTGTTGGTACACTTCACTAATTGTTTTGAAGGATTTTTTAAAATGGTTAAAGTTTTTACGGAAATATTGTTTCAGAATGGCAACCTATTATGTAACCGACCCCTTAAAATCCCTTTTTTTCTACTTTCTCAACTTTATAAAAACATGTCCCTAGAGAGTGTCCTTGGTTAGTTGCACATGTTCCCTCAGTGACATCCCAAATCCTTAATTGTCAGTTATCTTTTCTGTTTCAGTAAGTAAAATATAGTCACAAAATTGCAGAGGGACTTGTTCTGCCTTAACCTTAGCTAGATGCCATCATGAAGTGGAAAACAGTGCTATAATATCACAGGATAATGCTCTCCAGGATGGGAGACATATAAACAGCATAATGATTTCCCATGAGTTTCCCTTTTAAAAAATTGTCACTAAAGCCAGTATAAATGGTGACACATCTTCACAGAGGACACTATGAAATCGAACCCTGGCATTCTAGTTAGGTCCAAACCTACTCATCAGCCAATTATAACAGTAACTGAACAGCTCGCTGAAAACTTGGACAAGACCGTTTTGCTAACCTTCTGAGAGCGCACTAGAGGATTGCATTGTTTTCACTGATTGATTTTTTTAGCACACAAAACAGCTCTAAAAATTCATCCCCCACTTCTCTAGTCATCCAACCCAAGAACTTCAGCACTCACGGCTATCTTTTGGCCAGAACAATCACTGTTGTGTTGTATGCACTCAGAGGCTATGTTTTTGAAGGTTTAAATCCTTTTTGCAATCTTTTTGTCTGAAATGCCCTATTGTTAGGGTGAAAAAGTTCATGACAGTTTTTCCTCTCTTCACAAGGAAAGATGCTTCACAATATCTAATTCAGTGGTGCAGCTAAAAATGGGGGAGAAAAAAATCAATACATTCTAGCTACAGTAAGTAGGCTGGAGCGTCAGCCTCCACTGGGACTTAAACGCACAGTCTTTATAGAACACTTTTTAGTATATATTCCTCTGTTTGCCTTGTCTCCAGCAGTCGCTTAAAGGGCTCTAACAATGATAAAAAAAGTTAGCAAAGGAACAGCATAGACTAAAAATCAAGCAGTCTGGAATATTTTCTCCCTAACCTAAGAATGAACCCCCCCCCCTCTCTCTGTGTGTGTGTGTGTGTGTGTGTTTTAAGGAAGACAAGGCAGGTCTTGCTCATTTGTAGCATATTTCCTTCCCTCAACGTAGACTAGAAAAAGAGCCTTTATTTTTGTTCCTTCAAAACTAATATTATCAGAAGCTGTTAGTGGTTAAACTGTACTCTATACCTGCATAGTTCACCATTAAAGAAGAGTCTGAACACATGAGTGAAATGCTTCACAATCAAAAGTGACATGACCTGCCAACATACCCATAGTTCATCATACACTAATTAGCATGAGTTCAACTCCCAAAACTCAGAAATCAGCCCAAAACTTAGAAATAAGAGTTGAGCATGCTGCCAACAACCAAAGGTTGGAACTTCCAGTTATTATTGTTATTACTATTACTATTACTATTACTATTACTATTACTATTATTATTATTATTATAACATTTCTATGCTGCCCCTTGCCGAAGCCTCGGGGCGGCTTACAACACAATAAGGTACATTGAAATACAATAGAACATAATAAATTACCACTAAATACAAAAATACAAAAAATACACTGAGATACAATAATATAAAATTAAAATTAACAGTATAAAATAAGTAAATAAAGAATAGAGGAGGAGAAAAGAGAAGGAAGAAGAAGTTGCCCTGGCCAGATCATATATTTTAACAATTAAAATGATGTTTAAATAAAAAGGTCTTTACCTGGCGCCGAAAAACCAGTAACGACGGTGCCAGGCGGACCTCTTTGGGGAGTGAATTCCATAGGTTGGGTGCCACCGCAGAGAAAGCCCTCCTCCAAGTACCCACCCTCCTAATTTCTTTCATGGAGGGTTCCCGGAGAAAGGACTCTCCCGCAGATCTCAAGGGGCGGTCGGGCATATACGGACATAAGCACTCGTTCAGGTAGCCAGGACCCAAGCCGTTTAGGGCTTTATAGGTCATGACCAACACCTTGAATTGGGCCCGGGCTTCACAGGTGCACAACATCTTGAAAAAGAACCCTATTATGCCTAGTAGTGGACAAAGCAGAAAGCCTGTATGACACTGGCGTAGGCGAACAGATAGGAAGTTAGTGTACGAACAGAATACTAGAGTTGAATGTGAGGGGTGGCAATAAAAAGGGAAGGAATGGGACAAATATGACTTACATCTTGCCTTTCAGCTCTCACAAGCAGAGAAATGGGTAGCAGCAGCAAAGAGGAGGAGGCCACAAGAAGAAGAGTTAAGAGAACAGGAAACCTATCTGGATAGCCATCTAAAAGGGATGGTTTAACTTGGTGTCCTGCACTGAGCAGCAGGTTGGAATTGATTGCTTTCTGGCCTCTTCCAACTCTACTGTTCTATGACTACAGCAAAGATACTGGACTAGGCAGGAGGTCCGGAAAGGAAAGTGGGGTAAAGCGGGCTGGGAGCAAAGAGGAGAATTTCAGGGGCTCTTGGTACCTATTCAGCTTCCAACTAAGTTTATGAACACTATTCTATACACATCCCTACATTTTGCTGGTTTCTGTTTAACATTCCAAAATCATTAAGTCTACTGGTTTGCAAGTTTGTCTTCTTGCCCTGAACTGTTCTGTATTATCAGAAGGTTAAGTGGGAAGGGTACATCAAATTATTATTTGAGGGTAATTCTCTCTCTCTCTCTCCTTGGAGAAAGAAAGCCACAGCAATGCTGTTCAAATTTTCAGGGATTTTGTGACAGCAGCAGCTGGTGGATCCCACACCTATTAGTACGATAGCTCCAATTGGAAATTGGTGGCCTATATTCCTATACCAATGATTAAAAATGTTGCTTAGACTCTCCCCGCACCAGCACACAGAAGACTAGATAACTTATTTCTTGTGGCCTGAGTTCTGAGAGAACCAGTTGCCCTGCAAACATGTGGGAGAATCATTTTCTGGAAAGCAAAAGCAAGGATTCTGTATGTCTTTTAAACAAACAGAGCCTTTATCTGATTACCACAAATATACCTGGTAGGCATGGTTCAGAATCGTATTTATCACCATGGAATGCTCAAAAAGAAGCCATCAGTGAATTAATGACCGACCAACAAGAAATAAGCCAACTCGACTTTGAGCTGTGATTCTAATAAAGCTGATGATAAAATCAAGTGAATAGCATATGTACACTTTACAAAATAATGGGCAGTTGTACTTTGTTAGTACAGGTTTCAGATTAGAGCACTCAATAAAGTAATCAATTTAATTAGACACCCTGGTTTGCATTGTATAATGAAAAATCAGAATATAGGTTGTCATTATGTGCAAACTGATACTCTGATATTCAACTAATACTCTACATTGGCATTCTCTGTAAACTAGGTCATTGTCTATGACTTGGCTCACATGGAACATTGAAACCTGGGCACCTTGTCTTTGGCTTTGAATTGTAAGCTCCCCCTTCCTCACCAGGGTCACCAATCAAACTGCTAGTGCCTGTCTGGAGAACCTGTGGTGGTTTGGTGAATCTGTGGCTGCCTGTCTTGGTAGATCCCAATTCACATCACACCCAACCAGCGTGGTGGTTGTAGTCCAACACCCAGGGGGCTACAGGTCCCACAACCCTGTGTTAGTGAAAGAATAGCATTACTAACACTGTAAGAAATCCATTTATTCGAGGGTTAGGTTTAGGGTTAGCTACCCGCTTTACTGTTTCCAGTACATTGCTCCCTAAACTAAAAGGTAGTTAATGGTACATGAGGATGCCCTGAACAATATTTGCAAAGGTGACTTGTTTATCAAGAACCTGGTGGCTGAGGTACATAGCTGAAAGCTATGTCACACTAAGTAGTGCATGCCATGCAGCCATATATTAAGAGAACAAATCCATCAGATGATGATATACCAGCAATCTGATACAGATCCAAGGTCTGTCATGTCTTGCCACTGAATTACCATAAATGAATTTAGTGTTTGTAGACCACCCAGAGAGCCCTCTGGGCTATTGGGGTGGTATATAAATACAATAAATAAATAAATAAATAAATAAATAAATAAATAAATAAATAAATAAATAAAATTCTGGAATGGTGTGGGGAGCTGGAAGATCTGGAAGGATTCTCATTAAAAATGTCACACACTTGGACAAACATCAAAAAGGGAAAAAGTATAAATTGCAAAGCAGTTCTTTAAAATCTTACTGTATTTACTTGGTGGTAAAATGATAGAAATGGAAACCTCAGTTCTTCACTTAGCAATCAGTATGGGTTTCCTATTCCAATTCCAACAGAAGTGACATTTCTTCTCCTTTGTTTATACATGTAATGTGTTTTCCCCTGTTACCTCCAGCATAGTTCATATGGTTTTAAAAATTGTTTTATAAAAGAAGGGTGCTGCTTCTGCCAAAAGGATGGGAAAGGGAAGGAAAGTAAGTGGGGGAAGGAACAGCAACACACCAAAACCCACCTGAAATGAGCATGCCTAGTTACGTGCTGCTCAGTAACTATAGGAGCTAATCGATAGCAGCTGAATGCCATCTGCTTCGGGCAGCAGAACAGCACCAAAAGTGTGAGCAATGCATCTTCCCTTATTGAAAGGTTATTTTATGCAAGTAAACAATTCATCGTCTTCTTGCACGCTTGATGCTCATTTACCACTTTTGATCAATAAAATATGCAAAACAACAAAAAAATTGAATCCTAAGAGTAGTTCTGATGCCAGTGTGATAGCTAATCAATATTCAGGTCTCCACACTTAAGAAGGCAAGTGGTGGGAGTACTTCCTTTATACAAATCCATGAATTTAAGGAAGTGTGTACTACCGTTTCTAAAACGAGATCACTTCAAGAGTGACAGCTTTTATTTATGCTAAATAGAAGAATAAAAATTAGAATCCACTGTTTAACGAAACCTTTCTCCAAAGCTCTAATACTACTCTGTTCATGGCCACTCCTACTCTGGATTGTATTGTATTATTCTTTCAGAAGAATTCAGTTTTTCTACTAAAATTAGACTGCAATGCGATTTTCTTTTACAAAGTGTTCTTTTAGCCAGATCACAACTGAATCATTACATTAAGTCTCCTGACAATTGATTCAAGTAAAACAATTCTTGTCCAATAACAAAAACTATATAACTTTATTTGGTAGAAAATGTGTTGGAATTTCTATTTTCAAAATAGAAATTTTGAAACCTGCCACACCTCATTTGGTTGATATTATGATAAACTAAATTCAGTTATTCATGAACACCTAACTAGGTAAGCTTGAGAAGTAAAGCTTGTTGATTTCAATACTATTTAATTACAGCAAAGTGAGTTTGAAACTTCATCCAGAGATTCGGAATTGCCATTTGGAAACAAGCATATCCCATAAGCTATTAGAAGATAAATATTAAATTTATCAAACTTTCCTTCCAACTTTCTTTTGGCTTGTAAGACATTTAAGTATTTAGAAAGTAATACAAGAAAACATTATTAACTTAAGGGTTTAGGGACAACAAACAAAGGATTTTGTAGGTTTTTATGTGTAATTACATATTGATTTAGAAACAGCTAGTTAAAAAAAAAGAATTTATCAGAGTGATACCTTTATGGTAGAAACACTTATCAGCACTTGTGTTTCTGTTGTCCAATTATTGCCAGACTTTCCAAAGGAAAATGGATAACATTCAGAATTCTTAATCAGAACAGTTAAGAGACAAGACATGCTCTGACAAAAAGCCTAGTGAAATTAATGGCAGTCAGAATTCTGTTCTCTGGTGGCACCCTGGAAGTTGTGTTGAGTTCATCTGCAATTGTGTTCACCTGGAAGGCTAAGAGCACAGTCCTATGCAGGTTTAGAGAAAGAAAAGGCCTACTGGCCATGGCATGCTGGTAGTTTTAAGCTTTTTTCCTATCAAACCGTATCCAAACTTGCATAGGTCTATGAGTCAATTTAATCTGCTTTAACTTTTTGGAGCATCCCTTGTACCTTAACTATTCTGAATAGGAATTCATTCAGTTTCCTTAGGAAAGTTTTCTATAACTAGAATTGGACAAAATATTTATACCGTGTAATGCTGATTAGTGCTTTAAGTGTAAAGGTCTCACATTGCTTCTCTTTACAATGCAATACACATTCCACCTCTTTGTTTTCTCCCTAAATGATGCTTTCTATGCTCACAATGAAGCTTTCAGCTGCAGCACAATTTGGCCCTGCAAATCTCATCCTATCAAAATTCACATACGCATACCTAGGAATGTAGTTTTTGTAAATCTTCTACTGATGAAGCTAAAGAAATACATATTCCTTGAATCTATACACCTTTTATGCAGTAAATGTTGATTAATCATATTCTGTAAATGTCCTCTCTGACCATTTGGAAACAGCTCAAGCTTCACAAATTACAGCAGCCAGCTTTGATTTAATTGCACAAGGCACGCACCTTAATCTAATGCTTTTAAACTATAGACTATTCCTTTATAAACAGTCAGGTGCAAGCTTCCATTAAACCATAGCTCTATAAACTACACAGTTTTGATCAAATAAATAATATAGAACATGGTCATGGGAAGTGCAGTAGCATTGAGTCAATGACCCAACTAGCAGCAAGAGTATAATTTAAAGGCAGAAATTTCCAGTGCATGCACCGTTAGCCACAGTGAACCTGTTACTACTCTAAAGGGAATTGTTTGCCTCTTATTAGATTTTCTACAGCACAGCCATAAGTGATAAATGTACTGCTGTACTCACTGTCAAGTTAATCAATGCTGCCAAAGTTTTGTTGACCTAACAGTAATCCATAAAGTGAGCGGCATTTTCTCTATCCATATGACATCTCAGTCCACAGTGGGATAGGAATCCTACAGCAGCTTGGGAGTGGGGGTGGGGGGGAGACTGAAATAAAGAAGGGTGGGGAAAATAAAGAGGAGACTTTCAGAATTCTGCTTTTAAAGGATTCTTTGCCTGCTCAAGGAAAAGAAACACACAAAAGACTGTTTGTGGGTTAAAATGCTAACAAATTGGTAACTTCACACACGAAAGAACCTTGACTAGAGGAGTGCTTGCTTGTTTGTTTGCTTGTAAAACCTGCATGTATCTCAGGAAGAATAGCTGTATCTAAATAATGTTTGTCTATAATTCAGTACAAACACAGAGCAGTAATTAGAAAACTTGACTTCTGTTGTTACAGACTGGAACAATTTAGCCCCTATGAAAGGGATGACCACTTAAAAGAGCCAAACACACACACCTCCCTCCAAACAAGAAACATCCAACAACAGAGAAGACTTCTCTATAAAGAACTGCTCCTCTGCTTTCACCAGCAATTATAGGCATATGAAATATGAATTGCAATTGATTTTTCTTCAAGGGGTCACTTGGCTCCATGTTTTATGCGCTCTAGGCATTTATTTGGGTGGCAAACTGACACTTTTTATAGAATGCACTGAGCAATGTAATTCTTGCTCAATCAAATGTACTTCATTGTAGCTCCTGTTCTCTGACACTGGTCCCTCCCAAACTCATGTGTGAGCGATTTCTTAATAAAGGCAGGGAAGATGAAATTGCCAATTTGGAAGGCCAATGTAAGGCAGCCATTCAACCCTTCCTAACCCTTTCTGTGTTGATGACAAACAGAATTTGCTTGACAACCAGTTACATAGATCAGCAGATCTATTCTGACATCATTCCAGTCTTTATGATATAGTTTTGTGATTTTTTTTCTTTACAGAAGGAAAACCAAGAGGAAACTGTCTACTTGTTCCATAAAATTGATCGAATAATTTATTTGAAATTGAATTAACCCGTTTCTGGCTAAGCAGATTAAAAGTGGAAAACTTGGGGAGGTTTGAATGCAGCATAAACACTAACATAAATTACCCTGCCCTAGCACAAGGGTCCTCTAGCACAATGCCAGTAGCATTAGGTGGCATGACATGATTCCCTGGAAAATCTGTTGTGCCAGTTAACACTATTGGCATTGCACAACAGGTCCTTTACAAGAGCACAATGTAATCTATGTTAGCACTCCTGTTGCATTGGATGCAATTCTATCACATGCACACAGAGACACGTACACACACACACACACCACACAGCTTCACCATGAACTGTAATCTAGAGTAGTTGCCAAAGAAGCAGTGGCTGGAATATGCTGATCATGTAAATGACCTTCTCCCATTCCACTAGAGTTGTAATTCTATGGCAACTAAGTAGTTTTTCTTCAGTAATTATTTCTTATTCTTCAATGTAGTGCTAATCAGCTCAATACAGAGACTTTACGGTAAATCTCAGTTTATGTTCCAGCTATGGTAACAGGATCTCACTGCCACAGGGCCTTGTACGATGCCACCTCCAGCAGCGGCAACCTCTGAGAGAGCTGTGCTTGGTGCTCCTGCCTGGCCACTGCCCTGTGCTGAAGTGGTGCTTTAAAGTGGCACTGTGTCTGTGCCACCAAAGGAGCCAGTGGTCTCCTCATGTGAAGGCTGCCCTGCACACAAGGGGCACATAGACAGCACACTGGACTTTGCCAACAGGGTGAACATTTAAGGACCCCTTTTCCTGCTCTTTCTCCTGCCCTCTGTCAGGTTCTCATCTTGTCCCTGACAAACCTTTGGACTTCCTGCAAGCCGCATTATCTTCTCCCCTATACAAAGCTGCAGGACTCAGCGCTGAGAATGGGAAGAGGCTAAGATGCCACCATGAAACGTTATAACTTGGCAGTGCCATTTCCTTGTCCCCTAGAAATCTCCCAAAAGCTCTTCTCCAAGGTTGCTGTTACAACCTTGGAGAAGCACCAACTGCAAAAGGGTGGAAGGGAACCGAGTGCAGATGCCCAGCTACAAGATTGCACCAGTTTTCTAACCTGGTACCTGGGAAACTGAAAAATCCTATGGCCATCTAGACACTTTCTAGAAGCCATAGGATACAACAGTGCACATTCTGCATTGTTACTGAATTTCCGTTTCTGACCTGGTAAAAGTTCATGAACAGGATACTTTACAGGTTAATTTGAGTAACTTATGCTTCAAAAACATAGCAGTACTGTACTATACTTACATTTTGCTTATAATGTATCTTGCTTCTTATATTGCCTTTTTTTCTTTCCCTGCAAACACTGTTAAACATACTGTGCAAATTGTACTTTGGACCCCACTTGTTACCATTAGTATGTATAAATTAATCATTCTGTTAACCTAAACACTACAAACACCTTGCCACATTAAATGGACTTCCACATATGTTATGCAATTTCCAATGGTGTAGTGGGGCTTCCCTGTCCTTTCCTCCTCCGTAACTTAAAGTCCAATCATTTCCAAAGGCCAACTATATAATCTGAACAGGATGTGATAGGAACCACTAGATTTCAGCAAAAGACTCCACAAAACATGATAAACAGTAGACTGCAGAACTGCAGTGCTGCATTGCATAGGCCATATTAAATAGGCGTTTGCACTTCACTGAAGCTGTGCACCATTGCTACTCAACCGGGACTACACCAGTAATATAAAGTCAGTGATTTATGGCTGGTTCTTAGGTGACTTATATACTTTTGGTAGTTGAAAATAAGGCTGGGCACCAAAGTGTTTAAAAAAGTGGGAGAAGTTATTGCTCTGGAAAGGAACACGAAACATTGGGTGGGGGACAAAAATTCTCATTTGGCAATGTTGTCCTCTTGCTATTTTGCATTGAACTGACACTCGTCAGAGGCACAGAGGAGACATGGTATCTCCTCAAGTTCCAGATAAATGCAAATGGAAGTGGTGGCTTCTCCCACTTTTTGGGAGTCCTTTTGGCTCCTTTGGAGCCATTACTGCTGGGGTGACTGTGCTTTGAACAAATTTGAACAAATCTCCCTGACAAGCCCTTAAAAGGCGCTACATGGGATGGAGAATATATTGTCCCAAGTGGGGTGGTGGGTATAAGTGGGTGGTATTATAACATACTAAATATTCAAACTGTGAACAATATCCTCTTAGCACTCATATGCTTCCACTTTCTGTATGAAGCTGATAAAGAGTCTTGTGGCACCTCAGAAACTAACAAACCTATTCTGTCATAAGCTTTTGTGAACTCATGCCCATTTAAAAGTAATATTCAGGTTTAGATACAGGACATATGCTGAGTGAAATGCAGGAAAGTATTTCATGAAGGAATGCATTCTTTACAGCTTCTGGCTGCATCCCTTTCCCATGAAAACACCCAAACATTAACCGACCAGACAACTACTCTGAATTGCACTACATACACTACTCTCCCTCCCAGCAATATGTGTTTAACACCCATGGATTATTTTGCAATGTTGACATAACTCTCAGTCACCCACAGAGGTCTCACCCAATAGGAAAACAATGGCAGACTTTATTTGCATTGGTCAGGGATTTGTTTTAGATAATGGTTATAAATACATCTTTAAAAGTAATCGTTTTATTTTTGTTTTGCATGAAATAAGACCTGAGTCAGAAAGAACACAGCCTGCTGTCATTCTAGCTATCCATTGTTTGGTGCTAGATATGCTACTGTCCAATCACAGCACACTAAAATTCTAGACTTTCCTATTATTTTCTATGGGAGATACTCCCGATTCCATGGAGAACTCTGTGTAAACCAAAATAAAGCTCAAAATGAACAAGTAATTCTCTTCTGCAGACACGTCTTCATTCTATAGTTAGCTGTAAATTTATCTAAACACTGAAAAGTATTATTATTATTACATTTCTATACCACTGTCTGGGCGGTTCACAACCTTTAAGTCACCTATCCAGATTTCAGTGAGACCCAAGCCTGCTTAGCTTCCAAAATTAGGCAAGATGAGGCACTTCAGGCTATACAGAAGACAACTTATTCCTCACAAAATGAATGGAATGTGGCTGGATGCCTTGCCTTATATCTCAGGATCCATAAGGACTATAGATTTGCTCTTTTTATTTAAAAGCTGGGAATCTAGGTTAGCATGTGGGCCCACTGAGATGTTGAGCCAGGGGGCTACAGCCCTGTGGTTAATCTGGCTATGTTTAGTACTCTTCAGCTACCTCACGAGCATTAACCTTTACTCACAAAAGCAAGCAGGGAGAGGAAAGAATCTAATCACACACGTTGCCTTGCCATACCCAGGTGCCTTCTGTTTGTCTACTTTCATCATGACTCAGAATTAAGGGCTCCTCTATCTATTCCATTATTTTATTTTCAAAAGCAGCCAGTCAGATGTCGCTGGAAGTTCACAGGCAGAACACAAAGGAAATAGTGCGATTTTGTTCCTCATTCTATTTGACATCTCCATGAAACCATTAAGTGGGGTTGTCTGGAACTTTGCAATGCATTGCCATTAATATGCTGATAACATGAAACTCTATTTCTCATTTTCATCTGCTGACGAGGCTGTGTGCCTGGATATAACAATGGACTGAATGAGGGCTAACAAACTAAAACTCAGTCCTGATAAGACTGAAATGTGTTTCTCTGACCAGATGGAGAGTATTCAACCTGCTCTGGATAGGATTGCAATCTTCTTGAAGAAGTGGGTTCATAGTTTTGGAGCCCTCCTTGAGTCATCTTTGTCACTTGAGGCTCAGGTAGCCCCAATGGCATAGAGGTTTCTGCTTTGGCTGGTA
This sequence comes from Varanus komodoensis, assembly GCF_004798865.1. Taxonomy (NCBI): domain Eukaryota; kingdom Metazoa; phylum Chordata; class Lepidosauria; order Squamata; family Varanidae; genus Varanus; species Varanus komodoensis. The sequence continues at coordinate 34,283,390 of NW_025336087.1, read as the reverse complement.
CTTCTATCCCAGCTGCACTTCTATCTAGTCAGAGACAGCTTGATTTCAGTAATCTATGCACTAGTCATTTCTGACCTTGGCTACTGCAATTCACTTTACACGGGGCTGCCCTTGAATGTTCAGGAGCTTCAGTCTGTGCAAAATCTGGCAGCCAGACTGATAACCAGAACCAGAAGGTTTTTTACACATAACACCAATTCTGCCCCACTTGCAGAGGGTGGCTATGGACTTCCATGCCCAATTCAGGGTGCCAGTTTTAATCTATAAAGCTCTACATGGATTGGAGCCACAGTACTTCCGATGCCTCTTCCAACCTCAATCTACCCTGACACTAAGGCAAACGTCATCTGATTGCCACCTCCAAGGGCAATAAACAGGAAGGTATCCCCCAAAGTTACGAAAATCCCCCAAATTATGAAATCATCTCTCCACCAGGCTCAGCCGGTGCCAACTTTACTACCCTTTCAGCAGGCTATGACTGCTCTCATGGTGGGGCATTTAATAGCTGGAAATAGCACTTGGGAAGTGGCTACTCTCAGCTGCATTTAGGAGGCTGAGCTGTTTGAACCTGCCTTAGTTGTTTAGGTGTTACATTTCATTTTTAAAATTTCAAATAAATGCTTTTAGGGTTATGTATATTTTATATTGTATTTTGTTAATTGCCATGCACTGCCCAGAGTCCTTTGGCCAGAAAGTGGTACAGAAATAAAACTGATGATGATGCACCTGCCATCATTTTCCCATCCTGCCACACATCCTACTTGGGTGTTGTGATCATTAATGTCCCATCCAGCTATCCAGGCCAACAGGCACCAATAGACCTATCTTCCCTTAGTTTGTCTAGGTGAAGGCATCTATTAACCACATTGCACCATGATATCTAGCATACTGGATCAAGACTATATTTCCATTTAGACAAATATACTGCTTATCTATATTAAAGTATACAAAAGTACAGCTACAAAAACATCAGAATTTTTTTTAAAAATGGGGAGAAATTCATGATTTCTTAAGACTGATGGGCACTTTCCAACCATTTGTCTTCATACTTACATTTCTGCTACCTAAGTGACAGAGGGAGGATCAAAGGACACAGATTAAGGCTGCAATCCCCACTACTCCAGTTCTGTCACTCAAGCCTGCTACAGTGACTCGCCCAAAATCACTCACAACATACCCTGGCAGTGCAGAAAATTGAACCCCATCCTCCTGAGTGTTTGCTGACTAGGATAATGAAAAGGTAAGAGCTAAAATGTTTCTAATCTAAGAAATAATTTATTTTATGTCAAATTTGTAGTCACTGACAGCATTGGCTTTGTCTGACTTTTATACTAAGCCTTGAATTAATTGCTCTCAATTAATCTGTTCCAGTCTTTGATAGCTTATTTATCAGACAGGGAAAGATAGATTTAATGGTGCCTGCTTGAAACAGATTCTTTAATTGGAAACACCAGAGTGTTTAGCTCACTTTGTGTTCTAGCAATTAAGGACAATTTGGAGAAGTGTTTTCCCCCCCCCTTCTATTGTTTCCTTGATTAGATTTCCAAAGAAGAAGACAAAACAAATGACAATACTACCTACCAATATTGGGCCAAATAAAAGCCCAACAGCCAAATTACTTACTATGAGAAATGTGAGCCATCCCCATCAATTTCAGCACTGTCTTACATTTATTTCATTTTATCTTTGCCTCCTGTGTAAAGCAAATGGCTACATTTCTTACAAAATGCATGTCCACCACAGTTCCTTGCCACAATTATGCATCTCTCCAAATAAGCCAAATCAACAGGAGAAATTATTTTTCTTGATTAAGGGCCCACATTTCTCTTGGGATGAAACAAAACGAACAATTAATCTTTCCTTATTTGTTCTCGGAAGGACCTGCATTCTTTATGTGTACAATAGCCAGGTACCTGTGGCAGCCAGTCGGCAGCAATTAGGCTTGAGCTGAAAATGAATGGACTCCAGTCCGAAAGCCTAATCTGCTGAGAGTTTCTACTAGAGGGCAAGGTTATGCAGTGAAAATTCCCCTGTTGTGGAAATACTGTTAAAAATTACCTCTTGACTTCAGCATAATTAACCGGGCTTGGGAATTTATATGAACTAAGTAATTGGAAAGAATTAGCAAGAGATATATACATTAATCTTCACCAGTTACAAAGTGCTTAATGAAATTAAAGAACCAGCTTCACTTCATGGGCATTTTAGTTATGCAAACTTTAAAATGGTCACCTGTAGATTAAGAGCAATGTGTAAGGGTAAAGGAAGCAGTGGTGATGGGCAGGGAAAAGAGAAAGGGAGAAATGCTCCTTCCCATTGCTACTCATACACTGAGTTGTATCCTGTGGTAGTCCTACAAAGAATAGACCAATTGAAATGAATGTGGCTTAAGTCAGGCAGACAATGGGTACAACACACACTGCTCTTTGCCCACCTTATATCAACAATAGGACTGAAGTGTATTCTATGGTTTGGAGATAATTTCATTCAAACACACATATTTGGTAAGTCACACTGAATCCAAAGGAGTAAGTTGTGCTGACTGGAGGAGCTAGGTTTTTACAAATCCATGGCTAAATATGAAACACAATGTGAGTTTGAAGGCTGGAATGGAATGCAATATGGGAAACCTCAATGACAGTGTAAGAAGCATACATCAGAGGCAATTCAAAAGCTAGCCAATTTATCCCAAGACTTGCAAATCCCCTCTACCTGTCTGGATGGGAGTTAAATAGTTTCCTTCAAACTCTTGATAACTAATGCAGTTTAAGATTTGCCAATGGAATTCTTATGTTTTTCTAGGTTGGATCTACGGTCTGGTCTGGAGCAGTCCTTGTGCTGACAGAAAGTGCTTGTGGAGATTAGAGGCATTTCTTTTGCCAAAACTCCCCCTGCCCCAATCCACACATCAAGTTGAATATTTAGCTTCAGGGAGTTGAGGATATCACCCACAAATGTGTGAAAGGTGGCTCAATTTGCTGAAGGGAAAGGGGAAATAAGCAATCCCATCACCACTAGGGGGGCCCTTCATTGGATCAAATAAGTTAGACCATATAGAAATTTATCTGAAATTTGGTGAGTCTCAGAGTCTCAAATTTGCACAATTCTATCTGCATATCAGACTTTCAGATTGCTATTGTAATCATAGTATGAAGTTTCTTCTGTTTCTTTGAGTAGAAAAAATGAGATGGTATGACTGAAATTCTCACATGCTGATACAATAATGCTTGTGATACAGCCCAAATCATACTGTGCCTTGAATGTGAAATGCTTAGCTCTGTAACTGATACTGGGTAAGTGAAAACACAGAACAGCTGTATTGGCATATTGGATCAAAGGCACTCTAGGATTCAACACAGAACTCTCAAATATAACTGAACAGAAAATGAATTTTATTATTTTGTTTTAGACTGTATTTTATTCTTTCAGTTCTGAAAAGTGCCCAAACAACCTATGTGACTGGGCAGAACAAAAAAATTAAAATAATAAAGTCCACATGCTTGGACTTTTGAGCAACTCTGGGATGATACTTTAATGCACAAGTTAATGGAGAGAGCAACCCTGTGGCCTCCTAGACACTGCCAAATTCCAGAACTGGTAATCTGCGCCTCTGGTCTCCCTTCACCCAGCATTCAGTGTAGAACGAACTACAATGTCTGCCTCTTCAATGTTGAGAAAGACTGGGTAAAGGAGCCATTCTAGGGAAGAGACTGAGATTGCCAAGCCATTGTGTATCCTGTGGGTGCTGCAGCCTCCCGTCCTTTCCCCATCTGAACTGCCTCAGCTAGAATGCAGCATGGGAGGTGAAGACTGCCTCCACCAGTCACTTCTTCCACTTCGCATTGCATGCTCATAGGCATCGAGTCCAGCAGCTTATCTACATCAAAAGTGCAATAGATAAGGTCTGCCCCTAAGCCAACTCGGTTTTGCTCAGCTGCCCAGTGCTAGAAGCTGCCACATTCCCATCCAGTCCCTGAACAAAGTGGTGTGAGATTGCCTGGAGGTCACTGTAATTATACATCAACTCTAACTACATACATCTTCATGAGTTATTTCAGGGTGCTGTTTCATTTTCATGTCACTTGTATGTGTTGAACAGGTATCTGGTTGCCCTGTGTGCGACTAGAATGCTGGTCTAGATACAATTCTGGTCTGATACAGCCATTCTTATGACTTTATGATGTATTTCCTGTATGGCATCACGCAGAACATGGTTGCAATATCGGTTCAAGGCTTTCTGGATTGGCCACAGTTAGGAACAAGAATTTCATACAATGAATGAAGCAATCTATCATTTGCATAACGTTATTTTTTAGACAGCTAACAAGATTGTATCAGCAGAATGTGTCCATGTGCTGAATAATCAGTAATGACGAGGAGAAGACCCAAAACACGCAGGGTTTTCATTCTGAAATAAAAGTGGTGGTGGAGGTTATATAATTCTAAGTCTCATGTTCATCCACCAAGTGGCTGTTTTTCACTGGCAGAGAAAATGTCAGTGTTCCAGTGGTTCCATTCCTACGTGGCAGCTGGGGTCCAGATGGTTGCAGGTGACTGTACTTAGTGTAACAGAGATTGCTTCTTTAAAAACTACAGGAAACACCTGACCATGTGTAGATTTGGAATACTATTAATACATCAGAACTAGAAGTGGTGGTGCATGTGACAAACAGCTTCTTAGAATCAATATCAGACTGCATAGGCATAAGGTAGTAAGTGCAACCCAGTCAGAAGGTAGGTGCTCCATCTCCCTCTTGAAAAGTGAGTTCACTGCTTAGGGCACTGTAAGATCAGATGTTCAGGTGATGTCTGGAGCACCAGATCCCTTATCCGCTTCAGTTACTGCCATGCCTATGGCCCTTCCTAGACCAAGGTAACCTTGGCACAATTATCCACGTGCTGGTAACATCACTCTTGTGAATAGTGAACTCAGCCTTTGCATGCTAACTACTTTTGAAGCCAAAGAGGGCAATGTAGAATTAGAAAGGGCTAACTACATGGTTAGATAAATCTCAAGATTTGTAGAAATTTAAACAAATCTTTTACAAGAAAACTTAATGGATGGGGAGAACCTAAAACATCCCGATCATGAAACTTTGGAAGTCAGTTGAATAGAAAACTAGGTTGAAGGAGGAATGGAAGACAGCATCCTGCAGGAGAGCAGGAAAGAATGCTTGAATGGAAGTAAATGCCAGAGATACTGAATGACAAAAGGAATGTATTCCTTTCTTTCTTTTCCCCTCCCTGTGAACTTTCCTCAACATTTGCTGCCATGAACTGCTTTATCCAGGTGTCTCTGGGATACATAGCAGTGAAAAATGAAAATGAGAGAAGGAAAACACTGCTCTGGGAGGAAGCAGGAAAGGGTTAGGGCTGAGAAGCAGGATAATCGAAAGGAAAGCACAGAGGAGGTAAGGAGGGGAGTTGAAAGTAGCCAAGATACCTCTGTTTCTTCCTCCATTGTCCTCTGCTCTATTGCTCTAGTGGATGAAATGGAAAAGTGCCTATATTACAATTGCTTCAATCAAGGCAATTACAAACCAATGTGATTAGTGAAACCACAGGTTAGATCTGGCCCTGGTCTTTTTAAGGCCATGGCCTTTTCCTGGTCTCCTTTCTCTCAAATGCCAATTTTTGGTGCTTCAGCTTTTCTCTGTACCTCCCTTTGTAAAAGGTGAAAACACAGGATGCAAATACTCAAACAGCCTAGTGCAGCAGTAAGAGGTGTGTGGGTCTATATATATTACTAGAATTTGCTCCATCCTCTGTAATTAAATGGAAAACATTTTTCCACATTGGCCTATACTATAACAAGAGGAACTGCTGAAATCAATGCCCTTCATCCAAATGGTTCAGCTCACTGGATGCCCCTACCATGAATAATCAGGGAGGGTAGGTGGCAATTTCTATGCATTTACCTTCCTGGTACAGTTTGCTGTTCTCCCCAAAAAGCTGCCCTAGAGTCCCAGGGTTCCCTCCACCAGAATATGAGAGGTGTTGCTCATAAGCATAATTTGACAAAGATACAATCTGACAAAGATTCTCCTTTTTTGGGAAAATCCACTAGATCTGGAAAGATTTTGTGTATAGAAGGAATCCTCCTTTTTGTGGATGGGCAGTCCTGTTTACTGTGGAGATTTCAGGAAACTTTAGAAATAAGGCACTACAGATAAAAATAACAACTTCTAAGATACATAGTGATATGACTGCACATCAGGCATGAAAACATTTATAGTACAATAAAAAAGAATGTACTCAGAAGGGAAAAATAAAGATATTTTAAAGTAGAATTGTGAGCAAAGATCAGTGTTTTATTTAAAAGAAATGTATTTAGACATAGAATAATTATCAGTATTTTCTGTTGTTAGAACAAGGATTTTGCTATTTCTGCCTCTAGAAGAGAAACAGCTAAATGTTAACAGATACCCTAAAAACACTCATGAAAACTTTATTGATGCATTCTATATAAAATACCAAAGAATTGTGTATCCTTTCCGCAGAATCTGAAAACAGCTAGTAGCAACAATGATGGATTTAAGTTATTAACAGATCAAAAAAAGATGGATGGTGTCCTGCTTTTCTTAATCTAAATCATCATCTAGATCTATTTAAAGATATGTGGTGCACTAACAAACTTAGTTAAGGTTTCGATAAAATCAGTAGAATAATCTGCCCCGTTACATAGAGTCTGCATTGATCAATAAAATCACTTGTACTAGGAAAGTACTGTTAAACACTGACAATCCTAGCCATTAATATTATTTAACACACTGTTCACAATCTTTAATGAGGATAAAGAACATTTTGTCTCTTTACACTTATCATACTGCCCCTTTCCAGAGACCCTTATAAACACAGCACAACGGTGATTATTCAAAACTAATCAGGATTGCAGAAGGAAAAGGACACTGAATAATTTCTTGTAGGTTTTTGGTGTGATTAATAGACTTTCTTAGTGGCACCCTTTAAAAATAGATAACATGGAACTTAAAGAAATTTGCATTTATGCTATCCAAGATGAACTTCTATTCATTAACACTCATCAGCAAGCCCAGTTCCATATTCCAAATACTTATATATCAAGGTGATGAATCCATTTGGTTTGTTAAAACATTAATTTTTCTCAGAAACAAAATCAGAAAAGCAAGGAGAAAGTAATCAGTTAAAAAGAAACTCCAAGGATTCCAATTCTGAACAGATATCCCTAAATACAGAAGTTTTGAAAATGTACACATCTGCTGATTTAAGACAGATTTAGGCTTGGGAAAAGTAAACACACAAACATAGAACAGATTACAGCTGGGTTCAGACAACATGGTAACCCAACCCATGGGCTAAGTGTGGGTTGTCACTGATCATTGGTTTGTTGGGTAATCAAGTTGCCTGAATCCAGCTGCACTAACAAGCCATGGTTTCTTAACACAAGCAATCCATGAAGCAATGGCTTGTTGTTGAGTTGTGAACTGTGGTTATTACCTTGGTTTATTATGTTAGCTGGGTTTGGACATTATAATGAAACTCATTTCAACAAACGAGCTCAATGACAAGCCACACTCAGTCCCCAAGTCTGGATTATCATGTTGCTGAACTCAGTCACAGACTTTCCAAAATAGAAATCATGGGAAGATGGTGAAGTGACTTAAGGAAAGGAATGCTGGCTTGAGGGTTCTGTAACCCTGTTGTCATAGCCAGATAATTTCTTGGAATTGACTTGAAAAACCACATGTGTAGTGGATATGAAATGGAAGATTTGGATGACACAATCTGGCTTCAAATACATAACTGGCCATAAAGCTCACTGAGTGTCCTTGAGCAAGTCATGAGTTAGCTTGATGTAAGTAAATCTCTGTGTATAGAAGCAAAATCTTGGAGTCATGTATCCTTCCCCACATTCTTACCATCCTCCTACATGGCCAGAAGGAGGCTTTACCTGGGATTAAGTTTCAGTTTTGTAGTTTATTGGTACATAGAGTAGGAATTGAGGCTTAACTCCTGGGGTTTCATCTTTCCATGCCTGCTGCTTCTGTTGAAGCCATGGTCTCATTATGGAATGGTGAGATGGGGAGGGTTATTGACCCAATTACTCACAAGCACCCTCGCCTATGTTATAGAGCTCCTTCATTTTCCAAACTGGTGTGGATTATGAAGCAGGCAGGATGCCTGGGAACAACCAACACAATGTCTAGAGCATTCTGCACAAATAAAATGGTCAGCAGGAGTGGCTACCCCACTGCTCCTAACACCAGGGACAAATAGGAGACTAAAGAAATATAGTGAAACTGAACTGAAATCTCCCTCTTAGCATCTAAATTCATAAAAGTCAGGCAATAGGCTGAAAATAAGTAATACATTAAAAATTCCAATATAACATTTAGAATTTATATGATTATCCTTTCTCTTATACACAGCTAGATGTTTCATATTCAAGCTGCAGTATACTTTTAGAAGCATTATAGGAAGAGAACATTAATGTTTCAATCAGGGAATGTCAGCTTTCTTCTCCTGACTCACAAAATCCCAGAATGTCTCCTCTGAGCAGAGTTTGACATGTTCCCCTGTCTGAGGAAGAACAGGAACGGCCTTTTGAGCCCATCCTTCCTTCTGCTATTCTGGAGGGTTCTCCAAATATCTGGAGAAGATTTTTAGGATGAAGAGCTCGTTTTAGAGAGATAGCTAATCAATGAAAGTGGCCTTATCCCTCCTTCCACCAGTAGGAATACTTTCCTAGATCAGAAGCCTCTAATGGGTGAACATTGGTTTGGAAAATGTTGGGTTCAGTTCATAATCTTGACTCAACATTAGTAAAGTTCTGGAAACAAAAACAAAAAAATCAGGCAGCTTTTAGGCAGTAATAAAAGCTTCCATCTTGGGTCTGTCTATTTAGCAAAATCTATAGGAGTGCAAGAAATAAGAAATTTTCTGTCTTGAAAATCTTATACAGCCAGGCAAAAGGCAAGAAATAGCAAATGTGGGGATGTAACAGGAAAAGTGTTAAAAAGTAGTTTTTGCTGGGGAATTTCATGGGGGAATCTGGAATTGACTGACAGAGCTTGACAGGTGTGTAAGAGACCATTTTTCCAGTCATAGTGGGCACCTTGACAGAAGCTTCACACATTAAAGAAAGGGGCAGGCATGACAACAAAGGTTCTAACTTGAATTCATATCATAATCATGGAGACCCAGTGTAGTATAGTGGTAAAGAGTGTGAGACTGGGACTTAGGAGATCTCAAGTCATGGAGCCAACTGGGTGACTTTGAGCGAGTCACCGACTCTCAGCCCAACCTACCTCACAGGGTTGTTGTATAAGGATACAATTGAGAGAAGAAAAAAATGTGTAAGCTGCTTTGAGTTCCTTGCAAGGAAAAAATGTAGGATATTAATATAATAAATAAATAATGAAATGTGGCATCTACCAATCACCAGAGCTCTTCTGACATAGCAATTTACTAATGATGTCCATCCACCAGCAGAACATACACTGCTGGCAGCCTGGATTCCCCCAGCCATGGCATTCCCTCAGATCTGCTCTGGAGCAGATGTGGGGACCATGCAGAGTGACAGAGAAGGAGGGGACAGGTTTGCATAATGTTTGTTTGTTTATACATGTATTTATAGGCCACCTATAACTTTTGAGGCCTTCCTAGGCGGCTTACAATACATAAAACATATTAACAAAATAAAACACTTTAAAACTAATTAAAACACAATGAATTAAAACATCTATGAAAACAATATAAAAAGGGCCACAGCATTCAGGCTGTGTTAAAACATTCCTAAAAAGGATGGAATATTGGATGGAATCCATAATGCAAAGGTAGCCAGCTAAGAATTTAGCTTCAGGTTACATGTGAATGTTTGTAAAAGAAGATTTCTTCTGAATTGCAAAACTGCATTGGGAACAAACAATTAAAAGCAGAGAAGTGGTGCAAGAGAGGGGTGCTTAACCTTATCAGTTGCTTCTCTTGCCTTTTTGATTTTACCCTCTACTTCACCCTCCTGCCAAGCCGCTTTCCCAAGTCTACAGGGTTTTATTATAGATATCCATATGCAATCTGATGTTAGACCTGTAGTGGAAAAAAAGTTAAGTTGGACTGTTAGATAGATATTCACTAACATAAGCAAACAGCTTATTTGTGCTCCACCATTTTAATCAGAAATTTGATTTTGATTTCTGTTCTTTTCTTCTTTTTAGAAAACAAACTTACAGGTCTAGCAGGGGTAGAACAGGAGAAATTGATTTTCTAGCTCTCCAACATCTGCATTTTAAATTATAGACTACATTTTCATAATACAACATAAAGTTCAGCTGTCTTTCAAAATGTAGTTGAACGACATTCTATACTAACATTTCTAAGATTACTAAGTTTTTTAATGAATTCAGTGAAGCTTCGCTTTCCTATTTACATGGAATCAAACTGATAATCTTCAAACATGGAAAAGATATTAGTAACATGAAGATTTGCATTAAATTTGACTGTTTGAATCATGACATATTTTTACTGTCTGATGACCATTTGTAGGGAATATTGTTCTTATCACTGAAAGAATGACCTTTTGTTGATTTCAGTTCCAGTAATTTAAATATGGGATATGGCGTACAGAAAAAAAGAGAAATAGCATAATTTCTTGTGTTCACTGACTGATAAAAGAGTTGACTCAAATGAAGCAGTACATTCAATTTAAAACAATATTCACTAGCAGTTCATTCAATCTGAAACAATATTGTTAGCCCTGTGCTAAGGACAGGATGCATCATTTTATTCTAATAACAGCAGCAGCATCCGTCATCATCGTCATCACCATATCTTTTCTTCAAGGGGCTTATGATAGTGTACATGGTTTTGTCCCAAACAGATTTAATCTTCAGAAAAAGCCCAGTGAGATAAGCTAAAGATACAGTGGTCAGCCTATCCTTCACAGTAAGCCAGAATTCCTATGTTTGTAATGAACAAACCAGTTTGCTCATGCATGTTACTTAATATGCCTTCTTGGTTCTTTCTGCTGACAAGTGTCGTGAAATAAACCAAGACGCCTCCGTGCATGGCTTTTGTAGTTTGTTTAGCATTATGTTTAAACCCGAGTTTGTTCTTGGATAAAGATGATAGCATGTTAGGAGAGCAACAAGATCCTGATTTGGATGTAACACCAAACAAACCACAGACAGTGGCTTCCTGGTTTATTTTGCAGCTTCCAGAGGCAGACAGAGCCAAATGGGAGAAACAGAGCAGAATTCCCAACAATTTTTGTTTACTATGGTGATCAACTGAGCTTCATGTTGACTGAGGTCTTGACCACAGGTTCCCCAATCCAGTATTCTAGCCACTACATCATAATTCTCAAAATTCTGATTCTCAAAATTTGTCATTCCCATGCAAAAAGAATATTATTTCTCTTTTAAGCAAATTAATTTACACTGTAAAACTTTCCCAAGTTTGACCATCGCTATATCCCAGATTTTACAGAAACAGTTGGACATTTTATTAAAAAGGTAGGACATAAACATCTTGTATAAGTATAAAATAAAACATGCTTGTTAAAATACTCACATTTGAAGCAAGAAGCTGATGTATTACCTATCCTTATGTAGAGGCCAAAAGCAGTCGATTCTCATCTTAAATTACTCATGTCGTTCTCAGAAACAGAACACTTTCCATGCATTGTTAAAAGCTGCTCACCTGTAAATAAACTTCTAAGCCATGCCGACGTTGTTCCAGAACTTTGGGCACCCAGTTTCTTACATGCTTTGAAGGGATTTCTGGTGTTCTTATGAATTTCTTAAGCTATAAAAATGTACAGAACAATATACTTCTCACCAATGTTTCTTTTAAGTCTTCAAGAGACTATACACAAACAACATAGATATATACAGCTGTATACAACTGTGTTATTACATTACCACCACTGATGTTGCGATAGCACAAGACAGGTTCTGATCTATGTGCAAAAGAAGAATCCAACTGATTTTTTTGTTTGCATAAGGGTACCTGTGCACATAATTGTACATTTTGTTTGTGCAACTGGCTGCTCATGAATCTTGTTCAACCCATTGTGCAATTCCTTGTGCAATAGATTGTGCAAGCTGTTGCATAAACAGTTGTGTAGGTATAATGGGCAACTGCTTGCACAACAAGATTACATGGAACTCTACTAGTGCTACCTGAGTTTGTGAAATGACATTGTTTGATAGTGCCCGTACTGCTATAAGTTAAAGAACAAAACACAGTAAAGAGAATATTGTTATTAAAAGAAACTTTTTGCCTCAAGTAAGTTGACCTTCAATTACAAACATCATTATGCCCAAATGGTGAAAAAATTTGAAATACATATACTTAATATGCTAAGCAATTCCTTAAGTCAGGAGCTAAACATTCTGGTATGTCAGCTAAACAGCATTATGCAGATTGGCCAATCTAAAGCTCTAATAAAATCCTCAGAATTTAGTTTAACAGAGATTTTAGCCTGAACTCTTGTGTATTATGTTGGGAAACAAACCTTTAAAATATATCAAATGCCCAAAATGCAATTGAGTTTAGTTCCTTTGCAGGATTAAGCTTTTGAAAAACAACAAATAATTGTGTAAGACTTAAAACATATAGTTCTAGTAGTTTTGTTCTGAACAGAAAAAGCAATCTACAAACACTAAATTTTAATACTTCACAGATAATGTATTTGGGGAAACAGCAAAGAATGGAATGAACTCAGCCATCACGACTGCAATAAAACCTAGAAAATGAAACAAAGCATTCTTATAACAAGCTGAGCATCTGTTCTGCTGTATTAGCACCCTATTACAGGTCCAGAAAAGAGTTCCAAATAAAATCATTGTAATTTTACATCCCTTGCATGCAGATGAATTAATAAATATATACTTGTAGCCATCTATTTTGATTCTTTCCTAGCTCCCAAACTCACATGACTGACTTCAAAAAGAAGTTGGGTAGAGAAAACTGTACCATGAGTAGGACAGAGTGTTCAAACAAATAAACAAATCCAATAAGCATACAGTATTATTTGAAAATGCATTCATCATATCCCCAGACCACAATCAATAGATTTAGGTGCAGGTGATACACAGCCCCTGTGCTTTTCTGAATGGAAATTTGATATGGTTCCTAAAATAAACAATGTATCACAGTAGAAGAGGATGGTGTAAATAACTGAAATCCACACCGCACTTATATTCTAACAAGTGCAGATTCATAACTGTACTATGAATTTCTTATAATGCAAATGTGTACAAGATTGATTTTGTAGATAAAAGAGTGTCTCACTCACAGAACTCTATTATTTAGTATCTGCAGGAGACACTCCTCTATGTGTCTCCTGACAGAGACCACAACTGACTGGGTCACAAAAGAGGACTTTCCCTGTGGCTGCACTCAGACTGTGAACTTGTATGCTGCTTCACCAAGACCTTCCTTTTCTAACAAAACTTTTCTCTTCTGAACTGAATGCTGCTCTTATCTGCTGTGTTCACTGTCAGTTTGCTTTTAATATATGTTTGTATGGATTGTTTTAATCTGATGCCAGCTACTCTGTCATGGTCTCTGACCCTTCCACCTCAGCAGCAGATGCTCCTGAGTTAATAGTTGAGGAATTGGTTACCAGAAGACATCATGACACTTCCATCTTTTTAGGATGGAGTTTTCCAAGAAGATTCTAGGAAGTTGCCTCTCCGCTTCTAAATGATTGCTGTCCTCAAATACCAAGGATTCCAGCCAAGGAGTACACCAGATGATCACAGCCTGACAGCCTGAGGCTGCTAAAATATACCAGACCTTTAAAGAGAAAAGGTCTTGGGGGTGGGGACAATCAGCCTCAAAGAAACCAAATCTCAACTTTAGCTCAGTCATTATCTGCTGTTTATTCGAACAGCATAACAGACAAGAGTATCTGGCTACAAGCACCACTGTGAGCTTTCCTAGAATAGTTTTTGTGTCCCTGAGAAACCTAACTTGCTCAGAACCTTGATAAAAGACCTGATCCACGATGGAATGCAAGGCTCACCAATGCTAAATCATGCTCACCCCTTACCAAGACAGGGTACATCTTGGACATTATTTTAACATAGAAGAGCAGGATGTATGTATTTTAAACAAAACACAGAAAAAGTCAACACATATAAACAGCTAGTAATGGACCCGGGAGACCAGGATAATGAGAAACATTCTGTATGGTCTCTTATCTGTACTAATAAAAGCAACAAGAACAATCACCTTCCTCTCAGGAGTGCTATGACATGACAGATAAATATTTGTAAAGCACTTTGCATGTAAAGCAAGCTCCATAATTTAGCAAATAAAAAGTCCCATATCATAAGTCCCATAAAACAAACAAGTATCAGGTGAAAGAAGCTGAAGCATATTAAAGGAAAAGGATGGCGGTAGAAGATAGCATCTGTAGCGGTTTTCATTATTATGCCATTCCACAGCTGAATCTCTTTGTGCAGTTTACAACAACAGTTCCCACTGCATCTATGGGCAGTCACATGGGTATGCTCTAAACATTGTATTAGCTCTAAATAAATGTGAGGTGAGAGGAAATCATATGAACAGAAATTCAAAACTGACTTTAACCCACATGTCCACAGGGATCAGTAATTTACATTATTTATTTATAAAATTTGCATGCCGTCCAATTACTAACGTCTCTGGATGGCTAACAGCATAAATAAATTGACAACTCACTCTGGCTGCAAATTAATAAAATACAGTAATAAAATTCTATATTAAAACATATTAAAATATTGATTGAATAAAAAGGTCTTAACCTGGCACCGAAAAACATATAATGATGGTGCCAGGAGGACCTCTCTGGGGAGCACATTCCACAGTCGGGGCGCCATCTCTAAATCTCAGCAAATGTCATCTGATCAAAAGCTGTGCCAAAAACAAATGTCTGTGGACATAAACCTTTAGGATCTGCAGTGTTCAGAAAAGAAACTACATTTTCTTCTAAGCACAAAATTACCCTGTGCCTAATTTCTCCAATTTGCTGTCATCCAGGTATGTATTTGACTACAACTTGCATCATCTCAACTCAGCAGAGCCAATGTTGGCTGGCAATGGTGCCAGTTACAGCACTACATATTGGGTTGATTGTGTATTAGGAAGGCTCTTCTAGGCGCTGACAAAAATCACTAAGCAAGAGCTGTTAAATCCTGGGCTACAATTTAGCAGGGCCAGAAAGACTAAAAGAGAATAACTGGAGCAACACAAAAAGCTAACCCAGCCTTCCTCCTGGAATTCTATAAACAGTTTTTGGAACCTCTGAGTTTCTATGGAGAGTTGAGGTGTTAAGGTACCTGGGCACTTTTTCACACCATACACACTGGTAAAAACTGTGAAAGTTGAGCATGCTTGCTTTTTTAAATGTTTAGCATATCACAGAGACACTGCTTAGTACATGTTCAGGAAGCAATTTCCAACAATGTATACTTCCTCCCACTTGGCCTTTCTTTTGAGATAGTCAGGAGTTAAGAATGGGATGCTATTTCTCAGAGGCACTTTCTCTACCTATTTGCTTGCCTGCCAGATGGAATTCCAATTATCTAGCAGCAGCAATGGCAGCAAGAAAGGTTATCAGAAAAAATGGATAGCAGGAAAAGAAAGAAAAGCTATGCTTCTGCCCACTTTTGCCTCTGGGCTTTGCCCACTGTCCCCTGATTTTGTCAGCAAGCCTTCCTTTAAAAAAGGCTCCAGATTCATACCCCTTGTCTTATGGGACTCTTTAAGACTACCTTTCCATTGCTGCAAAATTTTGTTTTAAAAGCAGGAGGCAATTCCACAGTAATGCATCACTTCCCAAAGTATTAAGTCTCTTTTCAATTTAACTAAACTCCAAATGGAGGAAGCAAATGGAGTCAGCACATTGGAACATAATGCAAATCAGATATATACAACATTATTTTAAGAGTTCTTACAGTGTTTACCTTTTTATGGAGAGCATGAAATTCACTATACCTCTTTTCAACATAGTGCTTTCTTCCATTCGTTAATACCTCTATCTTAAAAACCTGTAAAAACAATTTAGAAGATTACTGATTCTGACTTAGAACACTATTTCCTGATATCTTAGCTTTGTGACAGATTTCTTTTCTTTAATTATTGTAATTAATTCCACCCCCTCATGAACACCAGAAATAGTGAGATACTGCATGAAAGAATGATTAAATGCTCCTTTAACCAGTTGGTTTTGCAAATACATTTAAGGATTAATATTTGTGGTGGCTAAAAACCCTTCTGTTCCACTGTTACTGTAATGACCAGAAAGTATTTAATACAACAATAACAGAGTAATGGATTTTTTTTTAAAAAAATACAAGACAATTTAAGAATGTTTTTTTTCAGTCATACCCTACAGTATGTTAACAACCATACACATATACAATAACGTGACAGATATAGCATAGTTTGTAGAGCACATGAAATAGAAGCCCAAAGCCCACATTGCAGGTTAATTTCCACATAACCTACATATTCATCTGAAGACTCAGCTGGGCCTGATCTAGTGTTTACCCCATTAAAAAAATATGGTACAGGCTCGTTTTCTTAGCATGATGTGCCTGACAGGTTTTGCAGTAGCCTGCAGAAGGTTGAAAGGCCAGATGAAGAAGCTCTCTAGATCCACTAATTAGTAGCCACGAGCATGACATTTTGTGATTTTCAGGTCACCAGGTCAGATCTCAGGGCAGGTGACAAGGAATACCTCAAAATGCGTGCATGGAAACATAACCCAGTGAAATTGGCAAAGTAAAGCCTATCCACACACTGTACCCACATGTCTCTAACCTTGGATTTATTCTACTATGAAATAATTGAATCCGTTCCAGAAGAGATGCCCAATATGAGCTACAGGAAAGATCTAATACTAGATCAGAAACTTTTCAGACCCTCTGAAAAATGAATTTTGCAGAAGGATTTTTATTTATTTATTTATTTAAAGTTTTTGTATCCTGCCCACCCTTCACAGTGTTTTTAATGAGTCGCCCCTGAACACTTAAAAACAGAGCACGATTTCAGAAAGCTGCCTGTTCTCAATACTGAGATTTAAAGTGGCTTGCAACATTAAAAGACTGTACAATTAAATTATTAATAGAATACAAAATTGTTACAAATATACATAAATATAATTTAAAATTATATAAAACATCAAAATTAAAATGGCAAGAAAATCTATGTAAACAACAAAGGTAGTCCAATGCAATCTCATGGATCCAGAATAAGGTCTGCTTGAACAGAAAAGTTTTTGCCTGTCTCCAAAAACAGAGAAGATGCTGATCCAGCTTCTTGGGACAGGGCATTCAAGGGTCTTGAAACAGCCACTGTGTTCCCACCAAGTGCGACCAAGAGAAAGTTCTCTCCTGAAGATCTTAGGATACAGACAGATCCATTGGAGAAAATTCAACTTCCTCTATCACTGACTCTGATCAACAGAGGGCTTTATTCCCCAGAGAGGTCCGCCTGGTGCCGTCGTTATTTGTTTTTCGGCGCCAGGCTAAGAACTTTTTATTTAAAACTTATTTTAATTGTTTATTTATTTATTTAACTAGGTTTTTTTTTAAAAAAAATTTAGCCGAGAATGCACTGAGGTTTTATTGCACTGGGATTTTATTGTATTGGGGTTTTATTGTATTGTTATTTATTGATGTTTTGTGAGCCGTCCCGAGGCTTTATTGCGATGGGGCGGCATAGAAATGTTTTAAATAAATAAATAAATATTAGCCATAACCAGCACTTTGGTTTGGTTTGGTGCCCAGAAGCAAACTGGGAGCCAGTGGAGCAGCTTCAGCAAAGTAGTTCTATGGTTCCTGTAGTCAGCCCTGTATTACATTAAGTCATGTCATTATTGCTTGCAAAATATCAGTATATTTGCAAAGGATATTTAAATTGCAAAGACTGCAAAAAGAATGCACTTCTGCAGTGTTTTAGCTTTTACCCACAGAAGTAAATGTGCTGTTTGTTTACACGTGAATCTGCACCTTTGTAGTTGCGCCACAAAATTCTGGATGGTTGCTTTTCTCTAAATCATCTGCATTAAAACTTTTGAGTGAGATGACGAATGAGCTTGGGAGGAAGTATCTTTGTTGGTAATACCTGTCTCTATTTCTCTATTTCAGTGAAGTGAGGCAAGACAATGTGAACAGTATCACTCTTTTCTGGTGACTAAATAAGCAAGAGTCTGCTACTTAGGGTTCTATCACCGAAGCACAAGAGAGTAAAAAATATAAAATAAACCTCTGCCAAGAAGGTCAGAATGTGTAAAAACAAGCCTAGAGCCAGATGTTTTGACACCAGATGTCCTGAAAGGGCAGGTACATAACCATGTACGCAAGTTATCAGGAAGTGTCATGTTTTCTGCTATTACATTTTCTGTCACTAATCACTGCAAAAAGCTGAATGTATAAATTCTTTATGCATGATGACAGTGGCAGCTGGTCCTGACTTGAGATGGGCTCAATCTATACTATCAGTGTGCCCTGAGACTGCCACAGTTGCTCTGAAACTGTTAGTGTACGCCTACAACAAAGAGTATTTTATATATAAAACCATTTGCTGGTGTTGTTTGTCTCTCTCATGGTCAGACAACGAACAACAGCAACTTTATTTTTTGTCCTCAACAAATTTGGTGACCCTGACAAGAACCATCTCACTCTCCAGCCATCTATTTGGCTCTACAGCAATGTAGTGTGCACCTTTCATTTGAGGAAGCCTTATCTGGTAGCCAGGATGGTGTACTGGGGATAAGACGTTCATGTCTGAAAAGCATATTCCTTTGTGACTTTTATGCTCCTTTAACTTAAGTAAGATTTAGAAAACATGACTAGTATTTGTTTTTGTTTTGAATACCCAAAGAAGTCTGCAGAGCAGTTAAAAATAATAAGTGAAATTTGCAACTTAATTTGGACAAATGTAACAAAGAATTGTTTGTACAAGCCAGCTGACTAATTAAAATCAAGTGTTTGGGGGAACAGAGAGATTTGATAGATACAGACATGTGGACAGAAAGGTGAAAGTCTAGCAGAATGTATAGAAAGAAGGGGTTTTGTGCAGAATCAAGAGAGACAAGATGCCCCTGCATTTGTAATGAAAGCATGGTTTATGCTTGTTGTGTGACAATTGCTTCTGAAAGTAAGAAAGTGGTTGAAATGGAAAATTAGTTGACGAATGCAGAATGCATGAAGAAATTCCTGAGATTGCTGGCAACAGTCATGCACTGTATGTATTGAAGTTCTATCCAGAATCCATTGGCAAAAATGTCTGAAACAACCTTTTCTGACCAAAGAGAGGGTGTGTGTGTGTGTGTGTGTGTGTTGCTTTTGGATAAGGTTATCAGAGTGAGGCTCCCTTAAGCATCAGATTCACAGATGAAGGCTGAATCAAGACCTTGATTTGGATTCCCAAATTATTCCCAACATATGTTGAAGCTGGTATGGCTTTCCTGAATAGATATAATCAACCTAAGATTATCCCTGTCCTAGTAACATTGTGCTCTGGTTTCTGTAATGCATTCTAGGTGACTCTGCCTTTGAACACCTCTCAGAAATTTCAATGAGCATAAAATATGCCAGCTAGACTGCTGATGGATATAAATCAATCAGAACTATCCTCTCCAGTTTTAAGCCATCATCACAATTCCAAATCTGTCACAGTGCCAGTCTTAATATACAGTTTGGAATAAAAAATAGCCTGTTCATATATGAAACTTCCCAGTTACTGAGATCCTCTGAAAAGGTCATTTTCCGAGTGTCCTTTCCACTTTGAGAGATTAGGCAGATAGCAACCAAAGATCATGCCTTCATGTTGGTGCCTTGAATTTAAAATTTCCTCTGAGGTATATTTACCTGGAACTAATTCACGGGATTGCCAAGTGAAACTGTTTTTATTTTCTCAGGACTTTTTGCTAGTGCTATTTTATTACTTATGATTTTAAATGGCTGTTTGGTTTTCCACTCAATGATGATGATGATGTTAAATACATGTACACATTTACCTTATGAAACACTCAAATTGCTGTGGCATACCCAATCAGGACAGAGATAACAGCATGTGGGGAGGGATTAAACACCTCCCTTCAAGCCATGGTTGAGGAGACAGTTGCTCCTCTTCACCTAAGGTGCTCTGCCAGAGAAGGAAGTATCCACTGGCACGAATAGGAATTCTCTGTCCAAGAAAAATCACAGCCTGAAAGTTGAGATTTTCATGGCAAAGAGGAAAAGTATTTTTAAAAAATACTCCCCCCAAACCAGCATTCCAGTTCTGAACACATGCATCCTAACAAAAAATGTATTAAATGTACACACAGACTTAACATATTATCCAGTTTGAACCTTTTAGCATGCAATAAATAACCTTGTGCAGCATTACATACTGCCTTTTAATGGTATCACTGGCACATGCATCAGATACAACAGATTAGTTCTGAAACAATTTGGCAATCAAACAATTTTAATTTATCTCAATTACTGCAATAATACACACTCAGATCTTAACAAAACCTTTTCTACATGGAGCCAATAGTTAATAGATACAATAATTAGCCATTTAAAACATCCGCTAAAGCCTAATTCATGTCAATGAAGAACAGAATGAACAGCTTTTGGTTTGATATAAGTGTGGAAACTCATATTTTTCCTTGACCATCATGCCAAAAAGATGACTTTTTATCTCACAACTATCAAAAGGCTGGAGAGGAAGCACTGGGGCCTATTAAGTCAAAGCCCTGTTTTAAGAACTCTTCATGGGAAGCCATAACAAAGTCTTTCATGGTTTTTGGATCAATCTGCACAACAGCTGTCTTTGTTTAAAATGCATTTTAACAGAAACCAGTAAGTCATCATATAATAACTCAATTATAATAAAAATAGTGAAGACTATAATACATTAGGGAAACAATCTCTCTCCCAATATTACAGCACAGAAGGGCACTGTTCCATACATATATTTGTCTTCTGGATGTATCACATTATTTGGAACATTATGCCCATACAATGAGCTAAGCTAGGATTTAGCCATATATGGACACACCTCTGTGACCTGGTGCAAAACTTGGACTTGTATGTCCTGCCCTGCCCTGCCCTTGTATTCAGTTTCTGCTATTTCTGGCTTATTATATATGACCGAGGATTTCCTTGTTCAAAGCAAACTCTTATGATTTCTAAACAAACCAGTTACAAATCCTATATTGTTTATCTGGTCTGTTAAAGACAAGCTCTAGCTTGTAGAGTTCCTGGTTTCCAATTAATAGCAAGGATGGAATCATAGAAACTGAATCCTGGTTTAATCCTCCTCTTGATTGTGTAGAATTGGGAATGGAGAGAAGAGGAGTAAGTGCTTGCAAACACAGAAATGCATCTTCATAGTGCTAAACTATGGTTTAGCAATATATATCAACATGGTCAATTATATGATCAAGTGAGTATGGCTTTAAACTATAGACAAATTCACTCCAGATGTAGCCGTCAAATTCTACTGCTCAGAACAGAGAGAATCTGTGGGTTTTTGCTTTTTATTGAAGCTCCTAGCTTCAAATTCAAATTATTGCTTTTGTTCTTTCCTATGTTGGTTTTGTTTCAGTGAGTAAAACCAGTTTTCTCTCTGTTCCTTTTCCAAAAAAAAATTGAATGTGACCCAGGAGTGAGTTTGCCCTCCTGTTTCAGCAAGTATAGTTTTTACTTTTAATAATTTCCTTGCTTTCCCTTAATGATGTACACTTAACACTTTATCTTGAAGAACTGTGTATGAGCTTATGTAACTTGTGACTAACTTATTGTGCTTAAAATAATTATGATGAATCAACAAGCCAGGATTAATAGATGATCTTAATAGATGATCTGCTTAAAGAACTAATCTCATAACAAATCTACCATACATTTTGATGCCAACTGAAAATAGTATACAATAGGATTCTATTGCATTCTTATAAGCAACTATCAGAGGAAAACGATTCTACTGAAAATGAATTAATGTGAAACTGTCAAGCCAGAGAAGATGTAATTCTGACTTTTACTCTTAGCTCCTACAAATGCTGGTAGGCTTCCTAGGATTAAAAGCTCACAGGTCAGAACAGGTGTCTGTATTTGAGCCATGGCCTTACATGGTCTTTCTTGACAAAGAACTCTTAAGTGTCAAGAAAGCAAATCTTGAGAGGGAATTTTAATAAAATGATGTAATGTACTGTAGATACCTATTTTCAGATTTTTAAAAAATGTAAGTCATGCACACACCAAACTAAAACAAGTCAAAATATAGGCTAAAAAATGTAAGGCTTCAGTAACATACTTGCAAACTAACTTTATTCAACTTTACAAAATACTGGTTGAATACTAATAAACCTCATCTGCATTTTTATTGGCCACCTGTATCCTTTGAATAACTTCACCACTAATTCCCCTCAGGCTAAAATTTCTCACAGACAATCTACAGAGCTTTCAAGAGACAACGGATTTTGCAAAATGCAAAATAGATGAAACAGAGTGGAGTTTAAGTTCATTGAGTAGAAAAACAAGCCCTCCTAAATATGTTGTGCTTAACTACATCACAATGAAGGGAAATTGCTGTTTTGTGCCATAAATAATCAGATGTAAATTGGAGCAGTGAAAGTAACTGTGTGGAAATCAGAGAGGGATAGTTTTATTGGTTGTTTAGTTTTTCTGAAAAAAAGAAAAGCTTTGACTATTGGAAGCTTTACCTGGTATTGTAACACTGCAGTGATACAAAAAGAGAAAGGATGCATGCAGGAAGATCATGTTATATTTTAATGGAGTTAAAAATGGCAACAAGCTTTAAGACTTCAAGAACATTATCTCAATCTACAAGTACTACTGAATTCAGAGGGAGAGAAGAAAATAACAAGTGCAAGCAAAGATGGACACAGAGTGAATGAAAGCACGGCCTTCACTGACTGGAAATGCACCTTTCATTCTGCTTCAACTCTTCACCTCCACCCCCTAAATCGGCAAAGGAGTACACAATTTTAGTAGAAAGGGAAAGGCAGGGAAAAAAAACCTAAGGGCTGAATATGTTTTAGCTAATTCATACATGCGTAAGCATAAGCCTGTGTAACCAATTCGGATTGGGACAGTGGGGCCCCAGGAAGGGGGATTTAAGCTTTCCCTCTGTCTTGCTGCAAAATTGTACACTAACCCACATCAGGTTGGGATAGATGGGAGAAGAAGCAGTATCTCCACTGCTTCTGTCATTTTTGTTTTTCTTTTTAATTCTGTTCCATGGGGGGATGGAATTCTTGAATGGAAGTGGGAGAGACGTTTATATTGCCCCCCCCCCCCCGTGTATCCCGCTCTTGGTCTCAGTCTAAATCTGGGCAACTGACTCTAAGATCCTTATAAACTTCTTCCCCACTTCCATTCTGATGCTGATCTTTGAGCCACAGGACATCTCTGAAGAAATAATCTCTGCCTGGGAATGGTGGTTGGAGCAGCCAGATTTACTCCCTCAAGGAGCAAAGCTTCTTCACCTATGTGGACTGCAGTTGTTGTTGCACTGCACAAGAATTAGGGATCAAAGATATCCATGCACACCTGCCCCAGTTCTTATTTATTTTATGTAATACAGTTCTAATCCATCCAGTAACTAATGTTCCCTGGGTAGATTACAACTAGTTAAAAAACTAAAGTGCCATTTTTAAAAAGTTAAAGAAATAAAATATAATGCAAATATGTAAAATAATAAAATGCACATGCAACTTGTAACTCAAAACAACAAACAGCACAGGAATTGATAAAACAGCCATAATAACCTAGAACTAGGTCTCCAAAGTGGCTGGGAGAAAAGAAAAGTCTTTGCTTGGTGCTGAAAAGGTAACACAGTTGCCAGGTGAACATCCTTGGTGTCAATACTGAGACTGCCTTCTCCCTTACAGCCACCTGCCTAGTTTCCTTTGGCAGGGGCTTGGGGATGAGGGCCTCTGAAAATGACCTAAGAGCCTGACCAGGTATGTATGGGAGGAGACATGGCTTTAGATGCTCTAGTCCTAAACCATTCAGATCTTTTAAGATCAATATCAACCCTCTGAATGGGCTTTAAAATGAACTGGAAGCCACTGTAGTTGACAATCAAAAGCAGCCACTTTGCATAAAACTGTTAATCCATGCACAGGAACTGAACTTCTGAAAGCAAAGGCATGTAGTTCTTAAGGTACTCTAAATCCAGTCCTGTGCTGACAGAACGCACCTGAATGAGTACATACCTACTCAGAAATAAGTTGTATTGCATTCAGTGGGCTTAGACCCAGATAAATGGGCAAAGAATGATCACCTAAATGTTACATTCCACTCTTTGCTGATCTACCAAGTATTGTTAGTATCAAGCAACAACTAAGTGCAGTGAACCAAGTATGACCTCATATGGGAAACCTGCGAGGCTAATTTAAATCTAAAATTGTATATTGCTATGTCAAGTATCTAAACAAACATCTTGCAGTATTTTCAATGTATTTCATTCAAACATTTTTCTATTTTAATTTAAAGATAGTTTAACTTGATTAACACAATGGTTTAGTTTCTTATTTTTCTATATACATCATTGAGAAAATTCAGAGTACCCTACCTCACCTTGTCCAAATTCAAATGGCTTGCATTCAAATTGGAATTGTGTTATCCTCTCAAGACAGCTATTTACATGAAATCTCTTATAGTTTCTCTGTCGGTATAAAATGTAGATGCCACTGCGCATCAGGCCTGCGTTTGGCTCTTTGCACAGACAGTCCAAAACAGTTTTCCTGATCTGTTTCAACTTGAAATGTTGTCAATATATGGATTGTCTTGCTTTCTAATTCAGTGAAAAATCTAGTTTTCCATTAGTCTCTGCCTTTCTAATTTTCAATACAGCTTTACTAAATGTAATTATTAAAGGCAGATTCAAGAAAGCAATTACTGAGCTACTGGTTTGTATCTCTGAAGTCTTAATAAACAGCACAAAGTGGAAGTGCCAGGTATGGTTAAATTAAATATGATGATGATGATGATGATGATGATGATGTGAGTGATGGCAGATGCAATATGATACTTAATAGAACAGTTCAAAATATGGGTTTAGCTCTGCGATCCAAAGAGCCTCTTTAGGTGCTTCTCTGACCAGTTGAGTGTTCATTCTGTTCTGGAGATGTCTGCACTCTCGCTAAAACATCGGGCATGCAGCATGGAGGTGCTCCTACCACCATCATTTTCACTTAAGGCCTACATGACCTTAGTAGTCGGGAGCATCTTTTACCAGTTTAGATTGATATTCCTGCCTGCATTCCTGTCTAGTAACCTCCTGACTGGATTACAATTAGTTGTACATGGGACTATCGTTGAAGGTTCAGAAACTTCCGCTAGGTTTAAACAGCTGAAGACTTGCCAATATGATCATATGACAGAAATGCTTCTTTAGCTGAACTGGCTTCCAGTATGAACCCTATTCAAATAGTTGGCATTGACTTCTAAAGGCCTAAACAGCTAAAGAATCATTAATGCCTCCCATGCATATATCTGCTCGGGCCCTCGGGTACCTTTCTTGGGTCCCTCTGTCGAAGAAAACCCGTCCAAAAGAGGTTCACTTGGAACCTACATTATTATCTTTTCAGAGCCAAGCAAAGCTCGTTTATCTCTCTCACACATTTTAGAAACCTAACTTTAAAGCTTGATATCTGTTCTGATATATCTATGTGTGTGCTGTTCATTTTTTGCATTGTATTTTACATTTTCAATTGTTCATAATGCATTTAAGGTTTTTAATTGTTTGCAATCTTTCCATAGAACATTAATTATAGGATGGATTAAAAATCCTTTTCATTTTCCCATTATTTTAATGTTTAGTTGATTTTAATTGAGGTTTTAGTATATTAATGGCTGGATGCTGTGGGGCTATTCTATTCTATTTATTATTGTAAGCTATCCCAAGACGTTTTGTAGGGGATGGGATAGAAAAACTTTAAATAAATAACTTTTAGAACCAAATTTCACTTTTTCACTCATATAACTGCTTGCATTGTGGTAAAGGCTGCTTGTGAACTTCCTTCCTTTTTCAGCCCTACTGGATAACAGAGCTTTCTGCTTCTCGAAAAAAGGAGTGTATGTGTGGAAACTGTCATGCAAACTTTTTAATGTGTTTCCCTGTTTCAAACTGGCAATTGAGTTGCCAGTGGCAATGCAATTTATTCATAGGGGACTCAAAGAACTAGAAGATTAGAAAGACCTTCAGGGTTGTGCTTCCCAAAAGGTAGCAGCTTTAGAAAGGAAGGGTTCTTTCAAAAGTAGCTGGTGATATGGGGTGGGGGGA
Organism: Varanus komodoensis; assembly: GCF_004798865.1. Taxonomy (NCBI): domain Eukaryota; kingdom Metazoa; phylum Chordata; class Lepidosauria; order Squamata; family Varanidae; genus Varanus; species Varanus komodoensis. The sequence continues at coordinate 34,257,110 of NW_025336087.1, read as the reverse complement.
GTAGGGCTGTAAAAGGGTCTTGTTTTTGGGCTCCAACAGAAAGAAGGGACTGTCTCAAAATTCACATGTACACTGAGAAATTCAGATGAAAGTACTTTGGCAGCCAGAGAGTAAACCAGTTCAATGCTTCTTGTTATTAATACTCCCTTACCAGGGATGGTGCTACGTCGGACTCACAGTATAAATATGCACAACTTTGCAAATTATATTTACATTTGCTCTAAAATCCATCTGCTAGAGACATTCTGTATGTAAATAGGAATATATGGACAAGGGAGAGAAGGTTTTTGATTTCAGGAAAGAAAATCTCGGACAGAAAGGCTTGGGGAGCGGAAACAGCAGAAGTGAAGCACACGAGGCCAAAAGCCAGCTAATCCAGGGGTAGATGCAACAGAGATCAGGGTCATTGTACCTTTATTTCAGCAGGCACTCATGGATAACAAATTTGCAGGGCAGACAGGCAGAGATCTGGGGCTCTTTCCTTAGCTGACGACCCCCAGACAGTGATTCCCCTCTTCCCCTCCTTTCTTGAGCACTTTAAATAAGCTTTGTGAGGCAATTCATTGTACTGTGCTTTTATTTTTAATGATGCCATATTTTATTACTTGAGTTCACTCTGGAAACCTAAGAATGACAAATGGTAGAAATGGATGTTGATATACAGGGAACAATGTCCCAGGTTTTGGACTGGATGTCCTTGAAGATCTTTTGAGTTACTAGATGCAGTTAAGAGTGACTTTTCTGCATTATACTGCAAAGATGGCTACTGGATAGCTGGGCTTCAAAACTTCGTGAGAATAAATATTTCTTTCCTCTTTGTATCTGGCTTCTGGCGCCCCACAAAAAACTAAAAAGTCTCTATGGAAAAGGGCTTAGAAACCATGTAATTGAAAACAGAGTTTTATACTAGCTGTACCATACAGATGTGCATGTTATTCTAAATACTTTATTTTAAAATCCCCATGTCTAAAATTACTAATGAATGGTGGGACTAGAATTAATGATGGACTTCAAGTAGTGCTATCTTAAATATCTTTTCTGAGGATTAACAGTCAAATGTTTCAAATGGATCTTTTCTTTCTCCTTTATGTTCTCTATTTTCTGAACTCAACTTCTGCTTGCTGGTGAACTGAGCAGGGTTCTTAATTGGCTTTCTTCACAAAAGGCATGGAAGAGTAGGGAATTTTAATGCAAGCAATGGAAATTCTATTACATTTAAGCCAGGTGGGATATTATAGTTTCAGTTTCAATAAAGCAGTGGCAGACCATCGTGGATATTATTTTCCCCGAATCTGTAAAAAAATGTATTCTTTAGGGTGACCCCTCCCTTTTTTGCTGGCCCCAGAATTAGCAGAAATGGGATAATGGTTCATTGTCTCCCCATTTCTGAGTGTGGTGATTTGCATAAATGGGAACCTTCCCCCCACCCCCTGGGTCTTTACATGTGTGTAAAAAGAGCTTTGCAAAAGTGCATACTTGTAGAGTCTAGGTAGCCCTCTCTTGCATATTCCTCTCTTGTAAATATTCTTGTATTTTTCATCCTCTTCACACATCACTGCCTATCCAATCAGCTCTGCTGGGCTAAGTGAAGTAGTGTGTGGACAGGATGAAACTGACAGAGATATTTACAAGAGGAGAATATGCTGTACAGGATTGGATAACAGACTTCTGACATTTTAAAAATCCATTTTTTCAGAAATTGTAGCCATTAAAGCATAATCAGAAATCCATATATTGGATCAACATACTACTGATCAACACCAGTAAGGGGAAACAGAATGAAATCCACTCGGTAAAATCAGTCAAAGTTTCATCCCAGAATGGAATTCTTATATATTCCAATGGAAGATTAATTGTCTACAATATCCAATGCCTACATTTTACTTTGTCCTAAAACTGTTAAGTTCATGGAGGCAACAATACTGCCATGTATCACATTGTTTCAAAGAAACAGCATCTTTGCCATTAGCTTACTGTTTCTTAGAGGATTGTGACACAAGCCTTTGAAGCTTGTATACTTTTTATTCAGCTGACCAAATGAGCATTTAGAAAAGGAGGTACACTAGGAGATATTAGGAGACAGAGTACCCAGAGGAGGGCCTTCTCTGCGGTGGCGCCCTGTCTATAGAATGCGCTCCCCAAGGAGGTCTGCCTGGTGCCGTCATTATATGTTCTTCGGCGCCAGGTTAAGACCTTTTTATTTAATCAATATTTTAATAAGTTTTAATATTGAATTTTATCATCCTATTTTAATTGCACCCAGAGTGGGTCATTAATTTATTTATGTTATGTTAGATATTTGTATTTTATTTGTGTAAGCCGTCCTGAGGCTCTTGCAAAGGACGGCATACAAATATCCTAAATAAACAAACAAACAATACTAAAGACCTTTATAAAATTGCAACTTTTAAAGTTTGTCAAATTCCCATTTGTTAATTTATTTATTTAAAAAATTTCTACCCCGTCCTTCCCAATAAAATGTCTCAGGATGGCTTACAATAATTAAAAGCAGTGATAATAATAAAATTACAATAAATAATGATAATATAATAATTAAAACAATAAATAACTAAAGAAAGAAAATGTGACTGGATCTTTAAAACATCTAAAATCCTTAATTCTTAAAATGATGGTTGAAATAAAGGTTTTTGCCTGGCACCGAAAAGAGTATAAAGACAGCGCCAGGTAAATATGCTCTGAGGAGCGTATTCCACAATCTGGGCTCCACCACAGAGAAGACCCTCCTCCAGGTAGACACCCTCTTTACCTCTCTTCAGGGAGGGTTCCCGGAATAAGGCCTCTCCTGCCGATCCTAAGGGACATGAGGGCATATAGGGAAGGAGAATTCCTTCAGGTATCCTGGTCCTAAGCCAGTTAGGGCTTTATAGGTTAGTACCAGCACCTTGAATTGGGCCCGGACTTCAACTGGAAGCCAGTGTAGCTGACAAAGGACTGGTGTTATATAAGAATAATGACTGCCCCCCATCAGCAATCTAGCATCTCTGTATTGTACCAATTGAAGTATCCGGACCATACTAAGCCTCCTTAGAGAATGGAATACAACATGTATTCAGTACAAGGTTACACTTGATCCATCCATGGTCAGGTACCAGCATTTGCAAGAAGTGCTTTCTACTTAACATTGCATTATATAGCAACTGTACTTTCTTTCTTCCCTTTCTCAGAAATCAGCCTGTTCTCCATCATCCAGTCAGCTTCTAGTTCATTAAGATTATTTTAATAGGCTGTATCTGGACCTGCTTTTGAAAACTATTTGAAAACTTTAATTGGTAGAAATGCAGCTGCCAAAGTTTTGACTGGATTCAGTCAATCAGATCGTATTATACTGATCTTGCATCTGCTTAACTTGTTGACAATTTATTTCCAGGCTTAAAGCATGATGTTGCTTTTGGCCTTTAAGGACCTGAAAAGTCTGAGATCAAAGCACCTGCAGAAAGACCTTCTCCCAAATTAATGCAGTCAACAACTGAGCCTAAACAATGATTTTGTTCATCTTTGGAGCTCCTGCTTTGGATCTTTTGCCTTCAGAAATATGTCAAGTGGGGAAAATATGGTAGGTAAGAGACAATATGGCAGATGCAAGGCAACTATGTTCATCCTTCTGGACTTTTTCTAATTAGTCCTGAATATCTTGAATTATTCTGCTGCACACAGCTTCCTGCACTATCTATTGTGCCCTAGCCAAAAATCCACATGGATACCTTTCTGATGTAACATTTACTGTGTATAGCTCTATAGGAGGATCATTTCCAAGAAACAGATGGGGGAACAGTCAAAATATACATGGCATCAGCCATACAAAGGCTGTGACAGCAATAATGCACAAGTTCTGCAACAGCTTCCTAAGGACAGCCATCTGTCCATCTGCTGCTCATGACTAGCTGGGGGTTGTATTCCAGTAAGCCTTTGCAGGATAGTTTATGTTGCTACCTTCTTTAGATTTTTCAGAAAATATTGCTGGTTTGACAATGCTTTGGGATTGTTCTTATTTTGACTGTAGGCTGTCTTAAGGAAAGCTGGGGTATAAATATTAAAAATATGTAACGATTAAAACAAATTGAACAGCTTTTCTACAGCTATCCTATAATGGAATAGTAAAGAACAAGTGAACCTAAATCTCTTTCATGAGCACAATGAAAGTGCAAACATTTTGCCAAGTTGGATTATAGTCAGAGAAATATTACATACTCCCTGGTTTACAGCTGAAAACTGGGGCTGGGAGAAGAGAAACAAGCACAGATTTTTACTTCCTTTGCCATATTTTTCTCCACCTGGGAGGTTCATGACATAAACTGGATATAAAATATTATTTAAAATGTTTAAAAACTCCACTCATTCATTATATAGCAAGGTTAATTATTTAATAGCAGAATTCTGCAGTGCTTTGTAAAAGCATGACAGAATGGCCCAAGGGCACAGTGTATTGATCCATATGGTTAACTGTGCAGAAAATATTTTAAGTATTCATCTTACTTTTCTAAATATCAGCAAGCAAATGCATGCAGTACCCCAGCTCCAGGGTTTACAGTGACAGAAGGTACAAAATTAGAAGAAAAGTAAACACAAACATTTTACAAATTAAAGATATATTCTGTTTTACACAGATGTACATTCTTAGAAATCAAGATCTAGTACAGATGTAACATCTCCCAAGCCCTTCAGAGTCCTGTTCCTTTCTCTCCCTTTGCTGTTAATCAAGGTGTAGCTTTAAACCATACTAAACATGGCTAGCATTAGTGAAATGCAGGCATAATATTTTACCATGCTTAATGCTGAAAAGGGAAATGAAGGGACACTGTATGTGAGAGGAGACAGAAAACATGATAAGGGAACATTACATTGCAACAAGACTCATTTAAAACCAATCCCTTATTTTAAAAGGTAATTATTTGAATACCATACAGAGAACTTTACACCTCTTCTTTCCATACTAGGTTAAATGCACCAAGCCTGGCTACTGCACAATCACTGTTCTAACAGTGCTTGCAAAACACTAGCATAAAGCAAACCATAACAATTAAAAAAATAAATTGCACAATGATTATCAGAGGACTGTAAAGCTCATTTTATATGCTGACTCAGTTGAAATCTTAAGTCATAATCTATGAAATAACTCAGGTAAATTTATCACTAGATACCCCTAATGAAAATCTCCCCATTTAACCCTTCAAAATAATTACAAAGACATATCTGAATAATTTTAAAATATATATCTACTTTAAAGTTTTAAAGATTTCTTTAAAGGTTGGATTCTGGAAACCAGTACCTAACAGTTGCTCTTTACTTGTGTAATGGTAATTTGGTGGCATGTTCACAGACAATGGGAAAGAAGTTTTATGTGCAGCAAAACCAAATAATTTATACACAGCAGATGTCAGCTGTCATCTCTGTCAATTCCACTGATCTCCCCCCTCCTTCCTTCCCTCCTTAGTCTGGGTGAGCTGTCAAGTTTCCAGTTTCTGATGTGTATTTACATCACTCAATGATACCCGACAGTAGTGAAAGGCCACAGAAAACTGCTTATTGATCAGAGCAAAACTAGTTGATGGAACAGATGAGGTTGTATTACTGAATTGCAGCTACATTCAGGTGATGACATTTTGCTCCTCTGTATACAAGTGCTTAATGGAATACAACTTCATTATATCATGTCACTAGTACTTAAAACATTGCACAGGTTTCATGACTGCTTTGTCTATGTAGTGATGAGGACAATCTATTTGTACTGGTATCAATGTGTTAGTAACTGTATTTGCTCATCAATGCTTGCAAACTGCTAGCCAACGTGCCAGAATGAATATACCAGATAGAACTGAAGTCACAGTCTTGCCAAACTCCTAATTGAGCTGACCTTCTTTTGTTTCTTAAACAAGAGTTACAATTCAGCAGGCCAAAACCACCCAGGCTTACACTCGTTAGAAACTTTCCTACTCCTTAGCAAACATGCTGAAACAATTATAATGTCTAGAACCGGTCAGTTTGAAAGTGACTGAAATAGAGAAAATTGTCATACAATACAAAGTAGGAGTTAAAATGGACTGATAGGGTAGGAAAGAAGGCAGAATGGAAATGACTCCCCTTAAGGTAAGGATGGGGAAAGATGGAGATTAGAGGGACTTAGGGATCAGGTAATAGATTGTGTTGTCTTCTTAGGCAGTAACCAAACCCATAGCTCACTGGTGCAGAATGTCCAGAGCTGAGTCCCAGCTATCTGCAGAAAGGGTAGGAAAAACTCCTGCCTAAAAACCCTGGAGAGCCACTGCCAGTCTGTGTTGACAATACTGGGTTAGACAGATCAATGGATGTCCTGTATAAGGAAGCAAGGCAACAGCACCATTGTATTGCATAAATGGTTAGAGAAAATAATGTATCATAGCATGCTTTGTACAGATACATGCATTGCACATACATGCATGCAGACATGCACACTGCAGGACCTCTTGATTATAAATTATCCCCTGCTGTAGTATATAAATAATACAAATAAGTAAAATAAATACAACATAGCATAAAAAATCTATGTTGCAAAGAGCCTTCAGAGCTTGAAATGTATCAATACAATCTGCAGCATTTTAAAGATTAGATTAATTAAAACATTTTTCTTTAAAAGATATAAAGCATAACAGACATGTTGACCCTTAAGATGTCAAAAGACATTTGCTGCTCCAGAAGAAGTTCTTAGGTTCCTTGATCTGTCTTTACCATAAAGTTTTGAGTGCACTTGAGCTTCATATATTATATAGGAAACTTCCATTTTAGTGTGTGTGTGCGTGTGTGGCTGGATCCAAAAGTTCCATTCAGCACATGGACAAAGTCCTTCTCAAGGACCATCTCTTCTATGACTAGAAAAGACATGTGTTTGTGGAAGAGAATGTTTGGTCCCAATCCACAGCATACATTGCATCATCTTAACAAGTAACAGCAAATTACTGTGTGTGGTGTAGAGCCAGTGTGGTGTAGCGGTTAAGAGCATGCGGCTGGGACTCAGACAATCTGGGTTCTAGTCCCCGCTCAGCCACGGAGCCAACTGAGTGACTTTGGGCCAGTCACAGACTCTCAGCCCAACCTACCTCACAGGGTTGTTGTTCTGGGGATAAGATGGAGGAGGAGATGTAAGCTGCTTTGAGCCCTTTGTAGGAAAAAGGCAGGATATAAATCAAAAAATAAACAAACTAAATAAAAAATAAAAATTGTATTTGTTTTTCGTGGCAAACAAGTGCTGGCTACAGACATGATTTAGACATTCCCCAGAAATTCTTTTTTTTTTTTTTCCAGTTTGAGACAAATCTTAGTCATGCACAGCTTAATGCATATTTCACTGGATGCATAGTTTTAATAAGCATGAACAATATTCTGCCACTTCTTTTCCTTTTACTAAACAAATGTTTATGAGAACCCTTTGGGCAGTATTCACTACTTTTGCTCTGCCTCCACTGAACTTGCAGATCGCTGTTTGTGCAACAGGGAATTAACAGCAGCCACCTCCACTTCTGACATAGGGTTCCCAGTGTACTTTCCTAGATAAACATATAAACACACACCCCCCCCCTCTCCATTCTTCTTATTCATGCACCCACTAGAAGGAAAAGGCAGTGAACTACCAGAGTGGAAGAAGGAGATGTTTCCCTCCATGGGAGGTTTTCTGGCATTCTGTGCTGTGTGGTGACAATAGGGAGCTGCTCTGCCAGTGCGTAGCTGGGGAAAACTTTCATCTCTGATTCGCAGCTGTTTGGTGACAACAGCTTTTCAGTGCGTGTGCGCCTCTGTCACTGTGCAGCCCTGAAAGGCTATTATCAATGATAAGTGAACAGATTGGAGATAACAGCTTTTCCCAATCTGGAAAGAGGGGGAAGGCCCTGTGTAAGGACTGGCAGGCCAGTTGAGGAATCCTTCTGGGCTCTATCTAGCTTGAGGTAATATATTTCATGCCTGATCTATATGAATGTCAAAGTTGCTAAGTTATAAATTCACAAAAGGGGTAAGGATTCTTGCTTTCTATATACATACTGACTATAGGCGAAAAGCCTTCCTATTTTTCCATTAAATCAAACCTTATTTGTAGTGTAAAAATGCCGATGACATTTATCACAAAATATTTCAAGATAACAAGTCTGGGAAAGAAAATGTTTATAACAAAACAGCACTTCTCAACATGAATTGTGACGAGCTTTTAAAATTCCAACCCTCTCCCACTTCCTCTTCACCACATGTAGCAAGCACAATCCATATTCTGTTCACAAGTAATAGAGTGAGAATGTATATAGAAGTACACAAGACAACATATCATGAGTAATGTACCATGGTGGCTTGTTGTATCATATTTATTTGTATTTGCATGCCGCCCCTTAGCCTGGGGGTTCTCAGGGCTGCTGACTTAAAACAGAAGCAACAACTTAACTGTAATGAAACGATAACATCTAAAACAGCAAAATCAACTAATATATGGTGTGAAACAATGTGAACAACAATATGAACAACAATAAAACCAACAGTGAAAGGCAAATATGATCATAATTCTAAAAACAGGTACTAAATTGAAAATGTCTTTACTTGGCAACGAAAACAGAATAATGAGGGTACCAGTCACCCCTCCATAGGAAGAGAGTTCCAAAGATGAGGTGCGATAACAGAAAAGGCTCTTTTCATGGCAATTCTACCCTCACTTAATGGGGCGGGGAGTCACAAAAGAGGCTTCCACTGAAGATCTAAGTGGTCTGGTAGATATCCCAGTCTCAAGCCCTTTAGGGTTTGTATGTTAGCACAAGCACTTTCAACTGGGCCTCGGCAATAACAGGCAGCCAGTGCAGTTGGTGGAGGATTGGCATGATATGCTCTCTAGGGCTGGTCCTTGTTAATAACTGCATTGCTCCTTTTTGGATTAACTAAAGAGCCCATACCATCTTCTACTGCATTACAGTAATCCAGGCAAGAGGTTATCAGCACATGGATAACTGTGGTGATGCTCCACTCGTCCAAGTAGGAACATGCCTGGAAAATCAGACTAAGCTGATAGAAGGTGCTCCTGGCCACTGAAGCCACCTGCAGAACATGTGATAGCTCAGGGTCCAGAAGCACCCTCAAGCTATGAACCTTCCCCTTTAGAGGGAGAATCCCATCTGGGATAGGTTGAAAACTTCCCAATTGGGTGGATGGACTGCCCACCAGCAGTACCTCCATCTTGCCTGGATTCAGTTTCAGCTTATTGGCCCTCAGACAGCCCAGTACTGAGCCAAGTTCAGAACAGTCACTGCTTCACCTGAATTGGATGAAAATGAGAGGTAGAGTTGGGTGTCATAGTCATACTGGTGACACTTCATCCCAAACCTTTGTATGTCCTCTCCCAGTGGTTTCATGCAGATGTTATAAACCATAAGGGACAGAATAGAGCCCTGTGGGACTCCATGACACAGATGCCATGGCACACAGTGACAGTTAGCCAGCGCTACCAACTGGAGATGGTCAGCCACGAAGGAGTGGAGCCTCTGCAAAACAGTGCCACCAACTCCCAACCTAGCCAACCTCTCCAGTAGGTTGCCATAGTTGATGGTACTGAAAGCCACTGAGAAGTCCAGGAGAATCAACAGGGTCATGCTCCCCATGTCTCTCTCCTGGCAAAGGCATATGAACCTAGCCCACTTCCTGACAAGCTCATGTTGCTCTTCCCAGTCCTGTCCTTGCTGCTGCCAGTGATAGCTCCACCTTCTATGCCCAAGTGGTAGTTTGGAGTGACTATGGTCTGGCACCCTTTAAAAATATTGTTATCTGAATTTCTTTCTCCCTTTTCCAGAGCTTAACTTGCCCCTTCCCCAGCATCTTGTTCAGTCAGTCATTCATCTGGCCCACAAAACTGCACAACTTTGTTCCTCCTCCACTTCCTCCTCACTGACAGTCTTTTGCAAATACATGTGCAGCCATCTTGCCTCGTCAATAGCTTTGTAAATTTCAGCTGCTAAATGGAAGTGGCCAAAGTAACAGATTGACAAATCAAGACTAATTTCTGCACTAAAGACTAATTTCTGTACAGTTGCTGGAGACTCAGACAAGAAAGAGTACAAGGCCCCAGGAGCTAACAATTCAATGCTTAAAATCCAGGTAATTACATTGTTGGGACATGCAACTGTTTGAGAGAACAACAACACTCAAATGCAGGCTGTTGTTGGGTTATTCATTAGATTTTTATCCCACTTTTTCTTACAATGAATTCAAAGCATGTTCAAGGTAGGAATGTTACCTCTTTCACAGAGATACTGTTTCATTTTCAGTAGTAAAACATGGTATTAAACCAATACAAGTGATAAGCAGTAGATTCAGGGCAGACAAGAATGTCAGGCAGTACATAATTCTAGGATTCATACCCACAAAAGGTAGCTCATGATCGTTTGTATGGCTTTCCATTAAGACTAACCACTGGCAGAGTTATCCTCAGTGACTTTATTTCTGCCTGTCTGCCTGGCCTAACTTTCATCCAGCAGCATCTAGGCACTCCTCAAAGAAGTGAATAAATATTTTTATTTAATATTTTATTTATTACATTTATATCCTGTTTTTTTTTCTTATGAAGAACTCAAGGTGGCTTACATAATTCTGCTTTCCTCCTTTCAATCTTATCCCCACAACAACCACCCTGTGAGGTAGGTTAGGCTGAGAGTCTGTGACTGGCCCAAAGTCACCCAGTTGGCTCCATGGCTGAACGGAGACTAGAACCCTGAGTACCAGCCTTGTGCTCTTAACCACTTGCTGCTGCCCCCCAACAAGCCATACTGCCTGTGTTTGGGCAACATGGCAAGTTATGTCAGTGATGGATATTAAGGAAACACAGGCAACACGCATAATGTGCTCACACAGACCAGCCAATTGCTTTTTCTCTAGTATCCTGAAGTTTCCACCCTTTCCTTCCATGTAGTTTAGCCTAAACTTTTCAACTTTTAAGGTTCAGGCAGATCGTAAGAGCTAAAACAGATTCTGTATTTTTCTTTCCTGCAATCCTTTCCAAGCCTGTGTATTGTAAAATAAGTCTGTGTAAACACACACTTAAAGCTGCTTAATATGGGTACCATTAAAATGTTGACACTGGCCAATTCTTATCTATCCATTATATCTCAAGATATAACAACTATTATTAAGAGCTGTTATTTCCTGTTATTTTGAATTACTTATAACTTTGCCAGACTTCATCTATTGAGAATTTCCATACTCGGTCTTTGCCTCAGGCAGATTTCTCACCCCAGAATTCAATAAAAATAATTGTTTTTTTTTTAAAGATAAGGAGAAATTATGCCCATTTGACATTACTAAAGAGAACCTGCAGAAACTTGCAGGGCATTTAAAGAAAGGGATTTGAATTTGAATGATGGAATAAATACAGCAGTCATGTGCATATTTAGTAGCATTATCAAGTTTGGAAAAATATGTTAATATTACACTCTGCTGTGTGATCATTAAGGAATAGCTGCATCAGAGGAAAGGGAAAAATTGAACTAGTCTTGAATGGCTTCTCTCACACCAAAATTGTCTCAAACAGTGGCTATTTTATCTGGTCACTACAGGTTGTTTCCAACTTTAACTATTTCCCGGCAAAATGGATTGCTCCCCCCTCCCCCCAAAAAAACTCTACTCACCCATATCTCTAAATCTGTTTTAGAGGGTTGGGGGACATACATGTGTGCACTGAGGAGGGTCCATTGTGCATGCAGAAGTCTGCTTACATGGCTTTTGATGAAGTCCTATGAAACCATTTTTAAAAGTAGGCAGTTGAATTTGCTTGTTTCTTCTCGTTCCCCACTTCTTTTGCTATTACCATTTTTACACTGTAGGGTGTATGTTAAATTACACACCTGCAAATTATTTCATTATACTTCTGCATACTTACATACATTCCTTGCTTTTCTTCTCTACCAGTCTTTGGTTCTCTCAATGCAAGAGAATTTAAAGTAGTACTTGTGAAATTCGTTATTTAAATTTTTGCATGCACACAGAAGTATAATTTGTGCAAAAACAACAAAACTGACAATGGTTTCTTTCTGGCTGGTTCTAGATCAAACAGCCCATCTACCACTGCTTTTTTCACATGCTTATATTGGTAGCGTAGCAATGTTTTTGTACTACACACATCTCCAAATATAAATATGGCAAACAAACAAAAATGGAGGAGATAGACTCTTGCAAAAAGGCTTTTTGACTGGATCTGTCTATCTGAGGTCTCTTGTACCTGCTGAAAAGCTGTTCTAGAGAGTAAGGGTATGTGGGAACTGCAGCTGGAAAAGCTAAAAAGAGGAAATTGGTCTTCCTTGAGCAGAAGTATCTGCCAATCATAAAAGTGTTCTTTTGATCCTATGGCAAGGCATTTTCTTCCAAATTTTCCTCTTGCACCCAAGATACCATCCCATTGTTGTGCAAAAGCAGCTTTTAGTGGCTGCAAAAGAAAAGAGGGAAGAGGAAACTTCCCATCTGAGAGATTCCTACCGCTTGTATTTCTGAGAATCCAAGCCTATCTTTTCTTCAATTAATTTGTAATTCTTTCAAAATGTATGTATGTGTGTATGTATTTATTTATTTATTTAAACAACTTATATGCCGCCCCATCGCATGAGCCTAAAACAAGTGTTAGTAAAAGGTTGCCCACACGATTTGCTTGCATTTAAGGTCTTTTCTGAACAGTTTTGCCACAGGAGCAAGCAATACAATTACATATATTGTTGGTCTGGAAACACACCTCTAGAATACAATGCATGATTTGCAGGATACCCACACTACTGTATAAAGCTTCAAATGGGCAGAAGCTGACTCTTTGTGACAGGGATATGTGAACTCAGTAAATACCTGAGCCACTGCTGTAAGCATGCCTGTAGCACTATTGTTACATATTTCAAAACAGCACAGTAACTGGAACAAGGATTTCTTTACGTTTTTTCTTAAACTCACAGTAGTCAGAGTTTAAGTACACATTATGGTATACTTTCTAAATAGTGCATTTAAATTCCGTTCTTAAATTAATAAAACCATTGCTTTTCTAACTGGTGCATCAGTTTTCATAAAACCATAGAATCAGAGAACAGTAGAGCTGGAAGGGGCCATCAGGTCCAACTCCCTGCTGTTGCAGGACACCAATTTACACCATCCCACTCAGATGACTGTCCATTTTCACCTTGAATGTCTCTAGTGTGGGAGAGCCTATGACCTCTCTAGGCAACTGGTTCCACTGTTGTATTGCTCTGACAGTGAGGAAACTTTTCCTGCTATCTAGCCTGAATCTGGATTGTCCCAATTTGATTATTCCATGTCCTATACTCTGCTATGTGTGAGAAGAGATCTTGTCCTTGCTCTGAAGCACTTATAAAGTGGTATCATGTCCCTCATTAGTCTTCTCTTCTCAAGGCTGAACATGCTCAGTCTTTCCTCATAGGACTCAGTTTCCAAACCCTGGATCATTTTTGTTGCCCTCCTCTGGACTCTTTCTAATTTTTCTGCATCTTTCTTAAATCTTGGTGCCCCAGCTGGACACAGTATTCCAGATGGGGTCTGACTAGTGATGAGTATAGGGGAACTACTTGTGATTTGGAAGTAATACTTCTATTAATGCATCCCAAGATAGCATTTCCCCTTTCTGCAGTTGCATTGATTGGTGGCTCATATTTAGCCTGCTGTTCACACGATCTTTTTCAGTTCTGTTGAGCCACATACTCCACATCTTGTATCAATGCATTTGGTTTCTTTTTCCTAGGTAGAGTACTTGGTACTACTGAATCTCATTCTGTTGCATTCTGGAACAGCCCAGTGTTCAACTGTATCAAGATCACCCCAGATCTTCATTCAGTCTTACAGAGTGTTTGCTGTTGCACCCAGTTTTGTATCATCTGCAAATCGGATTATCATTCCTTGTACTTCCTCATCTAAATCATGAATAAATATGTTGACCAGCATTGGCCCTAGGACTGAACTCTGTGGCACTCCACTAATTACCTCCCTCCAGTTTGAGAAGGTGCCACTCTTGATGAGCACCCTTTGTGTCCGATTTAGCAGCCAATTTTGGATCCACCTAATAATTTTCTATCTAGTCCACTTTTTGCTAATTTGCTTATCAGAATGTAATGGGGTACTACATCAAAAGCTTTGCTAAAATCAAGGTATATTATATCCACAATGTTCCCGCTTTGTTTTGGTATTGTATATACAATTTTTGTATTGTATGTATAAGCAAGAATCACCTATTTGACACTACTCTCTTGCTGAAGGAATTCTGGGCCAGGGTTTAACATTTTGTTAGTGTAAAAAGTTACTTGGGACCAAGATACTGGACAGAACGCTTCCTTCCTTACTAACCAACTCGGTCACTGAGGTCATTTGAGGATATTCTGATGGTTTCACATGGTCCAATGGCCCAGTTGTAGTTTATCAGAAGCAGAGACTTTAGTATGATAGCCCATTTCTAGGGAACTGCCTGAATCAGGAAGGTCAAACAGACACCAGCGGTGTGCTGTTTTGGTACATACCCAAGATATTCCTGTTCTGGGAAGTCTTTCTTGCTGAGCAGCCATGGTGTTAATGTATCAGTATGTAAATATATTATTTTAATGTATTATTCTTTTATCTGTTTTAACTTTGTATCCCTACAACTCCAGAATCTGCTTAGGTACGAAGTACTATGCAAATTCAATAAAAGAAAATAAAGTTTGATTAGAGCTATTTTGTGTGCTACATTGAGTAAGGTTTTCATTGGTTTTGAACCAGGTTTCCTGTGACCAGAACTCTGCCCTCTGGACAGTCCTGATGAAGGAAGCAGGAGGTCAATTTTCAGTTATCCCACTTCTCCTTGAAGCTTCCTATGTTCCTCAAGAAAGTTGAAGGACCCTCCAGTGCAGATGTTGCAGTGGGCAGCAACAAGAAGAAACCCTCTCTCTACTTTTCTCAGTGAGATCCACTTGTATCCACCAACTCTCATTTACTTCTGCAAATGGAAAGCCCATTTATGGAAGAGAACTATTGATAGAACCACTGACTAGATGTGGTATTGCATTTTTCACTACAATCTACTCTTGGGCCTTATTTGCTTGATTACATTTTTAAGTGGCACCTGGTATTGCTTTAAATTGTCCATGCTGGAAATGAAGTAGAGGTTGATTTTCCCTGGTGATTTGGAGTGAAGACAGATGTATTATGAAAACAGAGCTCACAGCAAATTCTTATGTTATGAGGCAACTCTGGCTTTGCTAATTAAATAGCAGGCATCCCCACTGAACTAATATTAATACTAAGTATTTATCCATTCATTCGTTACCTTATTAATAAAAATTAACTCCTTTAAAATACAAAACTGTTTCAGAAATCCAGATGGGGTGATGCTTCTAAGATCATGGGTATAGTCAGCTAGTCCTTGCTGTGAACAGACTCTTCTGCGTGTCAGCTGCAGAATCATATTGTTCTAATAGTTCTTCCTGGATCTAAAACGAACAAGGCAGTGAGGGCAAATACAAGGCAATCTGTTCTAAAAATTGTCCTTTTCATCTGTTGACATGGCTGGGGAAGATTTTGGCAATATATTAGCCCAGTAATCCCCCACCCCATATTATAATTGTTCTACATGTAGTGGCACTCATTGCTGAGTTTTATTAAGCTGTGAACATGCTTAGACATCACTTCTATTGCCTCACCGTAACATACAGTCATATTAGGGTAACATTTTAAACTCTCAGACCTCTTCACAAGTTTTCTTACTGTGCACAGAAAGTAATCCTTAAACGTGAGTCATGCTAATCTGAATCTTCCCTATTGAACAATCCATCCATCTTTATTTTTGGAAGTATATTTCTGGATAGACAGGGGCAAGGGCTGCTGAGTGAATCAGATGGTCAGCCTTCTGACACAAAAGTCATGTTTTATTTAACTCAAAGTTTGTTGTCCAACCTAGGGTTTGTCTGTCAGATAATGTGCATCATACAAATTGGCTATGTCTCCAAAAAGGACATATACTCAGGATATCTACTGAGTTGAATGGGGCTTACTCCTAGGTAAGTGACTACAGAACTGTAGATTTAACTGTAGTAAAGAATGAGGCATCCTTTTACCTATAAAATGATGTAATATGTAGTACCTGCCCTAACTTTGCTGCATATATTGTATCAATATAGATTTTGCGTATAAGCATCATGGTGTAAAGATCTTCATACTTTTTTATTTTGAAGTAGGCTGTCAACGAGATTAATGCAACAGTGTCAAGAAAGAGGAAGATTTAAATTTTTCAACAGACAATAGCAAAAGAAGCGAGAAGACCCTAAGGGAAAAGTAAAGGGAAAAACTAGGTTTCAGCTAAACTACTGAGAATCCACAATAGATGCAGACGCCGAGCACCATGTCAAGAAGTACTGGTACGATACTGTAAGATACTTGTTAACTAATGTCAAAATCATTTGTAAAATGAGAACGTCTGGTTAGACATGCCAGAGTTACAATTGCATTCCTGTCAAAAATTTACCACTTGCCATTTGAAGGAAAACAAAATTAGGAAACAAAGCATGAAGAAAGCGATTACTGCATTGAAAATGAGTATTACCAAGACAAAACAAAACCTATCTATGGTTAAAAGCACCCTCAGAGCTGCACAAGGCCACAAGTTTTCCACTATATTCTCTGCATTTGTGCAAGGGAAAAAACAGTTTATCTTTTCATGGGTTGCAGAATGCTCAATTTTCACTACTGTTGTCTGCTATGATCTCAGACAGATATCTCTGTACACGTAATATACTTAAAATAACCCATCCAAATGTACATTTCTCTAAAAATGTTCATTTCAGAAAGCTAGTAATTATGAATGAAATCAGGCGTATAGATCAAATGCTACAAATGCCATAAGAGAAACAAAAGTAATACATTTCCAAGCATTTTTATTCCATTCACTTCAGAATAGTTTGCCCATACCTGCTTTTCTTTTCACAGAAAGAATTTGAGTGCATGTGGAAGAGCAACTTTTAAGGGTCTTCATTTGCAAACTTTGTTGGAACAAGTCTTTTAATTTTTAAACTTTATGTCAAATTCAATGAATGCAGTGACCCCTACTGTTGCACAAGCATTTCCAAGTAAAGCAATGACAACCCCCTCTGGAAACGGATTCATTATAGTGCAGGCTAGAGTACAGTCAATTTACATGCATGGGTTTTTTTAGGAAGAGAAAGCTAATTGAGCACTGAATGTACGATATTGCAAATATTTGCATTTATAATAATGAATGTAGCTTTTCCATTTGAATTATTGCATAATTTCATTAAGTATTTACAATGCCAGTATTGTAAATGAGTTCACATACTACGTATATTTAATTCCAATTTATATATATTAAATAAATAAATTTATATATATATTTAAGATCACCATTCAGATATCTGTGTGAGAAGATGTTAAGCACATTCATAAATGTCCCTTTGCTAAAGGGCACAATGCATGGAAAACTTATGTGGAGCTGAGAGAACTACAGCACTGGACAAATTATATTTCTTTTTTTAAAACGTTACCTTTGTTTTTAGCTGCTTTAGGAATGAATCATGGAAAAAGTTGTAATACATAAAACTGTTAGAAAGCTTCTTTACCACAAGGAAGCACAAAACCAAGAATTTCTTCTACCTAGAATACACAATCTGTCGGAGCAACTATTCTACTCTGAAACACATGAATTGTGTAACACTATCCATAGGGGCAGCCATTTTACTCTACTTCATGAAAATTAATGAAGAATCTTGTACTTTAAGGACTGGCATGCTTATTATTTATTTAAAGATTTTTAGCCTGTTTCTCATCCAGAAAACACTCCTGAAATAGCTTATATGCGGCAGGTGTTTTGTTTTCAAATAAAATCTGAAGACTTACAAAAAAGATACAACACACAAGAAGAAGGGATGGGGAAGGAAGAGGAGCAATATGGTTTTCATGAACTGGGGTTCATTTCACCAGTTTCATGAAGTGTTATTCTGAACTGGCAAGTGTACATTGGGTGGGAATGAAGGAACATTTGAAACACTAAGCACATGTTGGAGTATTCTTTTTTTCTTTATTATAATTATATATCACTTCTTTCTTCAGGAAACTCAAGGAATCTTACATAATCCTTCTCCTCTTAATTTTATCCTCGTAACAACCCTGTGAGATAGGGTAGTCTGAGAGTCAGTGACTGGCCTAAAATCATACAGTACAATTCTAGTATAAGGAATGTACTAAGCAATACTGAAAACAGCACCTAAGCACATGCTGAGAAGTGGAATTTTCCAAATCTCCTTGGAATGCATTAAAACCTGGTATATATGTTCATGTGTTCATGCCTTTCTTCATATCAGTTGTTACTAAATTCTCACAGAAATCAGATAGGCCAACATGACTTAAGGTGAGTAGGAGGTGCATTTAGGATCTTAACAAGAGAGGAGTTCAGAGTTAACCAAGATTTATTATACACCACTGAGCTGACTTTCCCGGATGAATTCTTGTTGAAAAAACAAGAATAAACTAAACAGAAAAAGTAATGTAATACCTTTCTGACTTTGCAGTTGGTTCTAATAAAAGAGTGAAAAAACTTGCATGTTTAAAACTTGTCTTGGGGAGCAGGGAGGAAGAAAGAGAACAGAGAATTAGATGTGGCTGGTTATTTGGGTTTCATGATTATAGAGGTACAAATTTCAAATATAGAGGTACAAAGCCTCTAGTGGCTCAAGACCTGAATTCCATTCTGAAGAAGCTCTCAGGGGCCTCATTCTGGCAATATCCTCCTGGGGAGACTGAGTTGGAAGTTAGGGGCACTGCACTGTAGTGGTTCTGCTCCTACTTGAGGGGCCATTTCCAGAAGGTGCTGCTTGGGGAATACTGTTCAGCCCCATGGATTTTCCAGCATAGACTTCCTCAGTGGTCTGTTCTGTCCCTCATGTTATTAAATATTTACATGAAACCACTGAGTGGAATCATCCAGAGTTTTGGAGTGCATTGCCATCAGTACACTGATGACACACCACTTTATTTCTCCTTTTCCTCATCAGCAGGTGAGGCTGTGAATGTGCTACACTTGTACCTGGCTGCGACAATGGACTGGGTGAGGGCCAACAAACTGAAGCTCAGTCCAGACAAGACTGAAATGCTGTTGCTGGGCGGTTTCCTTGACTGGATGGTGGGTTCAACCTGTTCTAGATGGGGTTGCCTTCCCCTTGAAGGAGCAGATTTGTAGCTTGGGAGTGTTCCCTGATCCATCTTCATCACTTGAGGCTCAGGTGGCTTCAGTGACTCTTGAGTGCCTTCTACCAGCCTCAGCTGGTTGCCCAACTATGCCTCTACCAGGACAGAGATAGCCTGGCTTTAGTAAGCCATGCTCTGGCAATCTCTAAATTAGAAAACTGCAACACACTCTATGTGGGTCTGCCCTTGAAGATGGTTCAGAAGCTGAAGCTGGTGCAGCATGCAGCAGGCAAATTAATAACTGGGACCTTTAGGTCTGAACCTGTAACACTGGTTCTGGGCTTCCTGCTTTGGCTGCCTGCATGCTTCCAGGTCCAACTGAAGGGGATGATTTTTAACTTACAAAGCCCTACATGACTTAGGACTGCTGGAGCACATCTACCAACTGCAATCTACCTGGATGTTAAGCTCAATCTCTAGGGCCTTCCCTCAAGTGCCAACCTCATTGGAGGCTCAGAGGGTGGCAACGGGGGAGAGGGCTTTTCTGTGGTCTCCCTCTTTGGAACAACCTCCCTGGCACTAAACTTGCCATCTTTTGGCACCAGGACAAGACAGCCCTTTATGTGGAGGCCTTTAAAGATGTTGGTTATCCAGGTAATTCTTTTTCTTTGCAGGGTCTTTTTTTTACCGTCAGTATAAAGCTATTTTAAATTAATTTTAGCACTGTTGTTCTTATGGCATTAGTACTGTATTTTACTGTTTTGTTTTATACATTGTTGTAAACCTCCCAGATAGCTCTGGCTATGGTGTGGTACAGAATAAAATATGGGCATTTCAAACTTTTAAAAAGGAGGAAAATTGTTTAACAACCAGGAAACACCAAACCATCAACGGTCTGGGAAACTGGACCATGTCCACAGGATTGAGAGGGTCGGGAAGTCTAGACTGGGATGCCTAGAAGGCTGGATGTGACTCTCCTTTCTGAAATTCTGCACCTGAGCACTATTACTTTGAGCTGAATACAGTGTTCAGCAACTTGTGTTGTGTGCAGCAGACCTGATTAATCCCACCTAATGTTTACTTGGCTTTGGGTCAGCCACATCCTCCTTTCCTTTTCTGTGCTTAACATTCAGCCTAAAAAAGAGTTCTGCTGAATTTAGAAGCTCAATACTTCAAATGTACTTTAGTTCCCAATAAAGACAGCATTCAATTGGTTTTGTAGTTGGCCTGAAAACTGTTTTTTTAGGTATTTGGGATGGATCCAGAGATGCCCTTGAACAAATGGAAAGGTTACTGCAAGTCACAAAAAGCACTCTGACTTAGGGAAGGTTCCAGAGGACGAAGATTCCCCTGTGTAGATCCCAGTGCCATATTCCCTACAGTTCTTGAGTCCCCCACAGGAGCGCTCTCCAGTTTCAGGATCCCCTCATATTGCTGAGCAATTCCTATGCGCAGAGCAGTATGTTCAGGAGGCAGGTTGAGTTGGGAGCTGAATTGTCACCATAACTTCATCATAATTCAGTATACTGAAGACAGTTCAAAATAAGCTGCTGCCTGAAGCACAGGACAGAATTGTGACCCCCCTCCCATCCAATGGAAAGAAGCTTGCTAGCAACCGATAGCATCATCCACCACCCTGAAGCACAGAGACCACCTTAGGGGGCACAGAGCAGGCCAAAAGGCAAGAATCCTGTCTGCGACATGCTGCCACTCTTTTCTTCCCTTTAACATAAGTCATTTGAGGCAACTGCTGCAGTCTGTCAAATGTTAAGGCCAACCCTGAGTATATTCTCCAAGTTTAACATGCAGACTTTGACCATGCCTCAAATAATAGTTAAAAACTCTCTTCACACAGGAAAATTTTAGACTTGAATGTATGTATGCATGTATATGTGTGTGAAGGGGAAACGAACTGACAAGGGCGCAAACTAGCTGCAGGGATGCTCCAAGTTATGCTCCTGTCAGATATCCTCTAAGGAAAAGTCAAAAGAAACGGTCTGTGTCTGAACACTTCTTGCATGAAATCCATAGAGATAAAATGATGACTATTAAAATAAACTTTTAAAAATCTCTACAGTGAAACATCAATGTGTTGACATCTTATACTGATATAAAACAATTAACTTGTTTTCCAAAAGCTCGTATCTCTAGAGAAGACCTTGCTAATCAACAGTAGCACAAAATTACAAGAATCTTTATGTTCTGGCAGCTTTTAGTTACAAAATTCCAAATGTTTCTTGGATGAAATCACTAACATTTACACCTTTATGGTAATCAATTAGTGTCAGAAGACATCTAGAGAGCTATGCTGCAGGCTCTAATAGCACAGAAGTAATCAATTAAGGGAGTGAGTTCAAAAAATGATGTAAAGATCAGAGTTGTCAACGGCAAAATAATCTCATCTTATGATGTCAAAAGCAGAATAGAATATGCCACTTATTTTCTAATGCAGCTGAATTAGTTCTTTAAGACAACTAACCACAAATTTTCTTGCACAATGTCCTAACATTCTATTTCTCAACTATTACATGATTGATTTTATGTTCTCTTAGGATTTCAGCCTTTTTCATGCAGTGCAGGACCAGAAGTTGCATAAAATCACAGTGGTGCACAATTTTTGTTAGAACAATAAGAACAACTGAGCTATTAAAGTATACATGTGTGTGCGCACACGCACACACACAGGTATGCTTGTGGTGCCAGTGTGGTGTAGAACTAACACTGGTGCACTGGAACTCAAGAGAATGCAGGTTGTAGTCCTCACTTGGCTATGAAGCTTACTGGATGTTCTTTGGATGGAAAGCATAGAGGATTATGTAAGTCAACTTGGGTTCCTTGCTGGACAAAAGTGACCCCATAAATATTTTACACACACACACAATAATAGTGATAATACAATCCAATACACTTCTACCTAGAATTAACTCCCACTTAGTTGAATAAAACTTATTGCTAAGTACATATAGTATTTTACCCTAAAATATTGTTCAGACTTCAACATATGAGGCATCACCACCAGAAAAAGTATGAAATCTAGGATCAACCTCATTTGATTTGATATAGTTTTACTCTTTGGGAAACATAAGGACTCACTGATTTATACTCACATTTTAATGGAAGAGGGCAAAACTATTTCGAAGAAATATCTTGTATTTTAGAAATAGGAATAATGATCAAGCAAGTTTTGAAGTTTCCATAGAAACTTGTCATAGCCGTCTCAGCAGTAATTTTAAAAATGCCACATGAGACAAACTCATTTCCTTTGCAATCTGTTTCATTTGGGGCTCAGCACATGAGTTTCTCTACCATGTTACACACTACAGAAAGAGGCACGAAGCAATGCAGGCTATAATGCATTCTTTACTCCCACAGAGTAAACCATCAGAATCTATTAAAATTACCTTAAACTGATAGCACCAGAGACATGACAAATCACAGGCCAAGAGTCAGATACCAAGGAATTGGTGTATCAGGGCTTTGGGGCCAGGCCGATTTGCAAGCAAATGATATTGTGTAGAGCTGGCATGCTCAGTGCATGACAAACTGATGCAATTTCAGCACTGTCGGCAAAGCTGGGTGAGATTTCTCTGATGCTGGCCATGCTTAGCTTAGAGAATTGTGCAGAGTTCCCAGATTTGAATCACTTGGGGCCGGAAAGGGCGTCACTTGACAAGTCACAAATAATTACACTACACTCTTTCCATTGTACTCTATTATTTTGCCCCTCTTATCTCTAGATTTTGAGCACTTGAGAACAAGCAAGGTCGCCTTTTATTTTGACCAAAACACTGCAAAACATTGTTCTTTTCTGATATGATAAATAAAACAAGGCACTAACCATCTTTATCAAATCTATTTTCCACTTTTATAAGCAAAAGCAAGTTTCCTTGTTTGAGCTTGTGAGAGGAGTGAGGCTACAAACAGCCATGGAGGCAGGTTCATGAGTTCTTCACTTAAGAGGGTTATGTAGTTATCTAGTTAGCAGCAAAAAAGAGATTTTAGAAACAGGGCACTGAGTTCGTAGCCCCTAAGTGATAAAGTTATCTATAGATTATTTGAAAGAGCACTTTCCCCTTTCAGATGAGTGAGTTTTGACAATTTAGTCTACAAGGTGAAGGAAATAGGTTGATGCCTGCTTTTTATTGCCAGTTTCTTAAGAAATGAGTAATCTATTCAGTGGACATTATGAAACATACATTTCCTGAAATTAAATTTATTTAATTGTAGTAACATTTATTGTGTACATGTGTACAGATTATGAAAGTGACTTTTTTCAAAGACTAATAAAAGGGTGGGGGGGAACTTGTGGTTTTGAATCAATGCTTTTATTATTTTTATTTCTCATCTGTTGTATTTTCTCCAGAGTAGACTACAAAAGGAAAATGGAAATAAATTGTGGTAAAGTAAATGTATACCATGCTGAAATTAATAATACAACAAACATTAAAATAAAATTTAGGCTATTACCCCAGATCATATTCTTAGGAAAGCTAGAAAGAAGAAAAGCTTTTTCTCCTATAATTTCTCACAGGAAGTTGGTCAATTTAAATTGTTTTTTTTTTTTTTTACTTTATCATCCCTCTTTGGCCTTTAGCCAAATTGTATAAATGGTGTAATGTTCACATCAACAAAGCATTTCATTGCAAATCTTATATAAACTGTGTTCTCACTTTTATCCTATCTTGTTTCCTTGAAATTTTTTTGAAGCTTTGTTTAATTTGGTGCCACTTTGTGTACTAAGACTTATCTTACATGTGCCAAGTTTATTTGAAATGTGTTGGCTATGTACAAAGATTATTTTGCATACTTTTAAACCAAAATCAGTATTTTTGAAGACTGACTTTCTTATTAAATTCCAGTCTTTACTCAAAGGGAAAATGTTATTAATAGCCAAGAGTACCTACCACTGCAAAATACACACACACACACACACACATATTTGGGTCTCTTTAAAGATTGGCAGATATGTATACATTGGTATATATGTATACATAAGGGGGTGGTGACCAGGAGAAGCACCTTTTCAGTAATGGCACCCTGTTTGTGGAACACAGTCCTCAGAGAGGTATGTTTGGCATCATCTATGCTTTCTTTTCTGTGTCAAGTGAAAACTTTTTTTATTTTCCAGATATTTTGATAAGCACCAGTTTTAATACTGTATCTATAGATGGCTGCTGTGCTGTGCATTAATCCTGACTATAATATGTATGTTGTTGATGCTGCTATATTGGTTTTATTGTTTATTGTGCTATTTAAATTATGTTATTGGTTGATTATATGCTTTTTAAATTTCTAAACATCCCAGAGAGCCTTCAGGCTATGGGGCAGTATAGAAGTACAATAAATACATAAATAAATAATAATGATTATTTATTTCCTGTCCAGGGATCTGATGTATTTATTTCCTGCCCAGGGATCTTATGTATTCTCTCCATCGTGTCAGTTTAAATATAAGAGCAGTGTCAAAACACTGCAAGTTTAATCACAAATTAGTTTTAAGGTCAGTACATGCGGTGTTAAAAGGACTCTGGACTTGTGTTTCCCAAAAAGGAGCTCTCATGGCAAACCACTTTGAAAACTGAAAGTGTTGAAACCAGTTTTCATATGACTTCAGGCTCTGTTGTTCAAGGAAGATACATCTTTCTTTCCCCTAGCAGCAACTCGGCCAAGCCAAGAAGCTACCTATGACCCTATCCAGTCAACCTCACTATTCCATGTATAGGACCAGATAAGTAGGTGCAGTAAAAAAAATTCAGGAAAAGGCCCTTTCTGTTCAAACAAGTATCCTTCCCATCTCAATATATCTGTACAGATGTCACTGATGAAGCAAAGCTATTATTAAAGGGAAACTGACTTGCAGAAATTAAATGTAACCAGTTAAAGTCTGCCTTCAAATCATGAAGATTTAAGTTGCAACCCTAAATCTAAGCCTCTAAGCATGCACACAACTTTCTTTGATGTCAGTATGTCTACACAGAGACATGATTTTAACTCCAGGAGTTTTTTTTAAAAGCCACTTTAGAATTATTCTGTTTTACAAGTTTTTGTTCCCCAACACCAGCAGTAAAGGTCCATAAGAAAATAATTTTCACAAAGGAAATCCAGGCAACTTAAGCACACACAAAAGATCATTTAAATGCATACGATCATTTAAATGCATACGTCTTATCTGTTACAAAAGTAGTTAGGAAGTTAGTCTTGAATCTTGTGGAAATGAACCTGGGTACTTCAGCAATACAACTGACAGTTTAAGCATGCAATCTTATATATGTCTATTCAGGTAAGAATCCATTAAGGCTTATTCCTGGGTAATGGCATGTTGGATTGCAGCTTAAGTTGCTGTAGGTGAATTACAATTATTATTGTTTTAGATAAAAAGCTGCTATAGAACTTTGTGTTAGCAGTTAGATTAAAACAGGATGAAAACATTATTTTCCAGTGGAGAATAGTTCATACCAACTCTTTCAGATCACTAGTATGTTAACTTTTCTCCACCTCAACAGTTAAAGGTTTCCAACTGAATGATAGTTTACACAGATTTAATATACACTGTACCAAATATAAAACTAATTGCTATTCCTATTCTCCATTTTTGGGTAACGCTTTATTTTTGACAGGGCTAGAAGAATATCACATATACCAATCCTGACATCTGAAAATTTAGGTGTGGCCAACTCTCAGTTTTTCAAAATAGAATAATATTTCATATTATCTTTTGT
The DNA here is from genome assembly GCF_004798865.1 of Varanus komodoensis. Classification (NCBI taxonomy): domain Eukaryota; kingdom Metazoa; phylum Chordata; class Lepidosauria; order Squamata; family Varanidae; genus Varanus; species Varanus komodoensis. The sequence goes on along the minus strand of NW_025336087.1, from coordinate 34,231,230 downwards.
ATACTGAACTCCTGTTTCAGATACTCTTTTCCTCTTTAAAGACATCAAAACCAATATAGTAGATCACACAAAAACATGGTAAAGTCTTACCATGTACCTTGGCATGTGACAGTATGATTACAAGAGTAAAAATACAACTGCCCAGGTTGCATGGTCAAAGCAATCTATGGTAACTTGTTTTAATCCCAAAACATATTGAGGATTTCCCTAACTACCTGTTCAGGTCCATGGCCTGGAAGGTTATTCGAGGGATATTTCACTCTCAAACAAGTCATGCCATCCTTGTTTGGATAACTCAAACCTCAGTCAAGCAGTAATCAAGGAAATTGTTCCCAGCTTAGACTGCAAACCACCATGGTGTCTTTAATGGTTTCCAAACAAACCAGGATATGACAACCCATGCTAGCATATTTGGAAGCCATTAACAGTAGTTTCCATGTTCAGAGGTAATGAACATATTCGGTCATCTGCAGGTTCTAGTCTTGTTACCCTTGCTTACAAGATGAGAAGATTATTGTGTTGAATTTGGGAAACAGAAATCCCAATAGCAGCAGCTGTAAATATGATAACATCTGGTTCAAAAGTAAAGAATTTTCCACAGCAATGAGATCTTCCTGTAAAGTTATGAGGGAAATCAGTTTTCACAGGACCAAATCTCTGTTTTCTTTGTCTGTATATACAAACATACAATCATTTGTTTTAACTGCTTTTCAAGTGACAATCTCCTTTAGTTACTTACAAGTTAATTTTCACTTGAGAAAGAAAACTACTCATGCACAAATACCAGGTAATTGTATTTGTGAAGAAAGAGAAATAATATACTTTGTTATTTGTATCCAAACTTTGTGTGTGTGTGTGTGTGTGGGGGGGGGGGACTTTATGCCAAGAAATAAAGTTAAAACTGCTTGAAATATTCTCACAAAACAAGTAAAATGCCTTAGAATGGGGATGGTATTATTAACATTTAGAGAAATTGCTGTAAGTCATTCTAAACCTATGGGAATGAATGGGATCAAATCAAAGCAATAATCATTTTAGGTATGTTCTAAACATGTTACACGAACAGCTGACATGGAGATGATGCTACAAGTAAGAAAGGGCAGCAACAAAATGTTGTTAAAGATGTCTGAGTACTGCACAAAGCCATTGCAGCAAAGTAGTAGGATCCTCATACCTTGATCCTAAAGCACCATTTAGCAAGTTCCACAGACCCTAATGGAATGTATATCCCACAATGTTTGCTATACTTGATCCTATGAACTGTCCTTTCAGTGAAGCAGTTCACAGACTCAGGCTGAAAGAGGAAGAAGGCAAGTCAGCTGAAATGAATTTGATTACTTTTTATAAAAGCAATTCTCCTAATCAATACATAGTCACTGCTATCCTATTGATTGTTTCACCACATAATCAAGATTCTTAATTTGTGTTTATGTAAGAAATGATGAGAAGATGCTGGATTTCATTATTTTCCAGTCTGAAGACACTACACTGTATGAATACTTTTCTATACTGATTTAAAACTGAACAAGTTAAATTCATGGAGGTGAAAAGTTTCTTTTTTATATTTGAATGCTCATAGTAAATTATCAAAGGGAGACCCTTGACCTTAAAAACTCATACCATTTTATACTACGGCACTTTATTGACCAAAATCAAAGGATGTTAGAGTATCTATAGTGTTAACAATAAATGGAATGGGACATTAACAGGTATTTTGTTAGGCACTAATTAAGGAAAGGAAGGATACAAATAATGCACACAGAAGCAGTGTATTCAAGAAAGTATATAATGCAATGATACTGTAGGAATATCAAAAATTTTAGAACCACACTCCATCCCTATAATATGTATATTAATGACATAAATTCCAGCCTAAACCTGGAATTTGGCTGAAGTATTGACAAATGTCTCATATGCTAAGAAAATGTTAAGGGGCTGATCACATTCAATAATTTGATCATATGGTCACAAAAATAACTAAATTTAAAATCCATTACTCTAGTTTTTCTTTAATTGCTGTTTTGCAATTTTTAGTATTGCAAATTTTAATAGGTTTTCATGTCTTGAATCTTTTGCTGAGACTTTCGCAAAGGACAGCATTCAAATGTCTTAAATAAATAAATAAATAAATAAATAAATAAATAAATAAATAAATAAAATTAGGACACATAAATCTGCTGCCCTAGTCTCTCCATGCGCTTCTACAAAAGCAGCCTCATATAACTAATCCAGTTAGTTTGAGTAGAAAAGGAGTTTCACCCATCAGGTGATCTTTTAGTGATAGGCCAAATGCTTGCACAGAGGCAGTGCAAGATTACATGAGACCTTTTGTAAATTCTTTCCAAGGACAAAAGACCTGCTTAAAATGCAAAATACAAGATTGGTACTATTAAAATTGGGTTGTACCAAAATTCAGTAATATTCATAGTGGGTTGTATCTGGTACTGGTTCACTGAAATGAATGGGCCTAGATTTAGAATGATATTAGATACAGTGGGATTAAATGCAATGGGATTTAAGTTAGTCATGAATAACTGAAATAACATTAACTTCAATGGGTCCACTCTAAATGTAACTGCATGGCTACATCTAGTGTACTTGATACAATAACTGTTCAAGAATCGAAACATGTTTTAAATTAAGATATTTAAATGTAAGCAAGTAAAAATCCAAAGATGTTCAAATTTGCAAAGAATTTGGAACTGTATTATTTTTCTTGTATCTTATATACCCCCATCTACCTTTCCTAATAGCATCAGACTAGAAAAATTTTATGGCAGACTTCAACAGCCTGCTGAACTCATTGTGTAGCTTAACTAATATTTAAGAGTCTTGGAACAAGAAAAGAAATTGTGTGTGTGTGCCTGTACTTTAATCCACTCCATGACAGCACAGGAATATTAACCATGGAAAAGGTACAAGCCAATAGACCTCACCTGTATTTAAGGTAATTATGGTATCAAAGCAGGCAGGAATGGCTATCTTCACCTCATCTGAAAAAATTTAGGGTAGGGCAGAAAAGGAATATTGCAGCCTCTCCCTCCCATGCATACATAAACACATGTCACCATAAGATTAATCTTTAGATGATATGGAACTATATTTAATATAAACAATGCCTCTTTAATTATGCTATTTGCCTTATAAACTAAAACAAAAACTATCTGACATCCTGTCTCACTGCTATAATTTCATTAATACAAAAAAACAACTAAGGGTCAGCATTTTTAAAAATTTAATTAAGAACACTGTAAGCATGCCAGTCAAGAATTCCCTTTGTACTCCAGTCCTCTTAAATGCATGGCTCCTTGACCTGCAACACACGAATTCAACACTTTCTGGTCAATATAAATCAAATGCACACTAATTTATTCAACTGAATTCAAAGTATCTGAATCAACATTAGAAATCTAACTAGTCTTTGTTATTCTATTATTGGCAAACGAAGCATATTTAAATGATAGCAAGTGCTCATGGGTGTAATTTTGAAGTTAAATTGTTCCCCAAGGATATGTTCACAAAATGTCTACACTTAAAAGGTCACTCACTGCCAAATTATGAACAACTGTTGCATTTACAAGCAAAGGTTCAATAGTTTGGAGATCCAGTCATCAATTTAAAGTGGCAAGAAAAAGTTTAACTGTTGACTATTAATTGAGGAGAATTTCTCTATGAACCATCTTCAACAGCCTCAACAGTGTCATCATTAATTATTGTTTAAAAGGAAAGTATAAAGATGTTCCCACTGTCAAATTGGAAGACATAAAACTATGGGCACTATCCAACACTTCCACTTCACCTAGGCCGTTAACACAGCAATGGCATAAGCAACTGCTAGTGCGATGTCAATAGCATATGTTGCAGCAATGGGGTTTCTGGGGAAATGAGTCTTCTCTTTCAGAAATCATGCTACTGGTTTCCAATAGCTATAGAGAGAATGTTAGCGTCAGCAAGTTGGTGCTTAATTAAACAAGGGTTGACATCTTACAGTGTCCTAGAGGGAATGCTACTGATGTTGCACTAACATGAAGCACTACTTAACCAATGTAGGTAGTATTAGTAGAGAGAAGAAAATGGCATAAATCTGACATTGAATTATTCCCATTGCACTAGTTAATTTTGCAAGTGTTGGTTTATACTAACACAATGTCATTAATACTAGCATTGAGACAACTGAATATTACTACTGGAGGAAAGCTGAATCTAATCCATTGCACAAACCATATTGAAAATCTGGTTAAACTGGGGTGGCTAAAATGGAAGAAGCAATAACTATACACGAACAAACTGGCCCTTTAAAAATTGTTTCAATCGCCACCAAAGCCAGTGTGATGTAGTGGTTAAGAGTGTGGGACTGGAACTGAAGAGATCTGGGTTCTGGTGCCCAGTAAGCCATATAGCTAACTGGGTGACTCTGGGCCAGTCACAGCCCCTTAGCCCAACCTACTTCACAGGGTGGTTGTTGTGAGGACAAGATTGAGAGGAGATAGAGGAGAAATATGTAAGCTGCCTTGAGTTCCTTGAAAAGAGTGGGATATAAATATAATAAATAAAATCTGGGTAGAGGAAGTTATGTATGACAGAGAGTCAAATGGAAGATACTAGTTTCTGTACTTACTTGAACTGTGTACTTACATTTTGTAAAGCTATTTTCTTCTTAGAGAACTAGTTATCAGCCAAACCAATGATCCCCTTTCTCAATTCCTGCTCCTATTTAGGTCTAGTTCTAAGGAGACAGACCTGTGTTTGAAAATTTCCCTTTGAAAATTTGACAAATCACCCTGCACACACAAAATATGACAAATCACCCTGCACACAAAGAAACAGATGCCAGGGAGAATGGTTCCAGTCTAGCCTAGAGTTGTACGCAATGTTAGTCCCTCTTACAGTAAAGTCACTGAAATTTATCATGCAACCACCCTTTAAGTACTGTATACAGTTCTAGTTATCACACCTCAGAAAGGTTCCTGGGACAATTCCCCTATAAGGGAAAGTTGCAATGCCTGGGATTGTTCCACTCAGAGAAAAGGTAAGTACAGGGAGACATGATAGAGATATACAAAATTATGTGGAGTGCGAAGGAAGTTAATAGTTCATAATACTGGAGCCAGGAGTCAATCCATGAGGCTGACTGAAGGGAGCTTCAGGATAAATAAAAATACTTCTTCACATAGTTCATACCTCAGCTGTAAAATTCATGACAGGATGTTGTGAAGCCATAAACTTGGACAGCTTTAAAAGGGGTATTAGATAAATTAATAAATAATGACACTATCCACAGCTACTTGCCACTTTTCTGAATACTACCTCCCGTATTGAGGCAGTATGGATATGTACAGAAGTTGCTGTAAAATAGCAATGGAAGGATGTATTGCACTGTGTTTTGCTTGTGAATTCCCCACAAATAATAGGGGTTTACAGGTTGACCACTGTATGAAAAGAAGGCTAGGCAGATGCATCATCTGATTCTGTATGGCTCTCTTTTCATGTCCTTAATGAAACTGAAATCAAACTAACACCAATTGTAACCCTAGTTTACTTTCCCAGGCCATGTAGCTGCATTCAGTCATATGATCCCTCTGAGACAATGAAATCTGTGTCATTCTCTCTGATATACTGAGAAATGCAGAAGCAACTTTTGTGAAGTAGGACTTCCTTAGAAGCTGCCAGAGTGGAGCCAATCAACAAAACTCACTGATACTTCCTAAAGTTAAGAATCTGGCAATTAGGAATTGCTGTATCACAACAGGGTTCCAATCAACTAGCTCTACTTCAGGAAAACCACACACCCACAACAGAAACCCAAGCACTTCTCTTCAGCAGAAGCTAGATACTTATTCACACAAGATGAAGAGAGACTTCTGAAAAAGACCTGTGCACTTCCCAAACAGTGCCAACAAAGCTTGGGAACACACCTGAGAAGTCCCCAGACAGAATGCGAGGCATTCAACTCACAAGAGCATCTACTCAGGGACACTCTGTCCTTAAGGTTTTCTTTGAAAGGCATGTTCTCCAGGATGAACTCCACACTGCTCCTAAGGGCCAGAATTTCTGTAAACAAGAAGTGGCAAGCCAAGGGCTTTGGCCGATCGGGCACTCCTCCGCATACCCTGCGATGAGACGTGGCTTCCCTCCGACCTTCATACATATATCCAGCACACACAAATGGGTCGTCATCAGCTTCCTAAGTGGCCCGCTCGCTAGAGAGCTAACTTACTGTAATTTCGGCCAAATCAATTACTCCTCATCCTACGAGCTTATTACTGCTACTACTATCTCTCGCCCACTACCCCAGATAGACAAGTACCATTCCCCTCCAGAGCAGCACCACACAGCCCCTTCCTCTGGAGCGCACAGTGCAGGCGAGCAACGCCTTGTGCCCCCGAGCCGCGCCATCCTGTTCCCTAAGCGCGGAGGGTGGGCGGGAAGAGAGCTGATAGCGCCTTCTCCTGCCCGCCACTCACCGTATAGCCTCTCTCCAGCTCGCTCTCCTCATAGCGGAACGATGGAATGAAAACCTCCATGGCACGGTCGGTGCGCGAGCGCAGGTTCCGCTCACGAGCGCCACGACGAGCGGGGACGCGAGGGGAGGAAAGCGCGGGGGGGGGGGGGGGAGAGGGCCCTGCGTGCGCGCGCGGGCCGGCACTGGAGGGCAGCGGGGGCTCTACGGCTCCCGAGCAGCGCCAAGCCCGGCGGAAGGATCCATGGGCAAGTGCAATTCACGTGACAAGCGAGAACAGCCTTTTCCTATCTCTATGGGAACAACCGCTGGTTTCCATTTCTCACGTGATTCCTGGTGCAAGATGGCCTGGGAAAAGGGAGGGGTGTTGCGGAGAGGGCGGCGGCGGCGGCCGGCACCGCAAGCGGCCCGTGTTCCCTTCTGCCCCTGCAGCGATAATGAGCACGGGGGGCGCCGCCCCGACCCGGAGCGTCGTGCAGCGCCTCGCGCCGGTACGTTATCTCGGCGAGGAGGAGCGCCGCAAAAACTGGCTGCGAGCGGAGCCACGGGCAAACTATTCTAGAAGAAATTAAATGTAACCAGTTAAGGTCTGCCTTCAAATCATGAACATTTCTGGGGACCGGCTAAAAACGTGCAGTGATGGTACCTATTGCTTCTGGATAACTCGCTTTATTTTTAGGTTCAAGCTTACATGAGACTAGCACCTTCAAAATGTCACAAATCCACCAGGCCGACTTTTTTGCTCTTTAGGCTAGATGTTTAAACAATACGTTATGAAAACGGGTGAGGGGGAAAGGGGGGGGCAAGCTGTCCAGATGGAAAAGTCCAGATATTTGCAGGACATACGATGACGTGCAGCTGGTTCTATGCACATTTGGCGCCGGTAGATGAAGAAAAGTTTCGCTTCAACTTCCAGCTGCTGTAAACAGCAGGCTATGGAGCTTTTCTGTCCTCCCCATACCGCAAGGTTGTGTTGCTTAACGTCTAGCTTGACCGTTAAGTAGTTATTGAAGGACTCGAAAGAGTTCACTACCTTGAGATTTAGCTTGATCTTTGCATTGCCTTTTTGGTTTTGGAATTTTGCTCATAGGCCAAGATTATCTACAATTGGGTGTTCTAGAATAGAGCTTCGGGAGTCATCCTGTAGATTACTTCGGGAAGAATCCTATTGTTTGTCTAGACACATGGGATAGTTCAGAGTCCCAGCTCCAAGCTCAGAAATGAACTTCTGGCTGGGATGCCAACTACTAAGCATCCTCTGTCCTTGCAGCCTGGTATGTGGTTCTTTCTAGCAGCAAAACCAGAAAAGTGTCTTTGGACCTGGCATGGTTGGGGTCAATGGGTTGTCTCAAAAGGTTTGTAACAGAGTGAATTTTTTGTTTTGCTTTTTTTTTTAAAAAGGAGCAGCTATATACCAGTTACAGGGCAATTCATAGATAATAAGCCCCATTAGAAATGCCATGTTATTTGGTTCATTTAGCTATGAATGACTCCTCTAATGAATAGAATCTCAAGGTTTTTTTAAATATAGAAAAGGTTTTCCACTGACTGAAATCTCAACATTGCTATAGCAATTCCAAAAATATTGTAAAGTTTATGATTACAATATCAACAATATTGTGAAGTGCAACCATACAGTTTATTTTTTCCTAAATCAGTTTAACAAAGGTAAACTTGAGTTCCTCTAGAACTCAAAAATAGTGATTACTATTACTAAATTGATTTGGAGTTGAAACACTGACATAACAGTGCTATTGAGAATTCAGCACAAACCGTGGTTTCTACTTGGCACCATTCATCAACAAGAAAATGGTGCCTTTAAAAGCAAACATCTTGGTATAGATCATGGGTCCTCAAACTACAGCCCGGGGGCCAGATCTGGCCTGCCAGGCCCATTTGGGCCTGCGGCACGCCCGTGTGCACACCTGCCACCCACCTCGTCCTGCGCGCAGGGAGGCAGCAGTTTGCTCACTTGGAGAAAACAGTCTCCAAGCGAGCAAGCTGCTGCCTTGTGGACCGAGCCGCATGCCCACCCCCACCTTGCCTCCCCTCACCACCTGCGTGTGCGCCTGCACGCACCTTCCCCACACCAGCCCTCGCGCACTGCTGGCAACACCTTTCTGGCCCATGCCCAGCACTGGCACCTTTCACCTGGCCCCCTGGGTAAAAAGTTTGAGGACCCCTGGTATAGATTATCTTGACATAGTTTCACAAGCATTGCCAAAAATGCAGCCTAAATATCTTAGGAATATTTTATGCATTTTATATTCTATTAGGACTAAATTTTGAGGTAGCAAATAACTCTCTAGAGTACGCCAGCCTATATTTCCTGGTCAAAAGAATGTGCAAGTTTTCCAGGGGTTTTTACCCCCATTTTTAAACAAAATACTTAAGACATGGCAGAACAGGCCAAAGCAAAAGGAGTGTTAGTACCAGTGGCATTACATCTTTCTTCTTCTCCAATGTGGCTGCAATTACTTTGTTCCATTGAGCCACTTTAAAAAGAATCATCGGAACCACAGAAATCCTCCATATATGGGTCAGGGAGATGATCACCTTTCTTTCTTGGGTTAACTTGAAATTTAGGAAAGCATGGAAAATGGGAGTGGGTGGGTTCTGCAAACTCTCAGTTCTTGAAATCAAGAGTATTATTTTGTTAAAGGGGAGATCTTTTCACCACCCCCGTTTTGGTGCATCTATTTTTCTGGCTCCCTACCCACCTACCATTGACAACTGTACTCAAATGCAGTCTCATCTTGTCATTTCCATACTTCCATATATGCAAGTTACCAACTGCACTACTTCCCTTTGACAGCTGAAACTTCCAAGGACATTGATCTGGCAAGATAACATCTACTAGAAAGCCTTAAGTGCGCATTTGCGTGCCTTCAAGAAAATACCTGACACTTTAAAAAAATTAAACACTGCACAGTTTAACACTGCACAACAGTTCCATGATTCAGTGTTAATATTTCAGCATGTCTTTGATGTGGTCATATTCCTAAATACTTATATTCAAGTGCAGCAGTTTGACTTAGAGAATCCCATAATTTCTTTATTAAAGACTGAACCATGTTAACCAGCATGCATTATTTATTTATTTATTTATTCATTTATTTATTTATTTACTTAATCTGAGGCTTTTATATATCATCCAACTACTAGCATCTCAGGACGGGCTTACAGTAAAGGCAGCATAAAATGAAATGAAGCGCAGCATCCAAATAATTCCAATAAAATAAAACCCACCATTAAAACCTAGTCAAACATGAAAATAATGGGAAAATAAAAAGGTTTTAGCCTGGTACCAAATAGAATAGAATGTCGCCGTCAGGTAAACCTCTTTGAGGAGTGCATTCTATATGCCCAGGGCACCACCAGAGAGAAGCCCCTTCTCTGGGTAGCCACCCTCCTAATCTCCTTCAAGGAGGGCTCCCAAAGAAGGACCTCTGCCTCAGATCTTAAGGGGCAGGTGGGTATATAGGGAAGGAGACACTCCTTCAGATATCTAGGTCCTAAGCCATTTAGGGTTTTACAGGTCATCACCAGCACCTTAAATTGGGCCTGAACTTCAATTGACAGTCAGTGCAGATGGTAAAGGACTAGCGTTGTATGTTCTGAACCAACTGAAGTATCTGGACCATCTTCAAGGGCAGCCCCACTTAGCGCACATTACAATAGTTCAATCAGGAAGTTACCAAAGCGTGGGTCACCTTTGCTAGACACTGCTCATCCAGGTAAGGGCACAGTTGGTGGATCAGCCCAAGCTGAAGGAAAGCACTCCTCGCCACTGTTGCCACCTAGGACTCCAGTGACAGCTCTGGGTTGAGGAGCACTCCCAAACTGTGCACCCTCTCCTTTAGGGAGAGTGCAACCTGTTCCAGAACAGGGTTGAAATCATTTACCTGGAAGGCTGAACTGCCCACCAACAGGACCTCCATCTTGTCTGCATAAAGCCAAAATTTACTGACCCTCATCCAGCCTATTAGCCTGGCCTGGCACTGGTTAAGGACAGCTACTGCCTCCCCTGGACTAGACGTAAAAGAGAGGTGGAGCTGGGTGTTATCAGCATACTGATGACTCTGCAGCCCAAACCTCTGGATAACTTCTCCCAGCAGTTTCATGTTGATATTAAAAGGGCATGGGGGAGTAAAATGGAACCCTGCGGACTCCATGGCAAAGCTGCCATTGCACAGCCACAATCCCCCAGCACCACCTTCTGGAAACAGCCAGTCAAGTAAGAACTATGGAACCATTATGCATTACCAGGAAAACTGTGTAAAATTTGCCCAGCCCTAATCTATGTAACTTAGAATTACTGACTATAAACTGTGCTTAAAATGATAAAAATTAAGAACAAAGCGAATGATTAATGGTTCACAAGGTACATCCCTTTATTACTGTAATCACAAAATCTTGATTATGTACAGGAATGCGTATGTGAACATTAATAAATGCAATTTGTTTCATAAAGATCAAGTAGACAGAACATATTGTAAAGAACAAAAATAACTTCTGGCCTTGCGTCGCACATTTTAGTGCAAGTATTAAGACACAATAGTGTTCAATTCAGCAAGTATTGCAGAATGTCATGCCACAGTCCACTTCAAAGAGGGTCAGGACATGCAGCTGTTAATAAAATGCTGTAGTATATAAAAAGCCACATGTTAAATTCATAAAATATATAGTGGTTTATTTGGATGATTTTAAAGTGATTTCATTGTGGAACTGAGCTCAGCTGGGATGAACATCCACGGGGGTCTTCATATTTGAAAGTATCTTCTTTCTAGGCAATGGCTTTGGCTTCAGGTAGGAATGCTTCCCAGTACTTTATCAGCTTTAAGAAAGAAAGTACCAGCAATTTAATTAGATACAATAAAATTTCTCCTATCAAATATTTTTCCACATCTTTCAATAGCAGGAACATATTTAGAATTTACAGTACAAGAAATTTACAATACAAGGACAATTGTATTCCTTATTTACTATGCCATATCCATTTTTCTTCAGAAAAGCAAGTTCTTAAGGGCTATTGAATTAATAAACTTCAAAGTTCATTTAATATCTTATATGCTGTCCTTCAGTTTTAAAGACTCCCAATTTATGCACAACCTACATTGTTACCTAGGCATAGCTACTACTTTAATATTTACTAGCATAGATTAGGAAAATATACTTGAAGCATGCTTTGTTTTAGGTAAACAGTCATTTTTCAAAAATCCTAGAGAGAGAATATTTATGTTAAGTTATAGAGATGAATCAAGCACAATGATTTCTCTGCTTCTCTGAAGTAACTTACGCAGAACCCATTTTTGAAGTTCTTCGCGAGACTCCTGTTGAATAAATAGTTTTTAAATCAATCAAGCTAGCAGGACTGCTAGAGACAGAGCTAAAGAGAATCTGCTGAGCAGCAATAAAAGTGGATTGCTTTTGGGCAAAGACTTACACTGAGTGGGTTTACATGACACAGGAAGCAACAGGGATTTTGCTGGGCTGTCATTTTGTCCAAACCCTGGTGTAGTACTTCATCATGGTATATTTGTTTTTTATTCTATGGGTTGTTACAACAATAGCTTACTGAGTTGTCAGAAAACAGTCCATTGCCACTCTTTTCAAGTCAGCACCATACAGATGGTTCTATGCTATTCTTCTCATGTGCCAAGGTAAGAATTTTCTGGGTGGCAGCACCCCGCTGGGGCTGCTGACTGGGATGGATCCTTCTCTGCTACACCCCCATTCTTGCTGCTGCTTGACAGAGAATGGTTCCCAACCTGACTCCTGCTTCAGGGGCACTGGGTTGGGGAGGCCTCTTGGGCAATTGCTGCCTCTGTCTTTATTGCTTGCCAAGAAGGAATTGGGTGGACAGGTTGGAGATGCTTCTCTAGCAAATGGGAACGAGTGGGGAATTGGCTGAACAGCACTGCTGCCAAATGAGCAGCAACTCAGCTGATTCTCCCTCTCCAGGTTGCTCACACATGCAAGGAGCTTCCCTCTGCTACATGTGGAAAGGGAATCAATCAGTGCTGTCCATCTCATTTCCCCATTTTGCCCATGTGTGGATCAGGCATCTCCCTCCTGCTACTGTGGTCCCTCCTCTTCAGCAGGACATAAGGATGTCCAATCTGTTCCCTTGTTCTCTCTCTCTGTTATGCTTTAGGGCATGAGGTCTGTTTGTGCAATGGAGACTGTTTAATGGCTGCAGCAAACTAAACTCATCTTGCAATCATGGTTTTCAAAGAGAGCTATCAATCCTCTCAACAATGCTTCCTGGGATACTGCTTGGAAGACTGAAAGGGAAGGAGATGGTGAGGGAGAGGAGAGTTACCATGATGAACCTAGTGATCTGTTAGGCATATCTACACAAAAAATGTGAAGTTTGGAAATAATTTAAGATTACTTGTGACATGTGAATGCAACCAGTGCATTCACACATAGACACTATCCCAAGTTTAATTCAGACATTTAACATGTTTATTACATTCAGAATAAATTTCTCTATGACTTATATATACCTTAAATTAACCTTACCTGCTGTTGTGTTTGCACTAATGATTCCAAATATTTGATTATAACAGCTTTGAAGTCTCTCACACGTTCTTTCTATTAGGTAAGAAAAAAGGAATTGAAATTTTCACAACATGAACAAACTAGCCAAAATAATTTCTTATTAAGTGTGATTTTCTGAATTTTTAATTAAGAACTATATACATGCCTCAAATCTTCCTACTTCTTTACGTATTGTTTTGGAGATTTGCTCAAAATCCCTTTCTCCCTGTTGAACTTTTGTTTCCCACTAGAAGAGAAAAAACATGGAACACAGATTAAAAAGAAAGCAACCTAAAGCCCCCAATACTATAATATTGGTTCCTTTGTTTGCACTTCAGAAAGAAGTTAGTGACTAGATTTTTGAGCATGTATTTCCTATTTATATCCAGCAATAAGAGCAAGTATACAGGAGTGACCAGTGCTGGACTGTGAATTTAGAAGCCCTTCTGTTCAAAATGCTACCTTTGTTATGAACTCACAAGGAGACCTTGGGGAAGTTGGTGTCTCTCAGTCACACCTCACCCCAGGGATAATAATGCTAGTCTGCCTATAGGATTTAAGGATCACTGAAATGCATGAAGCATTGTGCTCAAAATGTAGTATAACTGTTAACAGGACATTTTACAGTGATGTATGCTAAACAAATATATATTTCCGAGTGGATTCTTTGCAATTCAGTCACCTTTGAAGATTTTCATACACAGTACTGCTCCCTATTGAATCTAACAGTTGGTCCATCTAGCCCATTCCTGAAGCTCTTCAAAATTTCAGGAAGAAATCCTGACAAGACTTTCTTGGAGATTCCAGAGATTGGACGTGGAGCATCTACATACAAAGAATGTATGCTATCACTAGCCTATGGCTCCTCCTATTTTTGTTCATTATGTAGTCCAGTTCAGTATTAGTAATACCATTAGAATTAATAAGGATAGTACAAAGTTACCAGCTTAGGGTATGAAGTACTATGTATGTACAGGATCAGAACTTTCATTTCTATAGCATTTCTACAGCCAGAGAAGACCTACAGTCTATGTTTTTTTGTACTTGGCTACAAGTCAAAGGGTGTGTAATAAATTTAAAACTGAAGAATGGCAGGTGTCTAAGACACTGAGGCTCAGGAATGACCTGTAAGATCCAATTGCTTCCATACAAAACCAAACAATTCATTCCAAAACTTCACAAAAAGTTTCAGAAGGAGAAAAGCAAAATACTACCCTTCTTCAAAGAGCTCTACCAATGAGCAGCAATAAGGCTACAATTTAAAATATATTAAACATTGTTATACCGACAGAGGTTAAAATGATTAATGGTGATGCAAGCACTAAGATGCATATAATTGCCCCTGAATTTAGGAATTATGGAGTATTCTAACATTCCAATTTCAAAGGTGCAGTACATTAACCATAGATGTGTATAGCACTTAAAGGTATTCTGGTAGACTGGCAATTGACCCTATACAGTGGTACCTTGGCTCATGAACTTAATCCGTTCCAGGACTCTGGTCATGACCCAAATTGGTCATGAGCCAAGTCAAATTTCCCCATAAGGGTCAATGTAAATAAGGTTAACCAAAATTTGAAACAAAGTGACAAAGTACAGTAGAGAACACTAACCTAGGTGGGGGTGGGAAGACTATTGTTTGGAGGAAGAGTCAAAACCATAATCATGCGATAGTGATAGTGCTTGGGGGGGGGTGGAGATGGCCACAATCTTCCTGAGCGGGGGGAGATGAGCGCAATCGTGGGCATGCTCGTGCAGGAAAGATGGGCATGATCGCGATCATCACCCCTTTTTGCCAAATTTTCTGTTCGTGACCCGATTTGGTCCATGAGCCAAGGTACCACTTTAGTTGGTGTTAGTGGATTGCCAAAGCTTCCTTCAACATATTAAACACACACTTAATGACTGTAGTGTTAAACACAAGGTATTTGGTTTTTTCAATACCTATAAAAATCATTCCAAATAAAAAGAATTCTACTGAAAACAAGGATTAATTAAGCCATATTGATGTTGCAGTGAGCCTTCAGGTGGGCCATTCTTCCATTGCAAAAACCATAATGGAAAGGTTTTCAAATACATGCAGGTTTTAGCAGGAAGTGGAAGCATGCTTACACACAGAGCTCATGAATGCAGATTGAATTGCAACCTAATTTAAGATACCTTCTTCTAAGTATTTGATGTCTGACACTTAGAAATAGTTATAAATATTAGAATCCCACACATAAGTCACTTTAAATTTAAAAACAAAGTAGCTCTAAACTTACAGCAAACCATTTATGGGAATTGG
Organism: Varanus komodoensis; assembly: GCF_004798865.1. NCBI lineage: Eukaryota > Metazoa > Chordata > Lepidosauria > Squamata > Varanidae > Varanus > Varanus komodoensis. Next base: position 34,215,937 of record NW_025336087.1, on the reverse strand, counting down.
CTGATATGTAGATAACTTATGTAGATTTGCAGTAGTGTGCAACAAGGTGATAATGCAAGCCATCAGTAATAAAGAAGCCTACCTAAATCTGGTGTTGATAAACAAAATACATTTTGTGCAATTGTATCTAAATCTATATAGGGTTGGTATACATATAATCCTTCCATGAAGCAATCAGAAATAGACTAGATTGTGTGCTCCTCCTCCATGCTCACCTTACACACAGCTAAATATTTCACCAGTAGCTACTAACAGTAGTAGTACATTAGTAGCTACTAACCTTGCCACTGCAGCTGCTAAGCCAATATCAGAAGACTTTCAAATGCCAGTTCAGAATCAACTCTAACATGTACTTTTGGTTAAAAGCACAGTGAAAGGCACTTATCACACTGTTACTTTACTCATAGGAATGGAAATAGGGATCTTATATGTGCACCTGCTTTAGTGCATTCCTGTATGTTTATGCATTTTCCAGTGACCCACAGGGCTCTCAGCTGGAGAAAATGAACTATTTTGATAAGAAAAAAAAACTATTTTATGAATGAAGACTTGCATAGCATTATATTGTGATTATGAAGCAGCCAGAGCAAGGGGGGGAAGCAAAACGGATGTTATCCTACCTCTTCGATTTCCTTAGTGAAGCATGACAGAAAAAGGGCAGAGATTATGAAAACTTCAAGATGTTTTGACACTTTCACTAAAGTTATGCCACACATATATCAAATAACTAGATATATATATGGATAGAAATGTTAGTAAGTAAAATACCAACTGTTTAGCACTTAAAGATCTGCAAATTTTCAAATTATGCACTTGACTGTAAAGCAGAAAACAGACTGATGTCAAGTCTCAAAGCTTTTTACTTTGGGAGAAAATGGAAGTCACCTACTTGCTTTGTAAAACATCAGAATGAATATTTCAGAATTCATTCAGCCTAAGTTATGCATGAAAATACTGAACTACTTTTTTTTGGTAATGGAACACAAAAGCAATGATTAAAATCAGTTCAAGAAGGGATGCACTAAAGCCAATGAATGGAAAGAAGGGGCGAAACAGTTTCACATGGAAAAGAAAATGTACCTCTTTGATTTCATCCTTAGCTTGTTGTAATTTGTCAGGTTTGTTGGCAAGCTGCAGTTTAGCTTCAGCTTCTCGTTTTTTCTGTAACATCACCTGAGCATCTTGCCATTTCTGCCAGCATTTCATCCGATGATCAAACACACCCTGTATGTAATATGGGTAAGCTTATTCAAAATCTCAGACTCTAAAAGAAAACATTTATCATCCTGTAAACATTAAACTGTGCTCTGGTTATCACTTAGAAGGTATAGTAAAGCTTACAGGTATCAATCTATAGTATCATTCGAATTTAAAAAGCTATGTAGTCCTATCTTATTCATACTCATCTAATAAATTTGATTCTGAGCACCTGGCTACATGTCATATTACATTAATTCTGAAACAGTATGGATACAGTGTTAAAGAATATAACCTAGCTGGGTTTAAAAAACTCATCTCAATTTCTTTTGATCTTGGTCAATGACTAAGTGAGAAGCAAGACTAATTTTTTACTTTGTACTGTCTTGTTTTGTACAAAGGATGGTAAAAGCAAGCATCAGATTCATTAATGTATAATGAGATCTGTACTTTTATTTAAGTTAGGTTGATGACTTTTATGATTTATATGAAAACACAAATTAACTTCAGGGGCAAATTGCTGGTAAGCATTTCTAAGGTCAGATGGAGCACAATATAATCCAATATAGAAAAGGTAACTCCTTTTTCTAATTATAGGCATGAATTTTTGTTATACTTACACTGTGTAAATAATGCATTCAATATTAATTTTGTCTTGATGAAATTTAGGTAGGGTTTTAAATGGGGAATACAAAGGTCCAGGAGCGGTTTTTTTGGGGGGGGGGGAGGTAGCAGTAATAGACAATTGGAGTATATTGGTTTGTAACTGAACCAAACTCACCAATCCTAGCATTACTGAATCACTTTTGGGGAGAAGCTAAAAACTTGCATAGTAAGAAGTGAATTACTCATTTACTTCTCACCATCAGGTACACAATTACAAGATATTGGAAGGGCTTTACATTTCAGGGATTAGATTATTGGTACAAAATGGTATGGAAAACAGCCATAATAAAAAATCCTAAGATTAATGTGAAAGGGTCTAAGTAAATCTGTCATGATATTACTGGTTACATGAATAGGATGGACAATCAGATATAATATTTCTTCACAGTACAAAACGGTCTGGATACTAGAAAGAACAAAAAATGAAGGTATCACAGATAATCATTAAGTAGGCATTTTAGGTTGAAACTAAGGTCTCTATTACCTTGTACCTAATGCTCATTTGTTTTTATTTTACATTAAATATAAATCTAAGAAAAAAGTAACATTGACGGGGTACTTGTGTTCTTATGTATTTATTTTTTGTCTGGTTGGTCTTTCATGGCTTGGTACAATAAAAAATCAAAAGGGCTTACTTTTACTGCACCAATAAGGCGAATATAATCACTGAGAAGCTCAGAAAACACATAGAAGTCAGCAAAAGCTTGTTCTTGATGTAACTGATCTATCTTTTCTTCAACTTCAGCAAGCTGAGACAAAGCTCTTGATAAAGCAGTGTGGTCTTCTGAGTTCCCTAACATGGCAGCACTTTTAGCAAAGGCAGCTGTGTTGGCTGAAAGTTCTGAAACAGAAATAAATCTAGTAAAAGCTGACATTTACTTAAAGTGAATCACAAAATGGAAACTTAGTCATTTTGCATGCATACAAAATGGAAACTTAAATGTCATTTTATATACATACTCGTTGTTCCTAGAAAGCCATTTTACAGGGACCAAAAATGGTTGAAAAACAGATCAATTCAATAAACATATTTTCTGCATTTCACATCAATTTTTCTGCTCACCCACTTCCATGTTCCAAATTTACAACAAAACACAAAATACAAGAAATGTCCTTTGCCCTTCAATAAATCAGATGTCGATGTGAGCAATTCTTTGTAGATATCAAACCTGGGAATAGATTCTTAGCTTCATTTTGAACTGTTTTCCATAAAATAAAGCCTTCAAAAATAAAACCTTTAAAAACCTTCAAATAAAATCTTTAAAAATATTAAACACAACTTTTAAATAATGTGGCAGTTGTTCAATTCATAGATAGCACTTAATATATTGAACAAACAGGTTAATATTACAAATATAGTTTATATGATCATTACTCCTGTTCACCCTTACATTCTTGAGGGTTTATGCATGGGTAGGGTCTTTGACTTTGTCTAGATGAGGATATGTAAGCCAATAGGGCACTATCCTATCAATGGTGCCTTTGATGACTAGAAACTCCCACATATGGAGGCTTCCAATTTTCCAGAGTATAGTGAGAATAACAGCGGAAATCATCTTTCCATTCTCCCACTTTGTATATTTTATTATAAGATTTGGCTTTCAACTATTATTTAATGACTGGCTTTAGTGGCTTCAGGAGGGAAGGCAACTGAATGTTCCCCTTCTTTTTTCTCCAAGGTTAATTTTCGGACCTTAGGGGCCAGCTGGTGGTTCTTTCTCCACTCACTACAGTAGGTATGGGAGTTTGACTGGAAGAATTCTCAGTATCCTACAGCACCTCAGGCAAAGTCTGGGGGTCACAGGATTGCTTCATCTTGTGTAACTGGGGTTGTTAAAAATGATTAAAGGATACTACTTTGATATGGCAGCAGGAGTGCTTCTAATATTGAATAGTCGATTTTTTAAAACAATAATTCAATTGAAGAGGTTGACTTAATAGAACTGACTTTTATAAACAAGATTTTTTAAATTAAAGAATGACCAGGTTTAAAAATCCAAAACCATTTCCAAAATCCATACCTTTATTAGCCTAACTCAATATTGATCTAACAAGATTAAACAAACTATTTCCTATTTTAAAAACTATTTTGCTATAAGTTTGCTGTAGCAAATAACAGATAATGCAATGAAATAAAATATATTTGCTCAGTTCAAATAAGTATGACATTATTGAATATTCCAGGTACTGAATCACTTTACAAACTAAAGCTAACTGATATTAAATGTAGTTAATGAAAAAATGTATTCTACAATTGTAAAGCTATCTTAACCACTAAAAAAACCTGAAACAGTGCCTGCTTAATTAAAAGTATTATACACAGTGTGAGACTCACTTTATTACTGACTTCCTATATTGAAAGTATTTAAGTTTTGAGTAGGAATATTTGACATACACAAATTGACAAAGGTGAAAAAGTGAAAACTGGATTAAAATATCTACCTTTTCTGTGACAGACCAGGGCTTCTACACTACCATGAAGTTTCCGAAGTTGCTGATCAAGATTTTCAAATTGTTGCTGTTTTTCTTCAAACCACTGGCAAGAGGGGAAAATCAACCATTACAAATTATATTACCACTGCAACTACATCCCCCATCTTAAGGAAACAAATTAACTGGGCATAAACATGGTGGTCAACTGATATAGTTGAGAATGCAAGCCAATAAGTAAATTAATATCCCATTTTCTACTCCTACAGTCTTAAAATGCAACTGTTGAGCCTCATTAATTCATCTCATTATTCAAGTCGAAAAATCAGCTCTTACTGCATCCGATTCATTCATCTTGATCGTCATTTTGTTGACAGCGTCGGCAGCCTTGTTTACCATCCTCAATATTCCTGCTCCACTCAGAGCCTGAGTGTTAACTGCTCTCGGCAGCTGGAATTGAATGACAAATAAGGGCAAACAAACCGGTTAAAAGGCTGGAGGTTTAACTGGCCACCAAAGGGACTGAAAAGGATGTAGTGTTTTCTTCTCCCTCATACATTTCAATATAGTGGAACCTAATTTCTTAAATTTACTACTTTTACATTCTCAGAGGAAAACTTAAAAAAATAGACTTTCAATTTGCTTTTCTTCTCCACCTTTACATTTAGATAGAACACAGAGACCATTTGTCAAAAGTTGTTACAATACCACGAAATGCCTTAACTGGCTACCTGTATACCAACAGGAGAAGTAGGGTGACACCCTGCTAGTGTTTTTGTGTCACAGGTACAGTGACACAAGAAAATATGTGCTAGAGTTACCTCATGCATATAAAACACCAGACCTAAGATGCCTTATTATGTTACAGTAAAAGGTTTAACATTGTGAACTAGTACTGCAATTGCTTATCCAAGATTACATAGATATCAGCTAGTGAAAACAATGTTTTCACTAACAAGTGCAGCCCACAGGTATGCAGAAGCAAATTTCAGTGATTGGCTCACTTCTTCACAGTCCCACACATGTTAGAGGTGCCTGCAAGACCACAAGAATCCCCAATCTGCTGGTGAAGCACCAATCCAATGATTTATGCCTCAGGATGACATCCCTTTAAGAGTTTTTCTCCAGGATCCACATTTTGAGATTTGAGGGTTTAGGTATACCTTTCCTACATCCTGCTGATCATGTCTGATGTGATAATGGTATTCTTTCTATGGGGCTGGGGGAAGGGGTTGGAAATCTATCAGTGATTTATGAATTGAGGCTACAGGAGATAATTGCCTATAGACTGGATCATGTTAAGTCTCCAATTTTTAAATGGATCAATTATGATTTGATGATCCTTAAACAAAGTACCATTATCAAATCCATTCTTTTTTTTGTTTTTAACACAGTTACAGGATTCCTGCAGCTTTTTAAGCTTACTGATAGTAAACAAACCAAGATGCAAACAATAACAGCAACTACTGAAATAGTAATTTCCAAAGCTAGATAGATTTTGAAAAAGAGTTTGAGTTTCACTTAAAAGGTGCCTGTTCTCTATCCACAAACCAATTGCTATGTAGCTGATTACACGTTTATGTAGCTGCAGTTCAAGGATTTAATCTATTTAGCATGTTTCTACTCAAAACTGGTTAGTTTTGAGATAGGCAAGTTATTTTGGTAAAGAGTTAATCAAGTTACTTCTCGTAACGATATGAGAAAACATGCTCTCACTTGTCTTGCATTAGATCAACTGTCCAGGATCTTATTTTCCTTAGGTTGAAATAATTCAAGTCTCTTGAGGATGCAACTGAAATTTTTGCACAGAAGGACCAGTGTTCCACATATGACAATTTCGTGTGTAAAGTATCACTGTAGGTTAAAAGAGAAATAGGAGAATTTAAATACCTCAGAACTTTCCAAGAACTGTCTTAAATCAGGATCCTGTAACAAGGTTGGGTGTTTTACTGTTCGTTGTAGATACCTATGGTTTTAAAAATTAGATAACATTTAGTGTTCCTGACAATACTGAAAAAATGTTCGCCATGCACAGAATGCATTTGTGGTCTGTACATTGTCCTTCAGCTTCAGTTCAAAGCCTGGCACTAAAATGAGCTCTAGGTACTTTTAGCAACTACTGTTAACCTATTTTCTACTTTACTGCTTTGAGTATAATGCCCCCTAAGAGCTCAGTGGTAATTTAAGCTCATGTGAGAGAATGCAGGGCAAACCTCCTTATAAGCGAAAACTAAAGCTACCTTCCTTCTCCTCTCACAGGCTGAGACTAAGCAGTCTATGATATTCTCTCAAAAAATCTCAGTCCCATCCCCTGCTGCATGCCTGGGGATATATCACAAGTTTCCTCCAGCCCTCAAATACGAAAGTACAGAACAAGATACATTGGGCAACCTATCAGTGATTCACTTATTTACAAAAAGCCATCAGACCTTTCTGAACTCCCTTATATCAACCACTGCTATTGTATTACTAGATAAAAACTTAATTCAGCATGTGCATATTGTGGGGTGGGAGGATTCCACAAACAGTTTTATTTTAATATTTCATCAGGTAGGTGCATACTCATTTAGTTCTCTAATTATGAGGGAAGGCAGAAAGGCTGCAGCTTGAATGAAATCTGTAAGCTTTACTCCTCACTGACTTCAGTGTCAGACATCAAGGCCCACCAAGATGGTCTTCTAAAAATGGATTTCTAGAAGAGGCAATCAGAGCTTTCACTGCCCCTTGTCCATAACTGGACCACTGATTCACTTTCCTTGAGCCATGTCAAATTTTACATAGTCCCAATCGATGAGTTATAAAAATCAGTCTTCTTAGAGTCATTCCATGGATGGATGTATTTCCATAGCTGGTTCTTACGTATCCATGTTTCTAAAAGCTAGACTAACTATTTTACAAAGAAGAAAAATCCTCATTATGGTTTTGAGAATCAGCCTGTATTTAAGGAGACATTGTAGTTATGATTATGTATGTCAAATCAAATGATGGATGCTAAAACACATCCAAGTATATTCATGTCCAAATTTTGAGGATTGTTCCACTTGTTAGTATTTTACAATATTTCTTGGAATGAAATGCAATATGTGCAATTTATCATTCAGACTTTTCATAAAATACGGCAAATTAGTGGCAACCCTCCAGCCAGTAAGTGTTCTGCACTTGCCTGCTACTCTGAGTCAGTCATCACTTCAACATATTTAAGACAGTATAGCATTCTAGTGCCTATTTAAGAAATAAATCTGTCATTAGCCCTTTTAGGTTTAGTAGTATACCTGGCTTTAGTAATTTTTAGCAGGTTTATAAGTTGTATCTCTTTAGAATATCTTCCATTCCAGTTTACTCTATTCTTGGGCAACTTGAGTTCAGATTTTCTGTTTTATCATTCTAATAATGGACTAGAGCATGTCATTTAGCCAGAATAAAGGATTCTAGCTGTGGTAGATCATTCCAATAGATCAAATAGATTTATATAATTGGTTTACAGTAGGTTTATATAATCAATTTACACAACATTTGTAGGGTAGAAAGTATCAAACATTATTCCGCATAAGCACCCAGCATTAATAATAGTTTGACTGGAATACTTAATGGTAAATGAGGCGAACCACAAGTCTGAAAAGATCCCAGTTTCCACATTGCTTCAATCTAAACAAGTGTACAAGACATGCTTTGTCATAATTATTTACAATCTTGCTCTACAGTAGACTTAATGTTTCCTTATATTGGCTTAGTAGCAATCATAGGTTTTTAAAATAGGGATAATGGACCAGAGTCCAACTCTGACCAATGGATAAGGCATTGCAGTTCTTCAGTTAGTAGAATACATATGCAGGAAAATTACAACCATTAGGTGCTCTGAAAGAAGTTCAAAAAGAAGGGAAATCCCTGCCTTATCTGCGCTTTTGAGAAAGTAATCTCCTCTCAGCCTGACAATGATGACAAAACTAAAAATCTTCTCTGTAGGGATAGTGAAATAATAGTATGAAAGTTGCTCTCTGTTGTGAAGGAGAACTAGTGTAGTGACATCAACTCTGCCTGTCTTTAAGCAGGGCCAGGCAATGTAGAAGAATGCTCACTCATTGCTCCTTAGTTGAATATAAACTGAATACAATATAAATAGAAGTTCAAGGGATTAGTGTGACTGCAGATTGAGAATAAATTTAAGAATAAATTTAAGAATAAATTTAATTATAGATGTCAAGAAAAAAAGTAAAATATTTTTATTACAAGATGACAAATAAGATGAATGACAACTATCAGGAAGAGAGAGAGAGCACACCCACCCACATGAGTTATATAATGAATATGTTACTCATAAACAATGAGAGAAATTGCAATCATATTCAGGAATAAGTGAACGGACATCACCAAAGATAAAAACTTATTTCAATCCTTGTATGTTAAGATATCAGCTCAGTAAACCTAGAGCAATTTGACTGACTGGGCAGTACAAAAACATAGCAGCAATTTATTTTAAAGCATATTTGGAACAATCGAAGATAAATCCTATGGTCCCTGGAGAACATCCCAGGGAATATAGCACTGCTCAGGATCCCAAACTAAGCTTGTAAACACTGCTATGGTCTAGAGATGGGGGCTTTGAATTCCAATTACCTTCTTTTGCCCCCTTTTGAATTCCAATTACGTTCTTTTGCAAGAACCACACCACTTGCTTCAAAAGTTCAAAACTGAAGTCTTAGAGAGAGAGAGAAAAGGGATCATTACAGTAGATGGGAACTGGGAAGGGGAAAGACCAGTTATGAGGAACCCCCTCAAGTCTCTGTCAAAGCCCTTTCAGCATACCCTATGTCTAGACAGGCTCAAAAGTCCACCTAGAAGAAAAAACATGTAAAAGGAAGATGGCAAGGTCAAGATCTGAGATGAGGTCTGTAGCGGCCCAACAGAGCATCGGATACACCGAAGCCTCTAAGATAAGAGATATCTTCCCATAGAGAAGGGTTAATTTGCATTAAAATTTTCTTTATCAAAAAGACGGAAAAATTTGGCAGTACCAACCTTGTATTTTGGGTAGTACTGCTAGTTCTATTAATTGCCTTACAAATTGCTTAATAAAGCCTTATTCCTTTCAGAAAGTTAAAAGCTCAAATGCATATTAACTATGGAAAATATACTCAAATGCATAAAAACCAATATTTAAATATCAGTTAATAAAAGATTATAAAACATTAAGTGCACATTTATCTTCACATCCCTTTGTTGTGTCACAACCTTAAAATGAAATGGATCTATAATTAGCATTATTACTCCATCATAGAACAGCAGATTTGGAAGAAGCCAACAGGCCAATTGAATAATCCCAGTTCTATAAAGGGCTTCCTAACAGGATCTCTAACAGATGGCTGTCTAGCTGCATCCTGAATGCCTCCAATGTGGGAAAGCCCACAACCTCCCTAGATAGTACAATATAACAATAGCACCAACTAACAGTCATGAAGTCTTTCCTGATTGTTATTCAGAATCTATAACAGAACTCATTATTCTGTTAACTTGAGCCCATTATGCTGTGTCCTGCATTCTGAGATGACTGACAAGAGATCCTGGCCCTCCTATAAAAGATACTCAGTTCTCCATTGTAACACAACAGAATGTGGAAAAGTCAAAGGGAATGTGTATAAATATTTCTGCAAGGCACTGTGCCAGAATGATAGTTTACTCAGACTTAAAGAGAGGACCGAAAAGAAAAAGTCCTCCATGGTTGGAATTTTTTGAAATCAGATGCTTATTAAATGAACAGCTTAAACAGAGTTATGAAAAATAAGCAACTTCTATTGTCTAGCTTATTCTTAACATACAATACTGATGTTATATGATTAAATGGGCACAAAATATAGGAAAATATCCCCACAAAAATCTGGAAAAGTTTCTGGAATAGGACTCAAATTTTCTTTGAACAGAAAAACAGAGAGCGAGAGAGAGAGAGAGAGAGAGAGAGAGAGAGATTGCATGGGCAGTAATAAGATTTATCCATCTGTTGGAAGTGTCAGAAGAGGATATTTTCAATAGTAGCACTTGGGCAGATCTTGAGTTAATGGACACATAAATGCTGATAAAGCATGCTGCTTTCAGTTTCCAGCAACAACTTACCAATGTTGTGTTGTAGTATATTTCTGTGATGCCCAAACCTGGGCTCTATGGGTTATTTAGTCTAGAAACAATTCAAAGTTAACAGAAGAATAAACTATGAATTAACTTTGGTTTGTTTAGCCCATTAATAACCCAAGGTGCCTGGGTTTGTATATAATAGTACCCATCCCTGAATTGCAAAACTGGAAGCAGCTTCTGCTTGAAACAGTATTAATTTGAACCTTCTATAAAGATATACAGAATGAGACCATTACTCCACTATTGTTATGTTCCAAAGCAACCGGCTTCTGTTACGTCTTTCTTATCGCTTATCGAAATAAACAGGTTACAGTGAGAACTGCAAAATTTAAAATAAGATCCACTATTGCATCAAAGCTCTAATTTCATAGTTTGATGAAATGTGTAATAGTTTATGTAGTTATTTTCATATTACATCCTATAATCTATATTAGAGTAATTTTTTCCCAGTACAATTTGTGCTTTTATCTTTGTATATTCTTATTTTATATGCGAAAGCTTGTGGCCAATGCTAATAAAGGTTTTCATCCATTCAAGCAGCTCCTGCACAATACAAATTCTTGCAATATGCAAGCTAATTAACCCACATCTGCTGCTGAATGCTTCTGTCATACAGAAATGAAATCAATGCCACCTAGCAAAGAATGGGGGAAAATAGTGAAGATTATAGAACAAGCAGCAGCACTTGGTCCAGTCTTTGTCAAATTATATGAATAGTCTGGTTTAACAGGAACATAATTTTCTCATATGGGCACAACAGCAATACACACACACACACACGCTGACAAGTGGGCATAGATAATACCTGAAATGAGTAAATGCACAGGGAAAAACATGGAAGCTTGTTCTTGAAGCTAAATTCATTTTAGAAAATAAAATTCAGTTGGTACACTTTTGCAGTAAACTTGGTTCCACTTATTACTGAAAAAGAATTGCTACTAAATATACAATTTATTTTCTTGTTCTGAATCTGGTGATGACCTTTTACTGTTTTATTTACAGTGTAATTTAAATTAGGTGTGCTGTTTGATTATTTACAGTTTTAGAATTGATTAATTAAATTTTCAATTTCTGAAAATAATAAAGTTGGTTTTAATAGTTACATAATTATTACAATGCAATTCAGCACTGGTGATTGGCAAAGTATGTGGCATTTTTGTGTACCTACCTGAAGATAACATGGTGTACATTTGTAGCAAGTACAAACTGGCTTTATTACTAAAGGAAAATGTCAGTGATCTGGAATAGCAAATGTCCATAAAGATGAATTCTTTGACAGAACAAAGAAGTAGTTGCAAGAACAATTGCAGGGGGCTATTCAGAAAGAGGATGAATCAACACAGACAACAGCACAGACAACAGCAACACTTAGGGGGATGAGATTAAGATTCATTTTCTGCCACTTGAACTATTTTGCGGTTCTTGTAGAAGACAGCTCTGATCTTTCAGGGAAGAGTCACAACAAGCTTTTCTGGACAGGAAGAAAGAAGCTGGAACCCTCATAACAGAAGAGATAGAACTGTTCCATACAGTAACAGGAAATAAAAGAACATGGCTGATGACTTTTTAGTGAGAGAAACAGAAGGGAATGTTTGGCAAGTCAGATCTGTTGATTTGAAAAGTATGTTGTTTCTGAGAATCACAGATCAGAGATGTGATAGTGGCTTCTATAGCTCATCAATTTCACTAATAATTTCACTTTTTTGATCAGCCAGGGTAACAATACAGTAGAGTACAGCTATAACCCCACTGTGTTGCACTATGAAACTCTAGGAAGGACTCTGGGGTTTATCCATTCTTCAGGTCCTTAGAAGAGACTAGAAAGGGAAACAAGAATTCAGCAGGTAAACTGGTTATGGACATGTTTTCACTTGAAGCTATAATTTCTGGGACTATGGTTGATACTTTTTAGATTAAGTACTGCTGGAGAAAGTTGACTACACTCTAAGAACTCTGCATGTGTTTGCTCAAAGTACAGCAAGCTTCATCAGGTGGTCATTAAGCTAAATCCTATGGGTGATGGAAATGAAAACCCAGAAATATGGTCTACAAATAAAGACCATAGTAGTTTTTTCACTACAGGAAAAAAAAAACTTGGAAAAGAAGCTCTAGTGGGATTTGTAGGACTGTATCTTAATAAAAATGCAAAAGCTCATGGCTTTTGTCTTTATACAAATCTGCTGAGTATGGGAAATAAATAGTATGAACTTCAGTTCTTGAATCACAAAGGTAAATGTGACTTAATAGGTATAATGGTGGAATGATTCCTATGACTGGAATATAGCACTTGAAGAGTTTAACTTGTTCAAATAGAAGGAGCCACAGAGCGCAAGAAGGTATTGCACTGTATGCTACAAACACACCTGCACAGTTACTGATGAGAATGAACATGGTGACCCTATTGAAACCATCAGGGTTCAAACAAATGAAGGAAGGAATAAAAAGCAATAGTATGGCTAGCATACATTTTTCACCAGGCAAACCAAGGAGACTACATGCATGATGCTTTCCAAAAGCAAACTTCAGAGGTTTCAATGAACATAGTAGGAATGAACTGAACAGAACAGATGTAGAGTCGGCAGGGGCCTATAAGACCATCAAATTCTACTCCTATTCTGCTTTTGCAGGTGGTCACCCACTGGGCTGCAGGTCTTCACCTTTCCAACTTAGCAAAGGTGACTCAACATGCTAACTTGATAATTAGCTATGATACCTGCTGGAAGAAATACTCTGCCAAGTATCATGGCTCCAGGAAATCACTGATTCACTTTGCTGCCAACTTATCCCTTGCCCTATTCTCTAAAGAAACAAGTGGATCAGCCATCTTTGATTTGATTCTGACCAATAGGGAAAAGTTATTTCATTGGGTAAAAGTAGCAGAAATCTTGAAGAAGTGACCATGTAATGTTCAAGTTCCTAACTTTAAAGGAAAACAATTGCTGAGTAGTCAAATGTGTATCTTTGATGTAAGCAAAGCTGATCTTAACTCAGAACAATGTGATAAGGACTCCACAGCAGGGAAAACCTACAGGATGAATTCAATAATGGGAGTTCTTAAGGACATGGAAGATTTGGGGGGACATGGAACACTGCAGGGGGAGATGCAATCTGCTTTGCTCACAAATGTTGATCTGTGGCTGGAAGGATGGATAGCTGGACACACCATAAGACATACACATTTAATTCTGCTATATTTGTTATATGGAAAGTTTTGTTTTGCAAAGTGATCTGTAAAAGACCATGCTTGATAGCTTTTATTTCAACTGTTTGTCATGCAACAGAATAGGTACCTAAAGGTACCTAACTTTTAGGTACTCCATGCTTAAAATCATATTAGAACCTGTATACAAACTTTAGGAGTTCATTTAATAATGGAGGCATGCATGATTACCTTTCTAGTGCTGCTCTTCTTTTTTCTACAAATTCTGTTGATGATGAGTCTTCTTTGCCTACTTTTACCTTGGTCATACCTTTGAAGGAAGTGACATGATAGTGATCCAATAATTTGATGATGTTGCTTTAATCAACTTCACCCCAAAATGTATATATTGTACCATTAAAATTAGAAAGGAGTAGTGATGCTCATATCACAACCAGAATGTGTATTTACTTTGTAGGCAACAAGTGGAATCTACAACAAAATGCAGCAATATATACCAATCCCCTTAGCAGGAGTCCTCCTGTTCAAGTACAAGACATCTGGGATAAAGTATTAAGAGTCTCAAGCAAGCCAATTCACTCTTCCTCCTATTTCTCTTTTCCAAATGTCACTTAACAGTCTTGGTGAGTACTGAAAAATACCCAATCACTGGCTCACTTTGCTTTTTCTTAGACTGTCAGCATCTGCAAACAAGCATTTCTTGTTGCCACAAGCATTTCTCACCAAGTCTGATTTGGTATTATTTTTGTTAACCTGGAAGCACCAAGTATACTATGAGAGGGCCTGATAGGCTTGAACGAGAACCAAATGTTAAATGACAGATTAGTCAGCAGGCTGACAATTCATCTACACAAAAATGGATGTTAGTTATTTGTGCTTGGAGAAAACAAATCAAATTGTAATACTCAATGGGCATAAAGGGAAAAGAAAATCCTTAGAGAGGTTCAAATATGAAAACCAATAGATGGATTGCAAAAAATCTTTAAAACATTAAGATTTATCATGTGGACTAAAGGACAAGTGCACCAAAATCAAGCAGTGTTTAACCATGTAATGTAAGAGATTAACACAAAAATGTTGCACTGGCACCTTTTAAAATGTAAGACATAATTTAATCTGCTCATTAATTTCAGATCAAAAATGGAACAAAATATGAAACTATTTTAATTAAGGAAAAACTGAAATCAGCAAGACTGTGACTGTAAATAAAGCTAACTTGACAGTTAATGCAATGCAATGTTTGCCCAAAACTGCACTTACCTACAATACTTTTTTCTGGAGCTGGAGGCACAATGTACCCAACATGCAAATATTTTGATGCTAATTTGCTGTGCAAGCCGAGAAAGTCACTGAATCTTCTTTTAACAGAGAATTCATTTTTGTGGAACATGGACAGAGAAGTCTAAAAATACACAAAGAGGTAATTCTAAACTATTCAGTATTTATCTGGCATAACAGCAAACTTCCTGCATTTCACAACACTTACTTTTGTTGTTACTCTGTATGCCATGTAAGCATTCATGCCATCACCTATGGAAACAGACATATATCAATACTGAAGTAGTCAAAGAAATCTTGAAAAATTGACATGACAACTATTTTAACATTTTTATTGTGGAATTAGTTAATTATATTCCATCTTTTTTCTTACAAAGAACTCAAAGCAGCTTACATCATTGTACTCCCCCTCCTTTCAGTCTTATTCCCACAACCACCACTCTGTGAGGTAGCCTGGGCTAAGAGTCTGTGATTGGCCCAAGGTCACCCTGTTGGCTCCATGACTGAACGGGAACTAGAACCCAGATCACCCGAGTCCCACTCCTGCACTCTTAACCACTATACCATGCTGGTTCTCATAATTAAGGTAGCTACATAAAAGGTGATCCTTTCAAATCCTAGCAATGTTCAGTAATGTTTAAACTCACCAACTTTTTCTGGATCTGACACATTAATTTCAATGTCAAAGAGGTCCCCATTAGCTTCTTCTTCAATCTAGAAAGAGGGAACATAATTCATAAGTTATTAAATTTATGTGCATTTCCCATCACAAAAAGCTCTCCTGAAGCAACCTTTACACACAATACAGAAATCCATAATTGATACAGCAGGAAGCAAAGATTAAAGAGCAAGATCAATAGTAACTATAACAACAAACCATAAACCAGTGTGGAATTGTGGTTAGAGTATAGGACTGGGACTTGGGTGATCCTAACTTAAGTCCCATTTGGCCTTAAAACTCAATGACTTTAGGTCAGTTACTGCCCCTTGGCCTAGTCTACCTCAGAGTTGTTGGGAGAATAAAGTAAAGAATATTATGAAAAGCTTCCTTTGCTACTATTATACCATTAGACCAAGCAAGAAGTGTTGCTTAGGGAACTTTCTTGTTTCAATCATTGTTCACCTTCATAAAAGCAGGTAAGTGTTGCAGTGCATTTAGAATAATGGTGAGGAGGATATTCTTTTGTCAAAGCTAGGTTGGGGGGGGGGGGTCCAACATTTCCAAGCCCATGGAAAGTGCACCACCTCAAATTAGTTGTTGTGGAGGGTACAGGGCCAATTGCAAAACAAATGGGGATACCACCCCTGTTACTTTGTATAAGCTGCTAACTTTTTAAATGTTTTGAATTTGTTTTTTAATCTTTGTGTTGCTACCTTTTTATGATGTTCACAACATTGTATTTTTATGTGTTAATGTAAAGCACCCAAGAGCTTTGGCTAGTGAGCAGTACAGAAATTAAATAATAATCTGTGTTTGTATGCATGAATGCACACCCTGTGTCTGCTACTTAGTCTAGCATTCTCTCTCTCTGGGCCTCTTCTCTCTCCTTCTGTCTTTTTACCCCCAACCCCAGCTCTTTTGTCTTCTTTTTTCCTTCTGTTCTCTCCCCTTCCCCCTCCCTTGTTGTCTCTCTTCCTTCTTCCTTGATGGCTCATTCTTTCTTCTCTCTCTAGTACCTTTCTCTAGCTCCAATCCCCCCTCCCACTCCCTAACTCTGTGTCTTTGATTCCTTTCTCTCTGTATTCCTTCTATCCGTCTCTTAACCTCTCTCTCTGTTTCAGTTGTGAAGGTTGTAAACAGTCTCATCCTGGATAAAGCTTAATCTTCCATAAGGAGAAAATACCTGTTGCCAAAGAAATAGCAAGCTAATTATGCTATCCATCATAACAGCCTATAACTACATAATTTATTTCAGTAATTCAGGTCTATTATAAGTCATGTCATTATCATAGCCTAATAAAATGCACCTCAATAGGTTATTCAATACCTCTTCTTTGGATCTTTCAAAATCCACAGGGCCTGCTACAATTTTTGACTCCATTCTGGGCGCTATTAGGGTAGTTGGTGTAACAGGAGTGACAGCTGGAGTTGATTCTGAAGATAGTATTGGTTCTCTTTCCGGACTGTCCAGAGAAACTTCCTCTGTGGCTTCTAAGAAAAAGAAAAAGAAGTAGTCATGTACATTACCAAAATACTACCCAAATAATTTACTAGTGTAGACAAGGAAAGACTCAAATGTTCTTGTTTATTGTTATATAATATACATGGAAGAGATACATTTTCTATTTTGCAGAATATAAAATACAGATCAAGTCAATTCTGATAGCATCCAATATGATAAATTGTTTTCATTAGTTACAAGAAAAGGTCTCAGAGGGGCACCTAAGTTAGACTGCTGCAGCAAAGAACAAAAGACTAACAGATTTATTATAGTTTGAGCTTTCATGGACTTTTCACCAATGTTAAATTCTGATCAGTTACAAAAGTAATTTGGATCTCAAAGGATCCCCTCCACTCCATATACACTATTTACTCCAATTATTTAGCTATTTCTGAAATAAAGTCAGCAGATGCTCGTTTCTTGAACTATGCAGAATGTTCTGGCTGTAGCCACAATGATCAGGTTCACACAACTGAACTTTCAACTGATTGCTAAACATGGGTTGTTCAGGAGAGAGCAAGCTAGCTCCTGACTGTTCTTCAGCTTTTGGTCCACTGAACAACCCATTCCTAGTTTGAGATCCAAACCTAGAACTTTGGTTTTTTGATAAAGAAACAACTCAGTGTTTTAACCACTACTTGTTCTTGGGTTAAATCACTGGGTTGTTTATCTTTTCAGTAACCCAAATTTGAGGGTTTGGCCATCATGGACAACCACTCAGGAATGGACCAACTCAGGGTTTCACAGTGGGTGAGCAGTCAGGAGCCAACACACTCTTGCACATTCCCAGGCAATCCATGGTTAAGAAGTAGTGGATTGTTTCATTAAGCAAACCATGTTATTCCTCATGAAGTTGCTGGAAGAAAACCATAAATATGAAATTGGGAGAACAAGCAAATATACAAGCAGCTTAAAAGCTATTTTTGTTCCTGAAATTTTGTCTCTCAGCAACTCCAGTTGATTCAGAACCATTATTAGTGATGGGCTCAGAATATTCCTCCTTTCTTGGGCATGCCCTTTCAAATTAGCAAGAAAAAGGGGCAGGTGGAGAAAAAAGAGTATTAAGTTGATAGCCCTGAAGCCATACTATTCCCTCTCCGCTACTCATGAAGTACAAGTTGGCCACCTATACTATGTTAGCTTTTTTTGGAGCCCCAGCAATAATATACTGTGACTTTATAGCTGGGGTTCCAAGACAAAGCCCCAAACCTGTCTCGCATGCAGCTTGTGGGGAATCAACTGCACAATTGCTTCTCCAAGGGCCTCAGGGAAGACCAACACTGATGCACTGAGGAACAAAGATGGGCTTGCTGCCTTATACGAATTCCTACTGGCATTCCAGCTTTCCTCCTTACCTAACAACTAGACAAGTGAAAATGTCCATCAAAAAGAAAGCGTGTGGTACTAGTGGTGGAGCTTTGCGCAATGGATGTACGTAAGCCTTGCATTTCATGCATCAAGCCATGGAGCACTGGATTGTAAACTCAGTAAAATACAATGATAAAATAAGGAATCCTGGGAAAAAGAAGCTATTTGAAATTCAAAGAGACAATCATTAACTTTTCCTGCATCTAAATACCTTGCTTCTGCCTAAAAGGTAAAGGTTTCCCCTTGACATTACTGGCTTAATGTCTGACTCTAGGGGGCAGTGCTTATCTCTGTTTCCTAGCCAAGGGGGCCAGCGTTTGTCCACAGTCTCCATGGTCATGTGGCCGGCATGACTAAACACCGAAGTGCACGGAACGCTGTTAGCTGCCCACTGAAGTGGTACCTTTTTATCTACTTGCATTTACACGCTTTCGAACTGCAAGGTTGGCAGGAGCTGAGACAGAGCAACGGGAACTCACTCCGTTGTGCAGATTCGAACCAGTGACCTTTCGATCAACCAGCCCAGCAGCTTTGCACTGTGCTTTTGCCTAATCCTATATAAATTTGGGCTTGAAATTTGACTGTAGAATTTGTCGCTAAAGACTGATTCAGATTTAACATATGGTTACTGTGTTCCTATTATATTAGAGTTCCATTTCATCTTGCCTAGGCTGAGTAACAAAGTTTCCCAGCAAACAACTGCATAACAATCCACTAAAGTTTTGTATGTAGAAAGTAAAACACATTCACAATAGACTGTCTATAGTACCAGCTATCTTCCGTCTTAAGAGCAAATTATCTTAAGGCAGAAAGCAACCTACAGAAAACAGCATACAGGAGAACAGTTGCTCTTGCATAATTGCTAGAGCACTCATGCTGAAGGGCTCTTGGGCATTTGGCCACATTTGCTCCTTCTATCAGTCTAATACACAGAATGGAAACAGGGAAAATCGTGAAGCAACTGGGCTGGTCTCCACAGATTTAGGATACAGGAATGTCATTCAAGCAGGCAATAAAGATGTGAAGCTCTGGGAAAGTGGAAAATGCTCCCCTTGCTTTTTCTGAAGGCATGTGTATTCATTGCCAAAAATTATTATGGAATATTTTATTTACATATATTTCTAGGCTGCCTATAATAGCCAAGGCCTTCCTAGGCTGCTTCTTCTTTAAGAAGAAAAAGTTTTATTTGCTTTCTCAAAACATTTTCTAAAAACTACATTTATCTAAGGCTACATTAGCAATCACATCCCTTTTACAGTTCTTATGTACTAAGGACAATCAATTATAGGTAGTAACCTGACTATAAATGCAAGAGTATTTTATGCTGACAAGTGCTTTGTATCTACTCAAGACAAAAAAATACAGAAGCATTTGTTTTACTAATGGTGATGGTTCCCTTGTTTTTGCATGTTCTCAAACTAGGTTCCTTACAATTTAGGTGTTCCACTTCAACACACTCAAAATTAAACAAGTAAATTGAGTTTATACCTATAGTATAAATTCAGTTTATACCTGAATCAGCTGAATTTGCAAAATGCCCACTTTACTAATTTTATGCCAAACTAAATTATAATACATATTATCTTCCTAAGTAACAGAACAAATTTCAATCTAAGTGTTTCTAATATTATATTTTAAAAAGTCCATAACTTTTTCATGGCTTCAATATTTCCAAAAATGTCTTATGTCTAGACTGGCAGCTATTCTCTGAAATGGCATTTGAAAAACTGTTTTTCTGTTCTGTGTACGCATAAATGAAGACAATTTAATTGGACTATGTTCTTCATGCAAAATCATTCTTATTAGTGAACAATTTCAGTTAACCCCATTTTACATTACAGAGTAGGAATACAGAATTACATTACAGGCTTAAAATATACTGAAGTATGAAATACAAATCTAAATTATATTACATTAAGATTATGATCCAGTTCAGACATAAATAATTACAGAGCCTGTCCCCTTATACCCTTCCTTCACTCATAAGATTAAAAGCTGCAGCTATTATTTTTAAACTTTTGCAGATGAACTCAAGAAAATTGTGGTTAAACCAGAATCAAGCCAATGTTGCCCTAACAGAAAACAATGGTTACTTCCAAGAGTGAAAGTAGAAATTTTGGATCTTTAATGTAGAGAAGGAGCACTGGGAGAATACAAATGCACAAGTTCTTTCTTGTAATAATTTGTTGCATCATAACTGTACCTAGTTAAGTTTATATTTACTAGCTTAGTAATCATTTCTGTATTGAATAGCTGAACATCTCTGGCAAGTTGACAACACACAAAATACAGTAAGAATACAATAAAGGCTTACACAGCTTTGATCTGCTTGTTAGCTGTTGTTCATAAGGCTACAGTATGCTTCAAGACTAATTTGAGTGTATTGTATTATTCATCCTTTTAAAAGCCAGTTTTTAAAAATAATTTTTCTCCAAGGATAAACTGCAATACTCAGTTTGAGAAACTGCACAATGTAACAAACATTAACATTAAAATAGTTTCAGTAAAAGCTATCTGAAAGTGGGGAATAAGTTACCAGCAAAAAGGTCTTCCCTGTCATCATCTAGTATAATTTCTGCAGGCTTAGGACCATTAGAATGTGTACTGATGTCCTCTGCAGGAAGACTGGCTGGTTCTGGAGAGGAAGGGCTTGACTGTTGAAAAGAGCAGACAGTTGGGAAGCAGAGTATCATTACTGAAATTTACTGAGATTTTATAACATCATCATTCCTAAACTCAAAACATGAAAAACAGCATATGTAAGCAGCCATGTCAGCAATTTCCATTTCCTAGCAGTTGTATGATAACATACTAAGGAAACATTAATCATCAATCTTTGTTTGAGGTTGAACAACTGTTCTGACTTCAGGATACCACAGTGTTATTCATCCATGTGTCCCCAGTTAGAGACTAGAGCTCAATTTATGTTCATTTATAGGAATATTTAGTAAATTTAAGTTGAATTCAAATTTATTGAATTTACAATTATTTTTAAAGCTCCTATAGGGCAAGAAAGTACTGATTACTGAGTTACAAATACGCTATAGAATATGCAGTTATTAGAACCAAGGTTTTAAAGGCTATAATCTTATAGAGGCTCACTTGAAGTACCATTGAGCACAGGAGAATGTCTGAGCACATCTGCAGAGATCTGGTTGTAAGCTATCACACTAGAACCATTTACCTTGCAAATCTTTCCAAACAGAATGTTTTGCCATTATATCAAAGGTCTGTGTCATTGACACATTTCAAAGGCAAAACTAGCCAACTGCAAAAGCAGCAAGTGTACCTTACTGCTATTCCATAAGCAACTTCCTCTAGAAGTTGGCACAAATAAGCAGAAATATATATATACACAACACACACACACACACACAGGGAAGGATGTGTGGGCAAGTAGCATTCTTCTCAGTAGTTGACAACACCAAAGAAGAAGTTAAGCAGATATTTATGGTTTAAGTAAAATCAAACTGTCAGTTAACTATATCCATGAAACCGCTGCAATATTGCATAAGGCAAACAAACCCAAGTCAGTACATATCAGGTAGCATCCCTGGGGTGGAATTACATGAAAAACTCTACATATAAGCAGCTAAATACATGTTTAGGCACCCATATAGTTAAATCTCTTGGAAGATATCATACAATGAGAAAAGAGAAAACTTGTGGGGGGG